>NC_056062.1:28018712-28321742 GCF_016772045.2 Ovis aries | reverse complement strand
CTACATCTTTGTCTCTGGAATCTAAGGTGAGAGACTCAGCCTCTCATCATCCACAAAACGGGGATGACAATAAACCCGGTCACAGGACTGCTGTGTGGGTTAAGTGAAATTGTCACTGTTTTTCATATTCCAGACTTCCCAGGTTGCTGAGGTGACAGCTGCTGACACTGGGCACAGAGGTAAAAATAATGACAGCACTGGAGGGAGGTGGACCACATGCTAGGCAGTTCTAAGTCCTCACACGGCTTGTATTAGCTATCTAGTGCTCTGTAACAAATTCCCCCCAAATGCAGCAATAGATATTAGACATTATTTTATTGTATTTCACTCACGCAGTTTTTGTGGATTAGGTGTCTGGGAGCAGCTTAGCTGGGTGGCTCTGGCTCAGGGTCTCTCGTGATGTTGCAGCTGGGATGTCAGCTGGGGCTGTGTCATCTGAAGGCTTGACTGGGTCTGGAAGGTCTGTTTCTAAGACAGCTCCCTCCCACCTCTGAGTTGGTGCTGGTTGCTGAAGCCTCTTCCTTGCCCTGCGGACATCTCCAGAGTTCTGCTCAAGTGTCTTTACCATGTGACAGCTCATTTCCCTAGAGCAAGAGCCCCAAGAGAGCTGGAAGCCGTCATGTCTTTGATGACCTAGTGTTGGATATCACGCTCTCATTTCTGCAGGATCCTACTGGTTATGCAGTCAGCTCATCCAGCGTGGGAGGAGAATAAGGATGTGAATACCAGGAAGCAAGGATCCCTGGGACCATCTTGGAAACCTGCCATGCATCTATTAATTCATTTAACCCCGGAGACGGGTTCAGGAAGGCTTCGTTAGTTAGAAGAGACAGGTGAAGAAGGAGGTGCTGCGGGGAGGAGACCCCACTTTCAGAGGTTCTAGAGGCAGCGCTCCATGCCAGCATCAGCAGGTGAGTGTGGTGACCCTTTGTCCAACAGTAGCAAGGTCTCCAGTGAAGAGGCCCGGTCAGGGATGGTGCATGAATTGTTCCTGGCTCTGTCACTTCCAAGCCAGTCTTTTTGGCCCTACTGGAGATTCTGTGAGCTACTAAATATAATACACTTGACTGCTAAACTAGGTGGAGAGGGTTCTAGGACTTGCACTGACTGTTATAAACAGTTCTGAACTCAGGGGGCATATCATTCTTGTAGGCTGATTATAGTGAGTATGAGGGGACATCAGTGAAAGGTGATGACCCCAGTACCACATAGCCTTAGGCTTTATTAGCATAAACACAGCACCCAGAATAAAGGAATTGAGTGTCTATTTCTATTTTGTACTGATCAGAAGACAGTAGGAATATTATGTCTAGAGGCTATTTTTTTAAAAGAGGGGCAAGTGACAAAATTAAACATGCCCAAAGGAGAGACGCCAAGATGGTGAGGGAACATACAGCATATTCCCTGAGGTAGGGGAGATGTTTTTCCTGGAGAGGAGAAGACACTGAGGGGTCATGGAAGCTGTTTCCATATATGAGAAGAGTTCCTTTGTGGTGTCATAGTGCAGAGGGTTGGATGGACTTAGGTTCAAACCCTGGTCACGTCCTCTATGAGACCCTGGACAAGGGCCCTAATTTCCCTGAGTTACTTATGATAATACCTGGCACACAGCAAGAGCTTAATAAGCACAGGCCCACTGCCTCGGCACCAATGAAGGTGTAAGAAGCAGATTTGTACTAGGTCTGAATATGGAATACAGGCAGTGAGCACCCTGTTCTTGGAGGAATTCAAGCACAGGCTGGACACCCTCTGGACTGTTTACCCTCACCAAGGCCTTCTGGAAGGCTATGTTCCAAGCTAAGTGTGTTATATACATTTTCTCACCTATTCCCACTTGCAGTCTTATGAATTAAGCATCATTACATCCATTTTACTGATGGGGAAACTGAGGCTCATTGAGGTTAAAGAGCTTGCCAAGAGGCAGTGTCAGAATTTGTGCCCAGCTTCCTCTGACTCCTCAGTTTGTGGTACTATTCTAAGTCTGCTGAAGGTGGAGGAGGGAAGGGAGAGGGGTGTAAGAATTGGGGAGGGCAAACAGGAGGTATTGGCGCAGATGCCCTCTAAGTCTTTAATTCAGCTTGCAGACGCTTTGGTTTCCTCCAGGCTGTGAAATAAAGTTCGTGGCTCAGGCCAGACTCCCAACCCCCTGTAGAACGTCTGGCACACAGCTTCGACTTCTCACTTCTGCACGTCTGGGAGGAGAGAGGCAGCGCCAGGGCCGAAAGCTCGCTGAATGCCATGGCAGGCCCTCACAGTGGGGCCCCAGTGGCCAGCATTGTGCAAGCAGGAGAAGCGGGCCCTGGAATCCTTTCTTTTCCGGAGAATTTATGTGCAGGACAAAAGAAGCCATTATCCCCAGGGCTGCCGCGGCGGCTGCCCAGGCCTGCAGCCCAGGTGTCACATGCTGTCCCCATCTCTCAGTCTGCTTTCTCCCTTTGTCTGTGGGGACACAGAGGCTTGGCCTCTGCTCCCTTCTCTGACACTGCCCCAGCTCTCTTCAGGCTTTGAACCCTGGCCACAGCTTTTCTGCAGTGAACTTGAATCCTCAGGAGACTTGGAGAGACCACAGTCATCTGTGCAGGTGATGAACCGGATTCAGTCTTGGGATGCTGCTGCCTCTGGTGACCCACTCTAGCACATGCCCAAATCTGGACCCCAGGCCTTGTGGGGGCTCTGGCACTCTGCACAGTTTTCACCAGGCTCCTCCGTCTGCACTTCTATCGCACCTGCAGTTGACTCACTTCCACTGTTGCATACCACAGGTGATGTGGTGTGCTGGTTGCAAGAGAGGCCTCTTGGGTCAGCTCCCAACCTTGCCACTTACCAGCGGTGTGGCCTTGGGCAAGTCATTGACCCTCCCTGAGCCTCAGCTTACTTGCCTATGAAATGGGGATGATCGGGCTGCTGTCAGGATGGTGTGAGATCACACCTGTGGTCAGTAAAGCCCGTGGCACTGATGAGCACTGAGTAGACATGGCTGTTACCATCATGCAACAAAGCATGGATTCCATGCTCTCTGTGTACTGGTATTTAGTCTTGGCTGCTGGAGACACAAAGGAGAACAAGAGAGATGCGGTTGTGCTGCTCAGGGAAACATGCAAAACGGGAACCTGGGAGACCTCAGCCCCTGGAACACAGGCCTTGGAGAATGAAATACCATGAATAAATGAACGAACCCGTGTTGCAGTTTGTAGCAGCATGGATTGACCTAGAGTGTCATACTGAGCAAGTTAAGTCAGACCGAGAAAGACAAGCACCATATGATACCACTTAAATGTGAAATCTAAAAGCATGAAACAATAAAGCACAGATAGACTCACAGACATAGTTGACAAACTTATGTTGCCAAATGGGAAAGCAGGAGGGAGGGATAAATTAGGGATTTAGGATTAACAGATATATACTACTATATATAAACTAGATAAACAACAAAGTCCTTTTTGCATAGCACAAGGAACTATGTTCAATATCTTATAATAACCTATAATGGAAAAGAATCTAAAAAAACATATATATATATATTATATATATATATAACTGAATCACTCTGCTGTATACCTGACACATTGTAAATCAACTATACTTCAATGGTATAATTTGCAGACTAAGAATAGACAAACCAAGAACAGAAACTTTCTCTTGAGGCCACACCCATCTGTACCCCATGGTTTCCTCTTCCTTTTCTAGAAAGTTTCCTCCAAAGACTGGCCTATCCCCAGACCCTGCCTCTTCTCCTCCCATGTTCCCTTCAACCCTCTCCAGACTCCTTTCATCCCCACTAAACTAACATAATCAAGTTCCCCATGATCTCCACTTTGCTCAAATCACTGGAAAATTTGCATTCTCATTCCACTGAAGCTTGAATTGTGATTTGACCAGCTGATCACATCTTTATTGTACTGGTTTTCTGTGACTACCATAGCAAATCACCACAGACTTAGTGGCTGAGAACAATACCGATGTATTATTTGATAGCTCTGTAGGTTAGACGTTGGAAGTGTGTTAGTTGCTCAATCACGTCCAACTCTTTGTCACCCTATGGACTATAGCCTGCCAGGCTCCTCTGTTCATGGAATTCTCCAGGCAAGAATACTGCACTGAGTAGACATTCCCTTCTCAGGGCATCTTCCCTACCCAGGGATTGAACCTGGGTCTCCTGCATTGCAGGCAGATTCTTCACCGTCTAGGGGGTGTCTCATTATGCTAAAATACAGTCAGGGCTGCGCACTTGTCTGGAAGCTTTAATGCAGAATCTACTTCCTTAACTTTTTCAGATTCTAGAAGCTTCTCTAGGCTCTCATATTCCTTGATTTGTGGGCCCCTTCCTCCATCTCTGAAACCAGCACCACTAAATTTCATTTACCATTCTTCTGAAGCTGTATCTCCCTCTGACCTCAGCCAGGAAGGGTTCTCTGCTTTTAAATGCCCACTTGTACAGTAGAGAATTATCTCCCCATCTCAAGGGCCAAACCTGGATCACATCTGTGATGTCTCTCTGCCAGATTAGGAATTATACTCACAGAATCCAGAGATTAGAATATGGATGTCTGTCTGGAGCCATTATTCTACCTACCACACTGATCCTTCTCCTCCTCCTTCTTTTGGCCATACCACACAGCTCGTGGGATCTCAGTTCCCCAGCCAGGGATCAAACCCACTGCCCCTGCAGTGGAAGTGCAGAGTCTTAATCACTGGACCACCAGGGAATTCCTGATTCTTAAAAATTATCTTCATTTAACTTCTAGAACTTCACTCTTTCCTTGTTTCTCCCCATGTTGAAGTGGTTTCAGCCATCTTTTGGATCTTCCTTCTCATCTCTTCAGTGCCTGAGGAGCCCAGGGCTCAGTCCTCGGACCTCTGTCAGATTCACTTTCCAGGGATCTCACTCAGGCTACTTGCTTTCCACATGTCCTCAGCCTCTTACATCCAATTCTGTTTTCTCTCCTGAGCTCCAGATTTGGAGACCATTAAGATATGTGCTTGACATCTCCTTTCCTGGCTCAGAGGTGCCTCAAACTTAATATATCCCAAGTTCAACCCTAAATTTTTTCCAAATATCCTCTCCCTTCTTAGCTTCCTCATCTTATGAAAAGACACCACTATTTAGCTCAGGCCAAAAGTCAGGCGCCATTCTTGAGAAAGTATACTTTCTTGCACTCTTTCTAGGTTAACAGCAAGTCCTATTGACTATTCCTTTAATACAAGGCTGGAGTCCACCCATCTGTCATCACTGTCACCATCAGCTTGCTAGTCTAAGCCACCTCTTCTCATCTGCATTACTGCAACAAGCCTCTAACTAAGAGCCCCGCTTCCACCCATGACACCCATTTCCTGCCATCCCTACCACTGATTCTCCACATAGCATCCAGAGTGAAACTTTTAAAATGGAATAAAAGCATCCCTTTCCTTTACTCAAATCCTCTGGTGGCAACAGCTTCCCATCCCTTCAAATAAAATGCAATATCTTTGGTATCTTCTCATAGTTTGTGTGACATGTGACCCCTACATCAGTCTGATCTCTTCTCACATCCATGATCCTCTCATTTTCTGCATCTCAAACTCATCTCACATCATCCTGTGTGTTGCTGATGTAGAGCCTTTACATGGCTCTTCCTTTACTTGGAAGGCTCTTTTCTCAGATTTCCATGTGGTTGTTATCTCATTGCATTCAGGTCTCTGCTCAAACATCATCTCCGAGGAGAGGCTTTTCTTGCATTACTTTCTTTGTATCATATGTCCACTATCTCTCTTCCTCACTAGAATATAATCTCCATGAAGGCAGGTGCTTCAATCTCTTACTCAGTTCTGTACTTGCAGCACCTAAAACAGAACCCAGCATATATCAGGCACCCAATATGTTTGTTACCTGAGTGAGTAAATGAATGAAAATAGAGACTTCCCTTGGGGAGGAACAAAGCACTTGCATGGGGAAGGCTCCCTGTCAGCATGCATGAGTCAGAGATGGAGGCAAGGGCTCTGAGGGAGGCTGTCTCCATGGCAACAGAAGCAGGCCAGTGGCTGCTCCTGGGGCAAGGCCAGAGGAGGCTGGCGAGCTGATGGTCTGGGGGACCCCAGAAGAAGCAGAAAGTCGCTGCCCAGGCTGGCATCCAGCTCAGACAGCGAGACTCCTTCCCCTTCTGCCTCATTGCTCTGGCCTCGGCAGACCCAGCAGATGGGCTCCCAGCAGGGGCCTGCATCTCAGCATGGCACAGGCTCTGCCGGTGTAGGACAACTGCCCCGGCTTCTGCTCTCCTGTAACAGAGGCACCCAGAACCATGGAATCCTGTCTAGGGAAGCTCAAAGGAACCCCACCATGGGTTCCCAGCCATCAGGCTGTAGTTGAGGGTACAATAACCATGTAGCCGGAAGTAGAAACAAGAACAGTCAAGTCACAGCCCCAAGTCACTGTCTGCGAGGAGCATTACTTAGCTTACCCCACCTCAGCCTCACAACAACCCAGGGAGGAAGAGACTACTTATCCTCATTTTAAAACTGGGACCTGAAGGCCAGAGAGGTGAAAGCACTTCTCCAGAGTCATCCAGGTCAGAAGTGCTGGAACTGGGGCTCAGTGTCCCTTCTCCTCTTGTTCCTCTTTTGTTCCCAGCACACAGATCCCTATGGGGTGATCAGGTAGGGGACCCCACCTGCACCCTCTCCTCGGGCTACTTAGAAACCATTTTTTCCCAAGCAGCGTGCTCCACTTCACACCTTGTCCTTTGTGTGCTGTTGATTCCAGGCCATTTTGTAATTATATTTTGGTTGTTATTTTGGTAATGCATACACATCATTAATTCTTCTGAAGCACATCCCTGGAGCCCCCACTCTGTGCCAGGTGGGCAGTGATGAATAATAATAAATCCACTGCTTACTGAGAAGCGTTTTCTCCATGCCAGGCTCTGTTCTATGTGCTCTGCATTCACAGACCCTTTCAGTTCTCACGATGACCCTCTGGGGTAGGAAACGTCCTTGTCCCCGTTTTTCGGAGGAGGGGACCTGGGATGCACCAGGTTGGCAAGTGGCAGAGCTGGGACACAAACCAAACCCATCCTAAAGTCTTCATCATTGGTCTGTACCAAGTGATAAGGCCTGAGAAAGAGAGGAATGAACACAGGGCTGTGGGGATACAGAGAAGGGAGTAATACGTTTAGCAAAGTCCCCATGATGGGGCTTCCCTGATAGCTCAGTTGGCAAAGAATCCGCCTGCGATGCAGGAGACCCCAGTTCTTAGATTCCTGGGTCGGGAAGATCCGCTGGAGAAGGGATAGGCTACCCATTCCAGTATTCTGGCCAGGAGAATTACATGGACTGTACATGGGGACCACGGGGTCTCAAAGAGTCCACAGGGTCGCAAAGTGTCGGACATGACTGAGCGACTTTCACATGAGGGGACGACGAAGGATGTGAGGGACTTCACTAGAGAGACAAGGACATTCGAGAGAAACACAAACGTCCAGACAAACGCACACAGGCCTAAAGGTACCAAGTACCTTCATACACACGATCGCTTGTAAGCTCCTTGGAGGTAAGATGAGGGTCTTGGTTACCTTTGTGCTTATCCACTTGGCAAAAAACATCTGTTGAATTTTTAAAAATTAAGGTTTCCCTCCGGCTTGGCTCCTAGCTTTTGTGAGAGAAACCAAAGAGGAAAAAAAGAACCGTACGTTTGTTGAGCACTTCCTCAGGCCGCGCCCTTCCACGAGTGCACGTCACTCAAGCCTCAGGACACGCCTGCGTGGTGAGCAGGAAACTGAGGCACAAACAGGAAGTACAGTGATGTGCCTCCCACTCACTTCCGTCCAGCTTCCGAACCCAGTTTACGGCGTGTTTATGGTAGGAAGGCCTTTGGAGCTGCTTCTACTTTTGAGGTGGCAACTGTGAAGCCAGCACAGAGGTATCCTGTGACATCATTGCTTTTTCCTCCAGAGCAGTTGTGTCTCCTCCCCTCCTTCCGCTTGACCCACCAAGACCCTGATCACTTGGTAAAGCCACACGGTTCCTCACAGGACTCAGTGATGCTCCGAGCAGAAGAAATTTAGCCGAAGGCAAAGTGATAGGTAGGAAGTTATTGATTTATTTATATAATTAGGACACTTGTGAAGGAAAAAAGTGGGCAGGCAGAGTGCTCTGCCCTGAGAACTGAGTGGGCTATACTTTTATAATGAAAAGTGGGGAGGGGGAGAAGACCACCTCTTCCTCTTCCTGAGTAAAGATGTTGCAGGAAAATGGGACACCAGAAGATGGTCATGTCTCAGGTCTCAGACAGGTTCCTGGATAGGGCCACCAAGTGAGGAAAGAATATAAGAGCAAGCCATAGGAAAGTGAAAGCAGGTTGATTGAGAGAGATCCACATTCCATAAGCAGAGTGCAGTGCATTTCGGAAGGCAGAAAGCCCCCAAATATGACTTGGGGTTAGTTTTTATGGGCTGGGTGATTTCATAAGCTAAGGAGTGGGAAGATTATTCCAACCATGTTGGGGAAGGAGAGAGATTTCCAAGAACTGGGACACTGCCTACTTTTTGGCCTTTTATGGTCAACCTTGGAACTGTCATGGCATCTGAGGATGTGTTATTTAACATACACTAATGTATCATAATGAGCATATAATGAGGTTCAAGGGCTATTGGAAATTGGATCTCCTACCATCTTGGGCCTAATTGGTTCTAGCCAGTTTTTGTCATATCCAGTTTTCCTCAACAGCTATGACATTCTTTTAGGATTGTGCCTGCCCCATTCCTTCCTGTGTCACTGGGACCTAATAGCCCTCTTCCTTTCAGAGCCATGTGGGTGATAGGGCTTTCAAGGGAATAAGCCTTTTTTTTTCCCAAAAAAGTTTATTTTTTCTTTTTCTATTTCAAAGTGCTCTGTTTCATTGTTGAAAAAATTAGAAGATTCAGAAAAGTCCCCTTCCCATTATGTGACTGGGGGTAAGCCACATTGGCAGTGAGCCTCAGTTTCTAGAAAGTGTCAAAGGGGAATAAAAAATATGTATCTGGAGTGCACAGAGTTCATATACATACATCTTACTGCAGCACTGTCTATGTTCTTGAGAAATCAGAAACTAATTGCATGTCTGTTGATAGGGGATCAGTTAAATGTGGTATACCATACAAGGTCCATGAAAAAGTATGATGTCAGTCTATATTTGTTGATTTAGAAAATTCTTGGCTTACCATGGAGTGAATAAAAGCAGCATTATAGTAGATGTAATGGGTATTTTCTGCTTGCTTCTTCCATCTGCTCTCCGCCTGTCTCCACTCTGCTCTGTGCCCTGGACTGCTGGCCTCTTTGGGCGGCTGTCGGTGTGCTTCCGTGCCTTCTAGCTCTGGCTTTGTGGGCCATTGGGAGGCACTGACAGCTTGAGGGGGTGGGGTGGGGCGAGAGATCAGGGTATTTATTCCTCTTGCTCCATCTCTGTTGGTTTTCCAGGGCTGACGTGTCTATACTGGCAGGTTGTTTTTGTTCAGTCCATAAGTTGTGTCTGACACTTTGTCGGACACAACAAAGACCCGTGGACTGCAGCATACCAGGCTTCCCTGTCCTTCACTATCTTCCGGAGTTTGCTTAAACTCATGTCCGTTGAGTTGGCAACGCCATCCAGCCATCTCATCCTCTGTCGCTCCCTTTTCCTGCTCTCAGTCTTTCCCAGCATCAGGGTCTTTTCCAGTGAGTTGACTCTTTGCGTAAGGTGGCCAGTGTATTGGAGTTTTAGCTTCAGCATCATTCCTTCCAATGAATATTCAGGGTTGATTTTTTTTAGGATTGACTGGTTTGATCCTTGCTGTCCAAGACACTCTCAAGAGTCTTTGCCAGCACAACAGTTTGAAAACATCAATTCTTTGGTGTTCAGCCTTCTTTATGGTCCAGTTCTCAAGTCTGTACATGTCTACTGGAAAAATCATAGCTGTGACTATACAGACCTTTGCTGGCGAAGTAATGTCTCTGCTTTTTAATATGCTGTCTATATTTGTCATAGCTTTTCTTCCAAGGAGCAAGCATCTTTTAATTTTGTGGCTGCAGTCACCTTCTGCAGTGATTTTGGAGCCCAAGAAAATGAAATCTGCACCTGTTTCCACTTTTCCCCTATCTATTTTCAATGAAGTGATGGGACTGGATGCAATGATCTTAGGTTTTTTAACGTTGAGATTTAAGCAAGCTTTTTCACTACTGACGGGTACCTTTCCTAACAGGCAACCCTCTCCATACAGCTTTGGTTTGCAATAACTAGTCCTTCCCTTGGCCTTCAGACCTAATGGTGATAATAGGTCTCTCTTGTTGCTGGCCCTGATATACTACACTGTTCCTTGCTAGTGTTCTTAACCTCTGTCCTTTTATTAAAAAACTCTCTTCAACTACTCATGTGGATGCTTCATCTATTTCTACCAAGAGCCTAACACAGTAATATAATCCCATGTAAATAAAATTGTGTCCATTTATACTCCAACATCCCTGGTGGCTCAGAGGGTAAAGAATCTGCTTGCAATGCAGGACACCCAGGTTCAATCTCTGGGTCGGGAAGATGCCTTGGTAAAGGCAATGGCTACCCACTCTAGTATTCTTGCCTGGACTTCCGTGGACAGAGGAGCCTGGCGGGCTATAGTCCATGGAGTTGCAAAGAGTCAGACATGATTGAGCAACTAACGCTTTCACTTTCATACTCCAATAAAGGAAGTCTGGAAGGAGATCCATAAAAACACTGTCATCTCCGTGTGGTAGAATTTTTTTCTTCTTTATACTTTTCAGAAAATTTTAAGCTTTTCTAGAATAGGCAGGCATTATCTTTGACTCCAGAGAAACAAATGAGCAAACGAAACAGTTGTCCTAAAGGTCAAGTAAGAGCAGAACCTGAAAAGTTCTTTGTACACTGGGAGCTGCTGCTCAGTCTTCAAGTCCCATGAGTGTGACCGTGGGTGCAAAGATATCCAGGAGATTTGTGTTGAGACTCAGTTTCCTCCAGGGAGAGACAGATTTGCCTCTAGAGACAAGTACTAGAATATGGATGGATCGGGCCAACATCCCTGGATCTTTAATTTTGGAGCAGCTCAGCAAACAGTTTTAGAGCAGCTTTTCTCTGCCCCTTCCTGCCCTCAGGTCAGCGACCCACCAGCCTTTCCCTGGCTCCCACCGCATGCAAAGGCAGAAGGAGCCAGATGAAGCCCAGGGCAACGAAATCCCAGCAGAACTGGCCCTCTGGTCTCCTGGATCGGTGTGTCTCTTCCTAAATGAACGAGAGAGCTTCCAAAGGAATGCCTCCTTTTTTCATAGAACTTGGCAATGAATAAGTCATTGTTCATCTGGGCTATGTGAGCTTTGGTCCCAGTAATGGTGCTAAGACATAAATCACAACTCTTTGCGGATGGGGTTGAAGAGGGGGCCCAGGATAGCTGTGAAGAGCTGTTCTTCCAGCTCAGGGGGAAAAAAAAAATCCTTGTTTTCAAGCGGCTGGGAGGGCATTTTGGGCTATTTATAATCTGCTGCCGAGCTAAGGCATTTTTGCAGCTGGGCCCGGGAGATAATCAGCACAGTTTTCTTCTCAAGCCAGGTCTGCAAAACAGACCCGTTTCTCCTCCAGTAGCCCACCCACCCCATCTGCCCTGGGCCTCCCCAGCCCGGCCTCCCTTTCTCGGCTTCAGTTTCCAAGAAAGCAAAGGAGTGCATTTAAAAGCAAAAAGGCCAGAATACCTTGGCTCAGAGATGAAGGCAAGGATTGTGACCCGCTGGCAGATGGATTTGCCTAGAACAAGCCTGCGGAATGTCCATGGAACTTGGCACAAAGGGCCTTTCAAAGCTTTGGGGAAGGGGTACGTGTCCCGGACTCTGCTTCCTTCTCCCAGAATTGGCTCCAGAAAGAAAAACAGGTTTCTCCAGGGAAAGCAAATTCCAAAGCACTCCCATTGTATGTCTTGGCAGGAGAGTGAGTGTAGAGGCAAAAGTTCGGGAATGGGTCTCAAAAGACCTGGTCCTAGTCCTACCTCCGAGTGACTGCCTGGTGACCTGAGGCAAAGTGCTTCATGTCTCTGAACCCCGGTTACCTCATCTATAAAATAGGGGGCTAGGCTCCATGTTTTTCACACTTTTAAAGAAAGCTCATTTATAAAGCAGTATTGTGTAGAAGTGGAATATATAAGACAGATACAAGTAGGGTAACTGGTTGAAGTGGACGGGGGAGGGGAGGTTGAGACTGGAAGCCCACTCACTTAGCCTCCTTCTCAGTCTGATGCGATGGATGAAGAATGTCAGGAGCTTAGGGTTCCAAATGAGTGTGACCCTTGCTCGCTTGGTGGTCTCTTACATTGTAAGCTTTGAAACTCACTCATTCGTTCATTCTGCACAAATACTTCCTGAGCTCCTACGACATATCAGGCTGGACTTGGTGTTGGGGATAAAAAGATGAATAAGAAAGCTATGGGACTTCCCTGGTGGTCCAGTGGCTAAGACTCTACACTCCAGATGCACGTGGGCTGGGTTCCATCACTGGTCAGGCAACTAGATCACATATGCCACAACTCAGAACTTGCATGCTGCAACTAAGAGATGCTGCCTGCCGTAGCTAAGACCCAGCTACCACTAAGCTACCACTAAGTCACTTCAGTTGTGTCCAACTCTGTGTGACCCCATAGACGGCAGCCCACCAGGCTCCCCTGTCCCCGGGATTCTCCAAGCAAGAACACTGGAGTGGGTTGCCATTGCCTTCTCCAATGCATGAAAGTGAAAAGTCAAAGTGAAGTCGCTCAGTCATGCCCAACCCTCAGCGACCCCATGGACTACAGCCTACCAGGCTCCTCCATCCATGGGATTTTCCAGGCAGGAGTACTGGAGTGGGGTGCCATTGCCTTCTCCTTAAGACCCAGCACAGCCAAGTAAATAAGTATGTTTTAAAAAACTGAAAAAAAAGAAAGCCATGTTCTTCCTCATGAAGCTTGCAATCTAGTCAGGGAGTTTAGATATTGGTTAATAAAATAATTCAGTCAATATTGATATTGATTAAATATATATGTTTAAGTTATATGTATATACATGTACATGTAATATACAAAATAGATATATATTCAGGTTTAGTGGTGTCCTCTTCTCAAAACTGATGTTATTCCCAGAACCTCTGAATGTGATATCATTTGGAAATAGACTCTTCACAGATAGAATTGGTTAAGAGGAGATTGTACTGAAATAGTTTGAGCCCTGAATCCAATATGATCAGTGTCCTCCTAACAATAAGAGAGGAGGACACACAGGATAATGACCTATGATGACCGAAGCAGAGATGTAGCTGCAAGCCAAGGATTGTTGGCAATCAGGGAACTCCGAAGAGGCAAGAAGGACTCTTCCCTAGAGCCTTGGAGGAGCTGCTGACTCCTTGATTTTGGACCTCTGGCTTCCGGAACTGTAAGAGAATAAAATTCTGTTGTTTTAAGCCACCTAGTTTGTGGAATTTGTTATAACAGCCCTAAAGAAACTAATACAAATACAGTTGATTTGTATGCTGTGAGGTAGCTGTTTTATAAGCGCCAAATTGGTTAATCCTGAACCACTGCTCTTGCAGGTGTTGTAGGGGTAGGTTCCTGTGATTCTCTGGGTCACAACATTTTCTCAGCCAATCAATACATAACCTTGTTTTTGTGTGTGCTTCCGTTCAGAGACATCTTATTTAATAAGTACTGTTGAGTCATTTGGGCTTCCCAGGAGGTGCTAGCGTTAGAGAACTTGCCTTCCCGTTCAGGAGACATAAGAAACGTGGGTTCAGTCCCTGGGTCTGGAAGATACTCTGGAGGAGGAAATGGCAACCCACTCCAGTGTTCGTGCCTGGAGAATTCCGTGGACAGAGGAGCCTGGTGGGCTACCATCCCTGGGGTCACAAAGAGTCGGACACTACTGAAGCGACTTAGCTCTCATTCATACACATTGAGTCATTGACATTGAACTCACACCAATAGCAATACAACTCTTAACTGAATGAATCTTATCTAACAGGCGTCTTTTTTTATAAGGCACTTCATGGCCTTCTGTGCTTGGGACACTAGACAGCACTTTGGTATTGTGCTTGGGGGCTGTTTTAAACAGGGAAACCACCAGCTGAAAGCCCTCAAATGCCAAAAACATGGCACAAAACTGACTTCAGAAGGGACCCATGTTTAGAGTCTGAAACAAGAAGCAGAGTGCCACCTGGTTGGACTTCAGCTGGGAAGATATGCATTGGGGGACTCAAATTTTTTGCTGCTCTGCACATGCCTACAAATGATATCAAAAGCACTGGCATTATTGAGCTGAGGGTTGCAAATATATTTTAGGAAGAAGGCAAATTTACAAATACAGAATCTGCAAGTAGTGAGGATGGACTGTGAACACACACAGGCACACATCTGTGTGTGTGCTCAGTTGTGTCTGACTGTTTGCAAGCCCTGGACTGTAGCCTTCTAGGCTCCTCTGTCCATGGGATTTCCCAGGCAAGAATATTGGAGTGAGGTGCCGTTTCCTCCTCCAGGGGATCTTCCTGACCCAGGGATCGAACCCAAGTCTCCTGCTGCTCCTGCATGGGCAGGTGGATTCTTTACCACTAAGCCACCTGGGAAGGCTGTCCATGGACTACACTGTCCATGGAATTCTCCAGGCCAGAAAACCGTAGTGGGGAGCCATTCCCTTCTCCAGGGGACCTTCCCAACCCAGGGATTGAACCCAGGTCTCCTGCATTGTAGTCAGATTCTTTACCAGCCAAGCCACCAGGGAAGCCCAAGAATACTGGAGTGGGTAGCCTGTCCCTTCTGCAGTGGATCTTCCTGACCCAGGAATCGAACTGGGGTCTCCTGCATTGCAGGAGGATTCTTTACAGCTGAGCTACCAGGGAAGCTACACACACACACACACACATGCACGCACGCGCACACACACACGCACACTTAAATTATAAGAAACACTGGAAAGGAAGAGAGTGTTTGAGTGGTTGTGCTTAGCTGGCATAGTCAGATAAGTGATGACTATTTAAGCTGAGGCCTGAAGGTCAAGGGGAGCCAAGAGAGGAGGGAAAGATGGACCAGCAGAAGGGGCTGCTGGTAGGAAGTCTTGGGCATGAAAAAGCTCAGTGCAATTGAGTGAGGTGGATGCATGAATGTTATGGGCCGAGGGTGGTTCTTAAAGTGCAATGGGCTGCTCTTGGAAGTGTTTTGAACCAAAAACCAAAATGTCCAAGGCAGAGCTAAAGTTCTCTCCAGCTGCTCCACGGATTCACTGGAACAAAATGTGATTCCCTCCACTGGCTAATCTGAGAAGTAAATTTGTGATGCTCTCAAATCCTTCTCTGGATTTATGCAGGGATATATAAATGCCAAGCAGAGTGTCACAGTGTGGTCAGACCTCAGTTTGTTCTACACATAATGGTATTTAATTTTAACATCAGATCTACCAGGAATTTTGTGGTGCCTCAAACCAAGGGAGTAAGACTTTATGTGACCATTTCAGCTTGCACCACAGGAAAGGGGAGGGAGGTATTTTTAGCAAGGAGACCTCTCAGTGCCCCTAAAACACGTGGGAGGCACTGCCCTGCCCTAGCGTTCGGCAGGCCCGGCCTATCAGCTTTCACCCCAGGCAGGGCACGGGCAGGCCACGGTCACCCATGCTGCCAGGAATGCCTGACCAGAAGCTGCTCTCGGGTGTGTCCTTGAGCTCCCTCCCCTTCCCTTGACCCCAGGACTGCTGGCTTCCTGGCCTCGTGAAATCTTCTAGAAGCAGGAAGGAGCCTGAGCTCAGTGTGAGGCTGCTTGAGTTTGACTTCACGGGTTTGCCACATGCTCTTGAACAACCTGGGTAACCTCTCCAGGCCTCACTTCAGTGTGTCCACCTAACAGAAGTTACCATCCCCCTTGACCCCCAGCAAACCCTACCAGAAGAAAGAGGATGACGTTTCTGTGGAGACACCTGGAACTCACTATGTGGGTGGGAAGCCCCATGGCCGCCATTTTCTCTCCTTCCTTGAGGAGACAATCCCCTGTTAGTCACGGAGACAGTGTTGAGCAAGCATGTGCCTTGGCATCTGATGACTGAGAAAGTCCCTCGTGCTCTCTCATCACATTTTCTTCCTCTTCTCTGTGGCTTACCAACACTCCCTTCTGTTGGACGTGCTGAGAAATGATTATGAGTCAAAAGGAAGAATGACAAATCAGTGATTTTTCTGGTCTGGTATTTAGAGAGAAAATTCAACCCCAAAGTGAGCTAATCCACCCCTTGAAAGATGAAGAGAAAGTAGGTAAACTTTAAAACGAAAAGAACGGTGAAGAGGCTCTTAGCTGGAAACACTTAGTCTTTAAGTATGAAAATTGTCTGCCTGCTGAGGAGAAACTGCCTCTGTTCCTCAATTTCCCTCAACCCTTAGCCTCTTCAGTCTGCAAGGGGGTTATAGGACCCATCCTGGCCAGGAATTGAACTATGGTCCCTGTCCTGACATCTTCCTGTGAGACCCTGGGCCAGTCACTTACCCACTTGGGGGCCTCCCTGTCTGCGAAGGCTGAGTACGGACAGCTCAGGCAGCCTGCTGGGCAGCTGTCTCCACTTCTCAGAGCAGGTATTTTATTGCATTCTTTTGTGCTTAAGGACTCTAGAATTAGATCCCCAAATACGCCTGAGAAACATTTACTCCACAGGAGCTCACACCAAGTAATGAAAACCATCAAAAACAACCAGGCAGCCTGTGTCCTGAAGTCACCCCTTCCTGGGAGGTCCAGGAGCATCCCTTCTACTTTCCCTGAACTCTGCCCCCTGCCTTGCCCACGGGGCCACACGCCCTGCTCTGCAGAGCCCGCGTTGGCATGGGGATTGAGGTCAGACCTTTGTGTGAAACTGCACTGGGGAGAGGACCCTGCTCATAAGCAGGACGGAACCTCTGGCCTTGGACATCAGGAGCAGGTCTCCTGGCTGGAACTCTCCAAAGGGCTGTTGCAAGCCTCCCAAACTCAATTGAGGTCGGAGAAAATGAAAAGTTACCTCTACGTGCAGGGGCTGGGTCGTGGCAAAAGGAAGACAGAGTTCCTGCCTGAGAGTTCGCATTGGGGGAGGCAGAAGAATCCACCCCACAGAAGGCGACAGGACACAATTGGATAAAGACAAAGTGCTAAGAGAAGGCATGCAAGAGGCTCAGCTAAAAAGTGTGCCCATAACGCCTTTATCAATCATTTCTCAACTCTTTTTTCTTTTTTGGCAGTTTATGAAGTTTTTCCCCACACATAAGAGCTCATTTGTTCCTCACAAGCCTTCAGGGAAGCAAACAGACAGCAATTGCTTTCTCCTCCTGTTACAGGGGGAGGCTAAATTCTCACCAGGTGTGTTCCTACAGGAGATGCACAGGGTTACTAATAGTCACATGATAAGCATCCCTTCCATCGATTAAGTACCCCCTCCCATCCTCCACCCCCTACCCCTGGTGCCAGGTCTGTGCTGAGCCCTTGAAAAACCTAATCTCTCTTAATTCTCACAGTTGTGTAAAACAAGTCTTGTTTCTTTCTTTTCTTTTTTTTTAATTGCAATAAAATACTCCTATGGTAAAATTCACCATTTTTACCGTCTTATAAGTGGCATTAAGAACATCCACATTGTTGTGCTACCATTACCGCATCTGTCCACAGCACTCTTTATTTTGCAAAACTGAACTTCTATGTCCATTCAACAGCTCTCATCCCTCTCACCTCCCAGTTTTTATCTTTTTGTGACCAGCTTATTTCATTTAGCATAATATCCTCAAGGTCCACTTATGTTGTAGCATGAGTCTGAATTACTTTCCTTTTTAAGTGAAAGTGAAAGTCGCTTAGTTGTGTCCAATTGTTTGCGACCGCATGGACTGTAGCCCGCCAGGCTCCTCTGTCCATGGGATTCTCCAGGCAAGAATACTAGAGTGGGTTGCCATGCCCTTGTCCAGGGGATCTTCCTGATCCAGAGAGTAAACCTGAGTCTCTTAAGTCTGCACATTGGCGGGGGGGTTCGTTATCACTAATGCCACCTGGGAAGTCCTAACCCTAATCCTAAGACCCAGTGCAGCCAAATAAGTAAACAAAATTACTAAAAAAAAAAAAATCTGAGTTCAAATTCCATGATTTGACATTGACTGATATGACATTGAGCAAGTCACTTAGCCTCTCTGAGATCAGTTGTAAGGATGTTGTTGTAAGGATGACGTGAAATGATTTTCTAGTTACAGCGCTTGTCACATAGTAGGCACTGAATAAATATTGTGTTTTGTTGTTACAACATGTAGCAAGTATGCAGAAGAGCCAATGCAAACCCACGCCCTTGGATCCCTTGGCTGGAACCTGCCAAGAGGGCTGTGGGTCTCCTGGCCAGGTGCCAGCTCTTGCCAGCCTAGTTGTGTGTCGTGCCCTGGCCACTTTTGTTACCTCCCACCTGGGACAAGCCAGGGCTGCATCCTGGACCTGCCACCTGCACGCTGTACCAGCCCAGGGCTGAGGATGTCATGGCATTTGTCTAACAGCAAGGTGCAAAAAGAGAAGTGTCTGGGAGTCAAGAGTGTGTGCACGCTCAGTCGTACTCTGTTCGATGCTATGGACTGTAAACCTGCCAGGCTCCTCTGTCCATGGGATTCTCCAGGCAAGAATCCTGAAGTGGGTTGCCATGCCCTCCGCCAGGGGATCTTCCTGATCCAGGGACTGAACCCGCGTCTCCTGCACCTCCTGCATTGCAGGCGAATTCTTTACCTGATGAACCACCAGGGAAGTCCGGGAGTCAGGAGAAGGGGTTCCTAACCTAGTGCAACCACTAAACAGACCTCTTCCCCTCTCCTCTGGGCCTTTGTTTCCTCACCTGTAGATCAAGGGTTTTACTTTGATCTACGTGGTCAGCGGGTCTTGGAAACATCTAAGCTGTGACCTCAGTGTGATGTTGTGAAGGCTTTGGGTTGAGCGGTCAGAATGTCTGGGCTCAAACCCTGAGACTGCTGCCTGCTGGCTGTATGACCTTGAACCTGGGGCTTGTTACCTGTCCAGACTCTGGTTTTCTCACTGCTGAGAATGGAGTATACTAACAACTTGCATCATCAGCTGCAGTGAGGATTAGGTGAGATCGTGTACCTGGCATAATTAAATGCTCACGAAATGCTGGCTGTTAGTTTCTTCTATGGACTGTAGCCCACCAGGCTTCTCTGTCCATGTGCATAGTGAGGGATTAATCAATGGATATTGGTGGTAGAATTATTCCTATTTTAAAGGTTTAGAAACCTGTTTCCTCTCATAGATTGTTGGGAGGCATGTAAATAGATGGAACACCTATGAAGGACAGTTGAGCAGAAGCTTTCAAAACTACAAGTCTATCTGCCTCTTGACCCAGCAACACCACTTCTAATTGCATAAAATAGTCAGGAAATTATATATGTCCAAGGTTATCCATTGCAGCACTGGCTATAAATGTCCATCAGTTTAGGGCTGGAAATTAAGTTAAAATGTTATGGGTTGGAAAATTATATACAATCATGAAAATGATAGACGCAGTTCTTCTTGTTTGAATATGAAAAGATCTCTGAGGTTGTTAGTTGAGAAACTTAAAGAGCAGATCACTATGCATCCCCATGCAAGGCTTACCTCTTGTATGGAAAGGAGTGAGGGGAGGTATGTAATCGTACAAGCCCACAAATGCTTATGCTATTGTTGTTGTTCAGTTGCTAAGTCGTGCCTGACTCTGTGACCCCATGAACTTCAGCACGTCAGGCCTCCCTGTCCCTCACCATCTCCCTGAGTTTGCTCAAGTTCATGTCCATTGAAATGGTGATGCCACCCAGCCATCTCATCCTCTGCTGCCGTCTTCTCCTTTTGCCTTCAATCTTTCCCAGCATCAGGGTCTTTTCCAGTGAGTTGGCTCTTCACATCAGGTGGTCAAAGTATTGGAGCTTCAGCTTCAGCATAAGTCCTTCCAGTGAGCAAATGCTTGAATGGATGTTAAAAAAAAAAAAAAAAATCTGTGGAAAGCTACACAGTAGGCACTGAATTCCAGAGAGATAAGAAGAGGGTGAATTTTCACCATGTCTTTTTATAATGATTTTTGTAACCTTGAGAATGTGTTAACTATTCAAAAAATTGAGCAGAGTGAAATTTTATTAAGGAAAGAAGATAGGAAGGGAGGGAGGAAAGGAGGGGATGAGGGAGAGGGAAGGAGAGAGAGGAAGCTGTTGCCTGGATCCTGGGCAGAGTAGAGTCATCAGGTCGGACTGGGGAAGAGCAGGCCCGGCCCAGCCGAGGACAGGCCCGACGTGCTGCAGATCACGGCTCCCTGGGGCTGGCTGAGCTTGAGTGACGATTATGATAAGAAGAGGACATTGACTTACCAGGTAGAACCTGGTGCTGGGAGAAGTCCCGTGGCCCTACAGGCAGGCTGTCTCTCGACAGCAGTGCTGTGGCTCACCCTTGTTTTCGGCAGCTGCCTACACTCTCATGGCCCCCTCCTGCGGTCCCGACACAAACACAGGCCTAGCCTGTTGGCACTCCCTCTTTCCTAAGAAAAGAGTGCAGGCAGGAAGGGAGGAACCTGCTGCCACGTGTTCCCTCTCATTGTCTGATTTCTTAAATTAATTAACGTGGCAAATGTAAGAGCTCATGTACAGCATTTTCCAGAAATCAGAAAGTCTTAAACGCGGGAAAGGCAGAGATGGTAATATCCATTCCCCAAGTCAGCACCCCTCTGCTCTTTTGGATGAATAGAGATTTGACTGTTGTCTAGGCATTATAATAATTTCTTGTCATTGATGGTATGAATTTGGCCCTGAATACAAAGTTGTATGTATGGATGTATATTTTTGATCGTTCTTTCAGCATTTGACCTTGTACACATCTTTCTGCCCAGGCTTGGGCACATATTACTATTGTAATAATATCATTAATACATATGATATGAGTTAGCAAAAAATTCACGGATACTGTATATCTGTAGAAAGTAATAACAGACGTAGTAGTAGTAATTTTGTTTGTTTTCACATCCTTTATCTCATTTGATCTTCAGACACCCCATAAGGTAGGTAGGTATTCATCACTCACTGAGCACCCATCTCGTCCAAGGTGGTGTGCTAAGTCCTGATATTTCAGAGATGAAATGACATGGCCATGGTCATGTCAAAAGGTCTCCTCTAATCACAGAGAGCAACACACAAGCAGGTGTGCAATTAATGAAATATGCGAGATGATGCGGAGCCCTGAGAATGGGCACCCAACCAAACCAAATGGTGGGAAAAGATCAGAAGAGATTTCCAGGCAAAATGTGGTCTAAATTGAGACTAAAAAGGTGCATAGGACATAATCAGGCAAAATCGGGGAGCTAGTTCACCTTGGACAGTGAAAATAAATCTTTATGCTCTTGGAGGAAGACATAGGGAGAAAGGGAGCATAGGAGAAAAATGGATTAAAAAAAAAAGAAACATCAAATCATTGAGCTGTGTAACAGGAACTAACATACATTGTTGTTGATGTTTAGTCGCTAAATGATGTCTGACTCGTTTGTAAGTCCGTGGACTGTAGCCTGCCAGGCTCCTCGGTCCATGAGATTTCCCAGGTGAGAATACTGGAGTGGGTTACCATTTCCTTCTTCAGGGGATCTTCCCAACCCAGGGATCTAAACCACATGTCCTGCATTAGCAGGCACATTCTTTACTACTGAATCACCAGGGAAGCCCACCTTATATTCTCAATAAAAACTGGAAGGACAAGTTAAAAATAAATAAAATTTTTAAAAATATTTTTTAACAAAAGGAAAGAAAGAATGTAGACTAGTTGGGAAGTCAAACATGGTGGTTGCAAAGAATGTCTGGTAATTTAAAAGTCTTGAATCCTGATTCCATTTGGACCAAGATACAGGACCCACTGAGTCAGCTGTCTTAAAGGGACCACTAAGATCGTAGCATTTTTTCTCCCATGAACTGCCGCCAGATGATGAGAGAAATTCGTCTCAGTCTTAGGTGGCCATGCCTAATTTCATGTTATACATTCCTCAGGAAATCGTCAATCCAAGACCTATTCTTTCATGCAGGGCCTTTATTTACTGGTTTGGCTTCCTTCCCCGGGGAGTGGTCTGTCTGGTTCTTTCACTCCAGACGCACCAGGGTTGATCCCTCACACATCATCTGGCTCAGCACCACCCACAAGTCTCAACAGGGCCCTGCAAACTGCCTCTGACCTCACAGCCCGGTGTCCCATGCCCTGGGAGGTGGGCTGCGTCTGGGCTCGCTCAAGTCTGGGAACTGCAGAATCTGGGCAGACAGAGCCTGCTCAGCTCAAACCCTCAGAAATTGGGCACGAGCCTCAGCCCGTGGTGCGTGGTGCGTACAGGCAGTGGGAGAGAGGTGAGAAAAGAAAGTTTGTCTTCGCTCCTTGAGGGAGTGTGAGCAGCTCTTAGAAAGTGAGAGTGCCGAGCAAATACGTGGCCCACTGGTGGTTAAGAGGTTAAGAGGTATCCTGTGCGAGGGTCTCTGAAGCAAATCTTGAGAAGAGGGTTCAAGTGCAGGAGACTCATTAGGAAAGTGCTCCCAGGAAAAAACACAATGAAAATGAAAGATGTGGGACAGGGAAGAGGAAGAAGCTAAACCAGGAGAGGCTGACCTTGAACCCAAAGGACCTGTATCTTTTGGAAGGGTGGAGTGATTTCCCGTGAAGTCCCAGGCTCCTCTTGCTCCCAGAAAGGGAGCTCTGGAGTGTAAGTTATGTCTCCAGCATCTGTGCCACAGGAGAGCAGGGCCCTCACACACCCACACTTAGGCCTTGGCTAAAGGCTGCCTCGGGATATGAATGCGCAAGCACTTCCTGTGGGCAGAGTAGCCCCAGTAGCCCAAGGGTAGGCCTGGACAAGAGCCTTGGTCCAGACAATCAACAGAAAAAGGAGATGGAAGCTGGAAGACTTCCAGAGGCTGTAACACAGAGTCAGAAGGATCTGGGATAGGGCATCGGACTAAATTATATTCCTGCCCAGCCCTGTTTCTACCTTTGTGACCAAGCACAGATTATTTGACAGTTTTCTCAACTGTAATGTGGGGCCACTCATACCTCTTTCACTGAAATGTTGTGCAGGGTGTACAAGACCATGTGAACACTGTGCTTAGCACAAGGCCCGGCACGTGTTCAGAATTACAATGTCTAAATGCAGCAGGCACCCTTCTGGGAGGGTTTGACCTTGGAAATTCTGCCACCAGTCAACCTGAGCTCCAGTGCCTGTGCTGCTTCTCTTGACCTTTTCCCTCCCTCTCTGGGAACGTCCTCCTTTCCCTTCTAGGAAAGCCACCAGCTTCACAGCCTCTCCAAACCCTGGTCAGGTGAAGTCTCAGGACCTGATCCCACCCACCGCCTAGTTGCTGCTTCACCTTGTCTCTGCTCCCCTGAAGCATCAGAGGAGAGTACTTAAAGAGCCCAAGTTCTGGAGCTAGACAGCCTGGGCTCCAATCCTTAGTCTAATACAGAGTGTGCAGCCTTGGCAAAGCACTTAGCCTGTCTGCACCTCCGTTTCCCTATCTGCCTTATGGGGTAACAGTCACCCTCCCTCTTAGCTGTTGTGAGGCGTTGGTGAACTAATGCACGCGAAGTCCGTACAGCACAGTGCCGAACGCCTGTTGGCTTGTGTGACTGTGGGCACGAGAAAGTCCCCGTGGGTCAGATCCTGCCTTTGTTTATTGCCCTGATGATCTTGGGTTCCTAATTTCCTGATCAGCCCCTGCTCTATCGCCTTCTGGGTTGGGCATCCACCCTCATTGCTGGCACTCCCAAGGCCACTTCCTTTTGGAGCCCCAGATGGTCAGCACGAGAACAGTCACAAGCGTGCACATAGCACTTTCCCGTTTTCCAAGCAGCGCGTGGCTGATTTGACCTGTGCCTCCATTTTAAATGAGGAAACCGAGGCCCAGAAAGATTAAGCAACTTGCTGAGTTTGCCCAGCTCATAAGCAGTGGAGCCCAGACCACCACTTATCAGGAAGAACCAAGTAAAAGAAAGATTAGGGGGCCACACAGCTACCTTCAACATGTAAAGAACTGTCATGAGGAAGGTAGAGAGACTTACGATGTGGCCCCTGGAGGTGGGACTAGGACTGGTGAGCCCTGGTGGGATAGGGCCTCTAAATATAGGCAACTAGGTGGGGGGTTGTCTGCAGAGAACTTAACAATAAAAACTCATGAAAAGTTGATATGTGTTTATTAGCATTGCACAAGAGAAATTCTAAGCAATTTTAGTGATAAAATAAAATATTCTCTACTGCTTGATTCATGACTGCCAATCAGGAGAAATTATAGAGAGTCAAGTTTCAACTCTGGTAAAGAAAGATCTTTCCAACAGGCAGTAACGGAATATATTATCTTGGGTTTGATGAATTATCCATCACTGGCAGTATACAAATAGAGGTTGATAACCACTCTTACCATTCAGTAGACCACTGAATTCAATGGGGGGCGGGGGGCGGTAACCTTAAATGATCTTGAAGACATCATCCAATTCCATGAGTATCTGTAAAGAATGACAATGGAGTGATGGAAGCAACTCTGTTGAAGTTAGAAAAGGGTCTTTGAGTGAAAAGAGGATATTTGAGGTCTTCCCTACTAGGATGTGAGAAGCAATGAGACAGAAATATTCCAGGGCCATCTGAGCACTGATGCCCTCATGAGCATAGGAAATGAAACCACTTTTTACCGAAGTGGCTGAGTCTCTGGTTATTAATGGTCAGAATTTGGATGGTCATGGAGAAGACCCAAGTACATGGAGAGACCCTGGAGGGAGCATAATCATGTCACGCTAACCTTGGACAGATTACTTAACCCCTCTGCATAGTTACCATCTTATTGAATTATAAGTATTAAACAAATTAATATCTATAAAGCCTTTAGTACAGTGCTACATAGATACAAGCCATTATTACCTTTTCTTAAAAGGCCTACTCTCATGAGCTATAAGCTTCTTTCTGCTCTATGTGTTGCTGTGAACTGTCTCTTCCAGGAGGTCGGGATGAAGTTACTGATCCCATCCCATCTATTCCATCTCCTTAATAGCTGTTAATGTTTTTCTTGGAGGCTGAAAGTTTTTTTTTCCTCAGTATAATACTTCAGTGTTATTAGAATGTGTTTAATATTACAGATTATTTCTTCATTTATTTTTCATTCTTTAAATACTTACTGGGCACCTATTTAGCGCTTAGAAATCAATGTCTGAGAGATAGAATTGTCAGTAAAAACAGGCTAGATCCTTGTCCTCACAGAGTTGACAGTCTGATTGTGATGGGGGTGGGGGGAACAGGTGTGGGACAGACATAAGTTATAATAGTCAGATGGATGCAGGTGAACCCACACTTGCAGATGCTTTAGGAAAGGCAGACAACAGTGTAAACCTGTGAAATCAGGCAACACCCTGACTTGGGGCAGAGCTTCCCTGAGCAGGTGATGCCTGAGCCAAGTCTCAAACACATGCGTGTTAGCTGGAAAGTTAGGAAGGTTCCAAGCAGTGTCCTAGCATCCATTAACTGTCACTAACAAAATGCTATGACCGAGTGACTGAGCAGATGAAACCCTGACCTTGGATCGGGTGCTCTGATAGGAGCTTTATGTTGTTATTTCCTCTAGACGTTGCATCAGCCCTTTGAAATAGAAACCGTTGTCCCACCCATCTTACCGAAGTGGGAAGTAGGACTCAGAGGGTTCCAGTAACCGATGGCAAAGTCACACATCTTACAAGTAGGATTTAAATTCAAGTTTAACTGCAGTGCTTGGGCTTTTAACTTTGAGGGCAGAATTGTCTTTGTATCTAAAGCCTAGAACTTTGCCTGGCATGTAGTAGATGTCAGCAAATGCTGTCATATAAATGCTAAACTGAGCAGCATTATATTGAGGGAAAGAAGGGCTCCCACGTAGGGGAGAAGCATGACTGGACAGTATGCTGGCCGAGGGCTGAGGTTTCAGGAGGAAGGAATTTCAATGGCAGAGCCTGCAGGTGGCGATACGGCTTGAGTGGGGACGCCACCTGAAGGACTTATCTTCTTTGATAGGTAGTGAGCTCTTTGGTCATTAGAAGTATTCAAGTACAGACTGGATGAGCACTTTGACCACCTCTGAAAATATAGTAGATCTAGATTATCTTTCATACATATTTCCATTCTCAGGCTGATCTAACGTAAGTAGTATTCTGCACCTCAAATGCTCCAGTTCCTAAAGCCTCTTGCCTAAGTGGAAACCTAAGTTGAACACGGGTAGGAGGGTGAGTTTTGCAGCCACTGAAGGAAATCAGACAGTGTGACAGACATGAGGAAAGACAGCTCTCACCTGAATATCAGGTGCCTTTCAAATCACAGCCCTAGACAGAAGAGGTGCCTGGGAGTTCCTGGGACAGGGCATTCAGTAGGTGATCATGCTTTTCATATTTGGCACTCAGTCTTTTAAAATTACTTTTTGCCAGATCATTGCTTTTATTTCATAAAGCAGGGCATTTGGTCAAACTGGTATCTAAGGGGTTGAGGAATTAAAGATTATTTTCCTCTCCTGCCGGGAGATTGTCCTTTGGCTCTTGCAGGGGTGGATCTTGGCAAATGCTGTGATTTCATTCCATCTTCCTCATGTAGGTTAAGTGAGCATTGCCAGAGGCCACAGTCCCAGGCCTTCTGTGGATTGCAGAGTCTGGCGATGTGGTTTCTGGGAAGGGGCATCTGAACCTCACTTTCCCTTTCCTAGGGCTCAGAAGGTTAAAAAAAAAATATTCAAATCACATTTGCAAATCCCAGATCTTCAAAGCACAGAAACAGAAACTCTGTACATTGTGGGCATCATCTGATCTTGTCCTCAGAATATTGCATGAGGGGTACCTACAGGTGACTCAGCTGTGGGTTCGCTGTGCCTGAGGTGGTACAGCTGGGACATGGTAGAGCCTGTAGTTCCCGTCTCCTCGGAAGGAAACCAAACATAGCAAGCAGGACCTTCATGCTGTTAAGAACGGGGATCAAATTCTAGTTCCACCACTTTTGGATTGTGTGGCTGTCAGCAAGCTTTTAATCTCTCTATGGCTTTCCCTTTGGAAAAAGTCTTCATCTTAGTTCTTGGGATACTGTGATTCTCGTGGTCTTCCTTCTTTCCATTCTTTTTTGTTGGCTTCTCCTTTCATTGGATGTTGTCAGTCCATTTTCCTTCCTCTTTTCTTCCCTTTTTGTCTATATTCCCTCCTCTTTCACAGTCTCAGTCACTGTGGTATGGGAAGGAGCAAAGAGAGACTTGCACACTGGCCCTTTAATTTTCCATTTAAATGACACGCTGCTTGTGCTCATTTTTCACTGGACAGAGCAAAACACTGGTCCACATATAACTTCAAGATAGATATGCCCTAGAATGAGAGGAGCCCCAGGAGGAGAAAGCATCGGGTATCTCTTTTGGAGTTGTGTTATAAATGCATCAGAGTCCTCCACTCTGCTTCTGCCTAGAAGATTTACAAATATGTATTTCTTGTCCATTAGAAATCTTACAACTAATTATGCTTCCTGCTTTGCTTGGGCTGCTAGGAAGTTCAAAGCCGAATTTGCTCTTTCCCTCTAGTAATTTTACAGGAACTGTGACATAAAGTTATATGTTAACCTTGTGGCTTTAATTTTAATTTGTGTTCTTTTTTTCCTTTGTCTGCTATAGAATTTCTAACAATTTTGTTGTGCAAATGTGCATATGCCACTCAAATCATTATTTGAATGAATCAGGGTAAAAACAGATGAATGCACACGCCTCCTACATATGCATACAGCATACCGCACATGCCCCATACCACACATCCCACAGATCCAGTAGTTCAGCCTTCATCCCTCAGAAGAGACCATAGCAGTTGGTCACTGGGTATCTCCACTGGATGTCCTACAGGTACCCCAAGTGCAATATGTTCCAAACAAAATTTCTTTCCCCTGTATGGTCTCCTTTACAGTACTTAAATTCCTCGTTCCATTAATAGCCTAACCATGTGTGGACGATTGGAAAAAACCTAATAACCACCCCACCCTGTATCCTCATCCTATTGGTTTCTGTTTCACAATTTCTTGACATCCAGTCAAATGAGTCATTGCACGCTCTCCAAATATGCCATGTGTTTTTCCATCACCATGTCTTTGCTCATGCTATTTCCTGTTAGAAAGGCCCTCCACCAACTCCCCACCTTGTAGGAATGCTTCCATGCTTTAAAACTCATCTCAGCTGTCTTTCTTTTATGTCTGATCCCATCAGCCAACAAAATGAGAGAATCCTTTCTTCCCAATCTCACTGACTACATTTGACTTAATCAGCCTTACATTGTGCATTTCTCATAACTTACTTTAGCTTCCTAATAGTTAGGGAGCTCCTTGGGGGACAGAGAGCATGTCTTTGTTTTTTTGATTTGCAGCCCCAACTCTTTCTGGCACAGGTTTGAATTGTCTTGAGATGGAAGTTCATCACAGGTGGACTTGACTACCTATCAAAGGGGACCAAGTGTTTGCCTGGCTCCTCCCTCTCCTTCATCCATCACGTCTAGGGGCTCTTTAAGCACCTCCCCCAACATATTCCGCATTTGTTCTCTCTTCATAATTTCTTCTCCCTTGGCTCCAGCCCTATCATCTCTCACATGGGCAGTTACAAAAGCCCCCTAAACACTTGCTTCTTCCTGTCTTCAATGCTGGTAATTCTGAAATACATATCCCTCCCTAAAACTTAAAACTTTTCAGTAACTTCCCAAGGTCAATGAGATAAAGTTCATGGCAAAAAAGAGTTCTACATAATCTAGCTTCACCCATTTCTCTGGTTTTGATGCCTTTCAGGATCTATACTTTTTCTGGTCATGCATTCCTTCCCAACCCTACTTAGAAAAATAGGACCAGCCATGTGGTGGGCATTTATTGTTTTGTCTGCTCATTCCTCCTTTCCTTCTTTGGGTAACATTTCCTACCCTTCTAAGAATATAGGTGGCATGTGAGTTACAGTTAGAGGACTTTACTGTCTTCCCCAGGACACAGTCCAGTGAGAGCCTTTCTTGAGATTTTCAAAGTGGAGTTGAATGCAAGGTTTAGAGCTCAGAGCTGCCCATGTTACACCCTGTGAAAGTAAAGATAACAACTCAAGAGAGACAAGTAGAAACAAGATACTGGGAGCAAGTCCTTCACACAGCCCTAGACTCTCTGGCTCAGGTTTCCAGCTGATGCCAGGCTTCCTTGCTTAATTCTCCTTTCTAGTCCATGAGCCTTCATCAAATGTAAGCATGTGGTTAATCTTTTCTCTTCTCCACTAGACTGTAGGCTCCATGAGTGCAGAACTATATTTATTGTGTTCTTCACTGTCTCTCCAGCACCTAAATTAATATTTATTAATTGAAGGGGAGGCCTGTGGAGGAAGGGTAGAGAGGTATTACAGCCTACCAGGTGGGCTCCAAGAGGCGCCTCCAAGCTGGACTTTGCATCGGCAGGTGCGTGGTTTAGTAATAAAAGAAGGATGTGCCTCATCCTCTTCTGTGCTCTGTGTAATCAAGTGATCAGCTCAAGGTAAGACTTTCTTTCTGGTAGTGGACTTGAACCTTGCACTTCCCTCCATAATGGTCAGTCATTCTCCCGAAAATATGATTCTTGAGGGAAGGGAATCTCACGTTATTTGTGAGACTTGAGTTTAGTTCCTTAGAATCCTTCTCCAGCTAGGCGCCAAGTTCTCAGGGTAGGTATATGCCCAAGTGAACCGGAAACACATGCCCACGTGAAAAGCTGCACGTGAATGTTCAAGCACTGTTATGCCCATCAGCCCTAAAGTGGAAACAGCCCAATGGCCACGAGCTGATGAGTGGGTAAGCAGAGTGTGGTATACCTGTACCGTGTAGTAGTATTCAACCACGAGGGGAATGAAGTACTAACACCCGCCACAACGCGGATGAACCTTGAAAACACGACGGTAGGTCAGAGAAGCCAGTCGCATGAGTTACGTGATCCTATTTTTAGAAACTGTCCAGAATAGACAAATCCATAGAGACAGAAGGTAGATTAGCGGTTGCCAGGGGCTAAGAGTAGCAGAGATGAGGAGTGACCGTGAGTATGGGGTTTCTCTCTGGCATGATGAAAAGGTTCTGGAATTAGATAGTGGTGATGCTTGCACAACCTTATAAGTATACTGCTGCTGCTGCTGCTGCTAAGTCACTTCAGTCGTGTCTGACTCTGTGCGACCCCATAGACGGCAGCCCACTAGGCTCCCCCGTCCCTGGGATTCTCCAGGCAAGAACACTGGAGTGGGTTGCCATCACGCCATTTCCTTCTCCAATGCATGAAAGTGAAGTTGCTTAGTCGTGTCTGACTCTTAGCAACCCCATGGACTGCAGCCTACCAGGCTCCTCCATCCATGGGATTCTCCAGGCAAGAGTACTGGAGGGGGATGCCATTGCCTTCTCTGAAAAGTATACTAAAACCCACTTAATCACATGCTTTAAAGGCTGAATTTTATTATATGTGAATTAAAAGTTAAGTGCAAAAAGCCTTATACTTTATATTTTTATATTCTATATAGACTCTCATATCATTACCTATTTTGACCACAGTTTGATGCTAGGATTTTGACTTTTGGTCAAGGCTTTCTAATGCAATCTTGCTGCATTGAGGATGCGTTAGGTCTAGAGAAATGTGGGGAGACAGCTGTAATGAAGGGCTGTTTAGTAGTCCATAAGTAAGAAAACTAAGGCACCTCTGTTGGAAGGAGTCAAAGGGAGATTCAGAGCTCTCACCATCTCCTCCTCAGCAGCACTTTCAGCCTCAGGCCCATGACCTGAAGATCATTAGGACTCAACCATCATGTATCTTGTTCTTAGCCCTACTTATGAGATGCCCTCCACAAAGATCCAAATTCCCAGGTACCACCCACACTTGGTATATCCCTTGATTTTGCCCCATCTCCCATCTTCCTACTTCTCAGTGCATCTTCTGAAATCCAGCAGAATCGCAATCAGCAAAATCTTTTGTATCATCAAACCTTTTCTCTCTTTTTCTTATCTTACTCTAACCATGACCTGGTGATTCCCTGGGGACCAACCATCTGCAGGTCATGTGAAGAGATAATATCATTTACCACCATCCTGATTGTAGTCTTCACCAGACCCGAGTGACTGCCCATAATTTCCTGAGGATTCTAATTCTTAGCCCACTGTCATTCCCTCCGTCACTGCTCCTAGCCTAACTTGTGGTGAGCTCAGTGTCCCGGTTGATAAATAATGCTTTCAGTGCCCTAGCCTCTCAGTGTCTTGATCACCTCTCCTCCAAGGACCTTATATCTCAGTTATCCGCTGCCGTAGTCATACCCTAGAACTTAGCCGTCAGTATTTGCAGCTCAACTACAATCCTAATTTTATCCGTCCCTCTCCCTGATCACCTCTCTGATCTTTCCAGCGCACTCTGGTATTCAATGTCAATAGCTTTTCAGCATTGTCAGGGTACTATTAGTCACTCAGTCATATCTGACTTTTTGCGACCCCATGGACTGTAGCCTGCCAGGCTCCTCTGTCCATGGAATTCTCCAGACCAGAATACTGGAGTGAGTAGCCATTCACTTCTCCAGAGGATCTTCCTGACCCAGAGATTGAACCTGGGTCTCCTGCATTGCAGGCAGATACTTTACCATCTGAGCTACCAGGGAAGCCCTGTTCAGATAGGGACTGGTCAAATAAACCATAGTCTGCTGAAAAGAGAGCATGTGCAAAGACTGACTCCAGGGTCAGACAGCCTAGGACCTTACCCTACTCCTGCTCACTCTGTGACCTTGGGATAACTATTTAACCTTGCTGAGCTTCTGATTCCTATAAAACAGTGATGACAACAATGACCCCAGACTCATAAGATTTTTTGAAGATTATAGTAAATACTGTAAAGTGTCTAGCATAGTGGAGAAAGCAATGGCATCCCACTCCAGTACTCTTGCCTGGAAAATCCCATGGATGGAGGAGCCTGGCAGGCTACAGTTCATGGGGTCTCTATGAGTCGGATACCACTGAGCGACTTCACTTTCACTTTTCACTTTTCACTTTCATGCATTGGAGAAGGAAATGGCAACCCACTCCAGTGTTCTTGCCTGGAGAATCCCAGGGATGGGGGAGCCTGGTGGGCTGCCGTCTCTGGGGTCACACAGAGTCGGACACGACTGAAGTGACCTAGCAGCAGCAGCAGCAGTCTAGCATAGTGCTAGACCTATATGAAATTCCCAATAAACGAGTGATTTTATAGTAAACATTACCTGTTTTGGTCAGTCTCGCAATTGTTCTTTTCCCTACAGGAATAACAACCCAACTTAACTTGAGAATCAGCTGTTTTCTTGGCACTGGAAGGGGCTAATCCCTAACCCAGCTCCACAGGAAGCCATGTGAACACAGTCCTGCCAGTGGGAGCCTTCCGGCCCCTGACCATAGTGCATAGTGATGAATTCAGGGATGGCCACATGACTAAGCTTGGACAGTTAGAGAATCTTCAGAGACTTTTTGTTAGAACAGTTGGGACAGAGAGGCTCTCCACTGGACATGGGGCTGGGAAGACCTATGCAAAGCCCACCTAAGAGCGGCCTATTAATAGAGACACATGGAAGAGAGGGACTGAGGGAAGCTGAGATCTTAGTCCAGCCATGTTTAGAATCTGCCTCTGGACTTTGTTACATGGAGCAATAAATTCCCTTGATGGTGCCTAAGCCAATGTGAACTGGGCTTCTGTCTCCCTGAGTTTTGACTATTAGATTTTATAGTGAACATTACTATAGTCTCCATCAAAAATGATGACGTTAAGCCACATTGGCACACAGAGAGATGCTTATTAAATACTTTAAATTGAAAAAAGCCAACTTAGAGAATAATAAGATATCAATGAGAGTCAATTAGATTCCATCTTGTAAATGTTTACATAACTATATAGAAGTCTGGAGGCTCTACGACAATAGGTTAGCAAAAGATTTGTGTTAACAGTTACATATGCTATGTAGCTTAACTATGGATGGTGGGGCTGTAGGTAATTTTTATTTTCTCTTCTTTTTTTCCCCTATATTATATTATGTTTTAACAGTGTACATAGATTATTTGTCAATTTGTTAGAAGGAAGTTTCCCAAAGGAGGGAAAAAAACAGCCCTTTCTTGCCACACCTGTAATCAGAGCATTAAATTCTGCCTGTCCTAGGGGCCTCTCTCAGGATCCTTCAGGGTGTCTGGGACTAGGAAAACCTGTTCTGTGGGTTTGTTGCTCCTGGGTGTGCCAGGCCTTATAGCCTTGAACCGATTAGAGTCACAGAAACACCATTTACAAGTTTAAATGCTCTCAGGGAAGTTGAGAAATTCCTAAATCAACTGTGTCCTCTCGGGAAAGGGGCGAACAGAGGGATATAGGTACAGAGCTTGCAAAAGGAATTGTGCTTTTCGAGTTGAGTGTAGTGGTGGGAGGGGCTTTGGGGATATTTACATGTGGCATTATTATCCGCAGGTGCTCTGCGGCCTCTTCACTGCTAAATCTTGTATGTCATCAATTTCCTAGCAGGGAAAGATGGTTTTGCTCACACTTTGAGGGTGGAAATGCTCAGGATCCAGAAATCTCAAGTGACTCACTGAGGGGTGCACAGCAAGAACTGAATTGTGATTTAGTGTTCTTGATTCCGTGCCCTGTCTGCGTGCCAATCTTTTTCTTTATGGCATGCTTCAGACGTGTGCAGGCTGCCTCAGACAGGACAGATCTCCCTCCCTCGCCTCCTGTGAGCATATTTTAAAAAATCATGTCAAAATAGTTTTCTCTGGGTTTTCCTTTTAGGAGCACTCACGTTCTCTCTTAGAGTCTATTCCTGTCTATGCCCTAACTAAGAAAGCTAGATTCTCATGTGCCTGCAAATGTCTCTGGCTCCAAATTGGGATTACTGCCTGGAAAAGTTGCTACATTGCACACATGGAGGAGGGTTCACATTTTGGGGGTGTGGCAAGCCTTTCCCTGATGGTTTAGCTCATCTCCATCCTAGACATCTCCCCCATCCCCATCTCAACCCACTGTCGTCACTCATCCCCTCCTCTCTGTGCACGATGCTCTAGCCCCTTGCCAGGCACACTTCCTAATGCCAAGTGGTGATTCCATGCCTGGGACACTGTCCTGGGCTCTCCTCTACCTGGTCATCCTACACTTTAGCTTCTCAGTTACAGAGTGTTCACTCAGTGTCACGTTGCTGTTCTAAGGCTTGACAAATGTTGACTCCTCACAGAAACTTAATGATGCTGGTACCATTATTATTATCCCATTTTACAGGTGAAGAAACAGAGGCCCAGAAACTTGCTCACGATCCAGAGCTAGCAAGTGCTGGAGACAGAATCTGAATCCAGGCAGCTGGCTCCAGAGTCCACTCTCTTAACTACCCTGCTTTGCTCCTCTCCTACAGATGCTCTCAGCCTCCTGCCCTGTGAAGTTGCCCTGATGCATATTTTGGGAATTGCCCTCATCCTGCTCGGTGCTTCCAGAGCACTTTGCTGGTCCCTCAAGGATTCCTTGGTCTTTGGACAGGGTTTTTAGTAGCCTTGGTGCCCTACCAGCAGAGAGCTTTGTAAAGACTGGAATTTGGTGTGTCAATCTTGGTATCTATGACATTCTTACTTCAAGATCCTTTCTAAGTGTCTTTTAAGCATCAGAGATGTGCTGTTCATGTGAGCTAAAAGGAAATGAAATTTAGTGAATTGGAAGGTCCTATAAGGACTAAATCCTTGAAGAAAAGTCTTGGTAAGATGTGTCCATAAAAAGTTTAACTTAAGCACAAAAAAACTGCATAATTCTCATCCATTCAAGAGCTGATTATTTTCTTTTAAGGATTATTCATCATCTTGCTTTTCCTTCCATTTCTTCCAGTCTTGTAGACATATCATGCTATGAGAGAATCACCCATAAGGAGACAGAGAGATGAAAACACTTCAAGTCATAGCAGCTCCATTCTTGCCAGTTCTGTGACTTTGAAAAAGTCACTTGAGGTTCCTCCCATCCAAGTACTAACCAGGCCTGACCCTACTTAGCTTCTGAGATCAGATGAGATCGGGCACCTTCAGGGTGGTATGGCCATAGACATCACTTGAGCTTCCTGAATCTTATTTAGGTCATAATCGTATCTAGTGGCCTGACACTGCATGTAAAGCAGCTGGCCCAGCGCTTGGTTGAGAGTAAAAACTGCATAAATGTTGACTGTTGTCATCGTTAACTCCATGGCTTGGCTAGCAGCACCAGGAGAAAGGAAAAGAAGCCAAAGTCTCTGATACGGTTCTTAACGCTCGGGAAAAAGGGTGAAGGAGTATAAAGTGAAGATGGTTGGTCAAACTGAGAGCGGCCATAATAAAGATTTTCTTTCCCCTTGCCGTCTTCAGTTCCTTCTTAAATAAATAGAAATGGGAGAAAAATATCTGCAGCAGTGCAGTGTTCCTGAAGGAAACAGTTGCATAAATTCAGTTAAGACCGTATTTACCCATTTAATGCACAAAGTATCCACTATGTGCCAGGTACTGAGCTAGGTTTGAAGTTATAGAGCCACCTGAGGTATAGACCCTGTCCCCAAGGAACTCCTTCCCGGTCTGGTGTGGGGTCTGACATGTAAGTGGATAGCTCAAAATCAGAGCCAATTCCAAGGATTTTCTTTTATAAAATTTCTTTCAGAAAATGTTTAGAGGATTTATGGGAATGTAGAAGAAGGGCTATCTTGAAGAAAAGCTTTATGTGGGAAATTCAGGTTTAAATTGAGCCTTATGGGGAGTATGTCAGCGTTCTTGGTTGCAAGCAACAGAAAGTTTCTCTAGCTATCTCAAACAAAAAAGAGGAAAGTGTGGGAAGGAGATCAGGGACTCGCAGAAATGTCAGGAGGCTGACATGACCAGATTTGGAAAATAGAATCAAAGGAGCTGTGGAGATGAAGAATATGACTGCCAGCAGAGATCACTCAGAAGGAATGGGCTCCTCTGGCTTTGATGCTGCGGGGAAGGTCCTTTGGTCACTCTTTCAAGATCAAAGGCCCAGGACAGCATGTATGACAGGCCAGCAGAGTCACATGGTCAGCCGCTGGCCAAGCCGAGATGGCGGTAGAGAAGGTTCTAGCACCTTTGACTGAAGCCGGAGTTGGTCATTCCTTTCCATCAAGCCATCCACGTGGAGAATTCCCCTGGGGAGATCAGCAGTATAACAGTAAGTGAAGCTGGGAACCAGATAGCAGACAAAGACAAAGGTCCTTTATGGGAGGTCGGATTGCAACAGGAAGCGGCAGGGAAGGAGAGGCAGGCCAGGAACAGAACAGAGTCTGAAGAGGGAAGGCAGGAGAAAAGTTCAGGGCTCTGGAGGGACTGGGAGGCACTTCAGTGCCATCAGGCTGCGGGGGGTGCCATGCTGTTAAGAGTTCAATTGACAACAGAGGTGGATAGCTTGAGCTCAAATCACAGAAAGTCTCATAAAGCCACAATAAAAAGTTGACCCTTATGCTAAGGCCAGGCTCGGGGCAGACGTCTTTTGAGAAAATAGGCAAACATGCCTGGAAGAGAAGATTAGATTGAGGCTGTGTTTCTAATCTGCGTTCTCTACCTGCTTGCATTGTGCTGACTGCACTGTAACAGTAGCAGCAAAAACTGCAGGAGAACTTTGAGGGAAGAAAATGAAGCATCGCAGCCAGTGGCATCCCCCACCCATCAGACTCCGAATTCATGAATTTGTAGTAGTTGGCCCTGCATTCTGGACTCTGGGGATGGGGTGGAGGGGCATGAAACCCAGGTTTAGCCAGTCAGGGTATCCTACTCCCGTCCCACCGTGTGATTGGCTTAGACGCAGACACGTGGCCCAAGTCCACAGTGTCAGCTGCAGTCGCTTGGCATGTGTTGGAAAAGAGGACCTCTTTCTGTAGAGTTGCTAAGTGGGTATAAGTTACAGTGGAGCTGCAGCTGGCCGCCAGGCCCACCTCACTGGGAGACTCTGCCAAATATTGACGCCAATACAGAGGACATGGGGCTGGGATGGAGAGAGAGATTGCTAGAATTCTGGATCCAGACAAATCTGACCTAGAGTCCCCACAGATCAGTTTCCAGTTTCTGGAACCAACACATTCTTTCTAGCTCCTTCTCTTTCTATCTTTCTCTCATTTCTCTCTCAATGAGGCCACTTGGAGTTTGTTGTTGTTGTTGTTACTTGCAACTAAAAAAATCTGAATTCATAGAATTATCTCTAACACAAAGAAGGGATGGAGTCAGGTGAGTGAAGGAGGGAATCCTAAAGACTGGCTGAGCCCAGGAGACAGATGTCTGAGGCACCATAGCCAAATGCAGAATCTGCTTCATTCGGCCCCTCTGTCTTGGGTATCTAGATAGCTCCTTTTGGCCGCAGAGTTTGTGGGATCTTAGTTTCCTAACTAGGGAACCAAGGATCAACCCACACTACCTTCATTGGAAGGGTGGGGTCATAACCACGGAACTGCCAAGGAGGTCCCTAGATAGTTTAGAAAACAGTTTATGTCACCTTCTAAAAGGAGTGCTTGAAGTATCTAGTTGCTTTTTTCATAGTATTGTGGTGGACTTTAGCAGGTTATCTTTCGCTGCCATATTCTTTTAATGAACATGGAAAACTCAGTGTTAACATGGGAATAAATTAATGACTGGAAATTCAAGCCACTGGGGGGAGATAGTTAGAGAATGAGGTCTCTCTCCCAGTGCTTCTCAATTCAAAGCACTTGGGAGACCCTCCCTCTCAATTTTCACTCAGGTCGGAAGTTACGAAATAGTGGCCCGTGATCCATAGCTGGCACACAGATGCATTGTTTGGCTTACAAAATACTGCAAAAAAGAAAAACGAAAAATTCACTAGTGTTTAAAAGTCGAGAGACTTTACATTTCTTGATTCTCTCGAAAAAAGTGGGAAAGGCTGTCCACACCGGACTCATTTTGCCGCTGGCAGCTCTAGGCTGGCTGGGGGAGCAATTGCCCCATTCAGTCACTGGGAGGGCCCCTGTTTGCCACAGGCTCCACCCAGCTGCTGTGTTCACTTAGGTCACCTGCCTGACACCTGTAAGCATATTGATTCATTGGCAATATCTCAAATTCTCCCTGAGCCTTAGATTTGGCTGAACACTTGCTTCTGGATTAATTTCACTATTGTTGATAAAACAATTCACTGGGGCTATGAAGAGACAAGTTCAAAATCCTGGAGGGTTCATCCTGTAACACACACACTAATAAACATCTTTGAGTTGGAAGCAAAAGTGAAGGACTTGAGAAGAACTAGGGAAATGGTGCCCTGTTTTCCTTCAATCGTTTAATTCTAACTCTACACCCAAAGAATAGAATGGAGTCACAGTGTCTGACGTTGAAGCCCAGCTTTACCAGTCATTGTTTGCTCTTGGTCAAATTCATTAAGTTGGCTGTGCCTCAGTTTCCTTGTTGTACAAAGCACTATATTCTCTTTGTCTATGAAATGTAATACATTCTCATTTCAGAATTTATGAGTTACTGTCTGTTGAGTTATTCATGGGTTTTATTTATTTATGAGTTATTCATGAATGAAGATTAAATGAATTAGCACTTTAGAACAGTGCCTCACACATAGTAAACACTTTATAAATGTTAAAGTATATATATGTATTATATAGTATTTATATGTTTATATGTAAGTTACATATTAATTTTAAGGTTTCCCTGTTGGCTCAGATGGTAAAGAATCTTCCTGCAATGCAGGAGACTTGGGTTCAATCCCTGGGTCAGGAAGATCCCCTGGAGAAGAGAATGGCTACCCGTTACAGTATTCTGGCCTGGAGAGTTCCATGGACAGAGGAGCCTGGTGGGCTACAATCCATGGGGTCACAAAGAGTTGGACAGGACTGAGTGACTAACACTTACTTTTACTTACTTACTTTTACATTTATAGAAATATCATTTATCATGAAAATTTATGTTCTACATATATTTGTACAAAGTATATTTCTGCTAAGTAAATCTTTTTTTTAAGATCAGCTTCCATCACAAAAAAATGAAGTATATGTTTTAAGGGGAAAATAATTTGGTAGAAACCTTTTGGTTAGAAAGCAATAAGACAATGACAAATCTCATGAGTCCCTGGGTATTGCTATTATCTGCATCAACATTTTTACCTTCACTAATTACAGTCCCTATAAACACATACTTCTAAGAGTGTAAATCACAACAAGCTATTTTTTTTAATGCAATAAAACATCTTCTTTAAGCGTAATAAAACACTGTAAGCCAGTAGCTCCTGAACAGCAGATCGTCACCATATGGAGATTACTGAGTGTGATAATATAAAAGCCCATCATGGTTGTCATGTCTCTGTCAAGGCAGAGTCTGAGTAGTTGAGCCAGATTCATAGAAATAGCTTTTTTTTTTTTTTTTAACAGAATTGATGTGTTCCAGTAAACAAGAATGCATAGTAATTTCTGTAATGAATTCCTTTTATTTTCCCATTAGTAGCATCTAATAAAAATAAGGTATGTGTTCCTAGGGTATAAATAATTCAATAGAGTTTTGCTCGGAATTAGTGCACTGCTTAGCATCCAGGTGTCCTGGCGTTTACCTGTGTGGAGACAGGAGAGACTCTTGGAGCCCTCAGGATCAGAAATCGATGTCTTGGGCTCACCGGCTCCACCATTGCTTGATTGATTGTGTAATCTTGGACAAATGGCTAAGGCTCAGTTTTCTCATCTGCAAAGTGACAGTGATTGTCTTACCCACTTCTAAGGGTAATTGCAGACTAAGTGAGATGATTTGGAAAAGAGAAATTGGTTGTTTTCCATATGAAGCCTGTGTTGCTGTAATTTTCCTTTGAAGCATATTTATGATTTCAGGATCCTATCAATCATGCATTCCTTTCCCTTATTTCATGGGTAACAGGAAAGTTTCCCTTGCCTGGTAACAGACTGGCAATGACAACTCGAAGCACTCACCCCACCCCTAGTTTTTCTTTGTTCTTTAAGTGCCAGTAACGGTGTGCTGTATTACTGCGTGATGGCATTAGAGTCTTCTGTTTCATATGTGATGTTTGGGGATTGAAAAAGCTGAAGTTTCAGATATTTTTTAAATGTATCTTTTCTTACAAAAAATTAGATGAGCGAGGCTGTGTTGGAGGTTATGTTCCATGGGAAGCGGAGTCTCAGATGGACATTTGCATGTGGGGTGTTTGGGGATCAGTGCCTGTGGGGGAGTGAAAGGAGCAGAACTGGGTGAAGGGAGAAGTAGGGCTGTGGTCCATGGCATGACCTCAGCCCAGCCAGAGCGGCCGGACAGTGATAGCCCTGTGTTAAGCAGTCGTGATGTGCAGGCTGCTCGGGGAAGGAGCTGTGTCCACAGGTGAGGAACCCTCCCCACCTAAGGACCATTGTGGTGGTAGGGGTGGGGAGTGGGGAGCCCAGCCGAGCTCTTATCAACTGGTATACCTCAGAGGGCCCCACAGTCCACCCTGTGCCACCTAGAGTCTATTTAATATAAAGGAATAGTGACAGGTGAATTGCAGCCCCTGCCACTGTCGCCTGTCCCAAGATAGCGCCTAATCCTCACACCCCTAGCCAGTCCTCCACTAGTCCTCTTCCTCCATCCCAGACCACCCTCGCCCTTCACTAACAACTCTGCTGATCTGATTGGCTTTCCTGGCAGAGAGACAGACCCTCATGCAAATGGTCTGAGCCCCTGGACACCCTGCCCTTCTCAGGCTGTGACAGTTGTATCTGTCCACATGCCTTCCAAACTGGGAAGCCTTCACTGATGCGATAGGCCCCTTCATCGTGACAGAACTTATTTCCTGCCTTTTTGAGCACCTGCGACTTACCAGCATCTCCCACATTTTCTGCCACTTCTTTCTCATCTGGTTTAATTTACATGATGTCGTCAATACCGTGAACCAGGGTGACACGCTGAAACATCTGGACAGCCCAAGTCACTTTGGCATATATTAGCTCTGTCCTCATGCTCGTTTGGCGTGGAGTTTCATTCCTTCCTGTGAGACCAGATTGTAAATGGAGACTGGTGTCCATTTCAAGTGAATACAAACTATTTTTCATTCTCCTTTCTAGTAAGGATCAAAAAGAACTCGTTCGCTAGATCAGTGGCAACATACTGTGCGCCTGAGAGCATGTAGTCTAATCTAATTAAGCTCCTGCTTCTGATGTGGCGGTTGCAGTTGAGGTTACTATTTTGCAGAAGGCCACTGATGTCCTCTGGGACATATCTGGCTTTGGAGGTGTCATGGTGAGGGTCACTGCCTCTCAGCCTACTGTCTTTAAACAGGCAGTAATCTCTGCTTTTCTCCCAAGGACACAATGTTATTTTGGATTTAACCATGTTGGCTGTGGGGGAGGGTCAATTTCAAAAGCTTCCACTGGATCTTTCCCACTATAATAGCTCTCACTCCACAAACCAAGGAATCACTGCGGATGCTCAGTGAACTGCCAAGTACAGCAATTTCTTTCATTCCTTATTTTTAAGATTTATGTTTATTTTTGGCTGCTCTGGGTCTTCATTGCTGCGTGTGGGGTTTCTCTGGTTTTGGGGAGCGGGGGCTACTCTCTAGTTACAGCGCACTGGCTTCTCGTTGCGGTGGCTCCTCTTGCTGCTGAGCACCGGCTCTAGGGCACTCAGGCTCAGTAAATGTGATTCATAGGTTTACTTGCCCCACAGCACACGGAGTGTTCTCAGAACAGGAATCAAACCGGTGTCCCCTGCATTGGCAGGCAGATTCTTAACAACTGGACCACCAGGGAGGTTCCCAAGTGTAGCTATTAAAATTGCATATCTGGGAGCTGACCACTAGGTTTGTCTGAATCCGTTGGATGCACAATGAGCTGGACTCAATTTATTACCTGGTCCCTATAAGCCCCAAATCTCATGAGGGATCAGCTGATAGTTCAGGTCTCAGATACCAGTAACTTAGACCCTGTGTCCAACAGTCGTTGATGTATTTGGATGTTTGCCTTTCTTCAGGTAGGATTACTTGAGTAAATGGCCATAGGTTTCCATAGCTCTATATGGTCACCATTAGTGTGGTCAACACAGGGCTGTCTCTGTTTAAACACTGAGCACCCTGCATTCCTGGACATCCCTTAGTCCTTGAGTAAGTCACCCTAGACTCCCCCAACTCCGTAGAGGCACTGCCACTTTACCACTAATTATAATAATTGCATCCATTTTTTGTTGCCTCAGCATTACCTGACCTTTATTATTTTAGAATCTCTCATCCCCCAGGAGCCTGGTTCTGTTACAGCATTTCCTATGGTAAGGTTGGGTCTTCAGATGAGGGTCACCACTGAGCTTCTCAGAAATGCCAGTGATCCTTGTACCAGAGCATTTCCTATCACTTTGCCGGAGCTTCCTATAGGCAGCAAGTCTTCAGACCCTAAAAGTGGATCCCTTCTAGCATGATCACTTCTGTGAGATTTTGATTCTTTCATATCTGCCATGGAAATCTGGCATTTCTGTGTGACTTGTGTTGGCTGGGCCATTCTAGTGGTATGCTAGTACCATCTTTTGTAGTCCTTGATGGATTGTTAAATCATATATCATGATAGGATGTGTTCACATTGATAAACTCCACCTTACCCAACTTGATCTTCTGACCCCCTGTATCCAGCAGCATCAGAATCCAGTCCCCACTGTCTTGCATCATGCAGCCAGTTAATTGAGTGGATAATTCCATTTCTCCCTTAGTTGATGCAGGACACCCCTATCTGGTTTATATTGTGACCTTACCCTAACCGCTGCTGGTCTCGTGCCAGGAGGGAGGTGGAGGTAGACCCAGAGGAGGGAAGGTTACCCAACGGGGAGGCCTCTGAGTCATCTCCTGGGTTGAGGGAATTGTCTTGGATAGGGAGGAGTGGGTAACTTCTGAGCAGGCCAGAGAGTTCCGGGGTATCTGAGGATTCCATGTTTTCAAATACATCAACATCAATGTTCCCATTTCTGGTTCCCATTCTTTCATATCAGAGCCTGATTTTGCCATAGTAGACCTACCTTATTGGGGAGTTTAACCTTCTTGGGAGCTTGACTTCTCTTATGATTCAGCCCTGGTCCTTATCCTCATCTCCATCTTCCTCTTGGCTGCAAGAGATGAGAGTTTCTTATTTGCTGGCAAGAGGCCCTCTGGCTTCCATACTTAGCCTTTAACTGCTAATAAACGACCTTTCATATTTTATCTTTTTTTTTCTAAAGCATTCATTTTCTCTATCAACAGCCATATAGTTCTACCTTACTGTGTTTATATTACTATTTCCACATATTTCTCAGCCTGATATGTTGTCCCCATGTGGTGAACCATCCCAGTTCGCAGCTGGGACTGTGTTAACAATTGCATTGGTGCACATGTGCCAGGGGGTCATGCTCCACCTTTTCCCAGGATGGGGCTCTCAGAGGCTGTTTCCTAAGACCATTCCTTAGACTGTTCTGGCACAGGTTGTCCCAGGTTGGGTTCCTTGGGAAGCAGACTCTAAAATGGAAACAAATTGAAGAGAGCCGTGGGAGTCAAGGGCTTCCAAAAGGAAGAGAAAAAAGTGGCATCAGGCAAAGGGCGTTGCTGGTCTGTGTACATGCAGTCACCACATAAGCCTAAGTGAATCCCACGGGGCTCTCAGGACCAAAGGGTCTCGGCACTGGGACAAGAGCAACAGGCATGATTCATCTCCGTGAATTGACCAGTCACAGGATGCAAGCTGCCACCAGAATGGCGACCCTTTTTGTGCAGGAGGGGCTCTCAGCACTTGCCAAATCTCTGGGAGTGAGGGTCTCTGTCCATAAGGGAGATCAGGATGGAGCATCGTGGCCTCCCATTTACCAAATGTGCAGAGGATTGGGTGGCATGTTGAGGAAATCTATGAAATGTGGAAGTGGATGGGTTCTCAACTGAATGGGGCTTCCAGGTTCATCTACTTGCACTAATGTTTATTTGGTCACCGTGGATGTAAAAGTGAAAAGACTACATCCTCATCGCCCCTGCCCAACATTGTCCCTGTTAATTTGCTTGGAAATTGTTTAAGGTCAGTCTCATTTGCAAATGTAGACGTGGAAAATAAAGCCAGAATGGGGAGGATTCCATGAGTTCTCAGCATTGACTCCATTTGGATTTCCCAGGGCAGGGGTTTCCCTCGTCCACCTTGGTGGCCATCTTGGAAAGGTGAGATCACTGAACAATGGGGGCGTGAGACATAGGTGCTCTGGGCAATAATAACTTTGGAGAATATCCTGGATTGAGGTAATGGGGTCAGAAAAACACCCACAGGCAAACGCCCTGTCGTGCCTGTGCTGCAGCATCTGGAATCATCCAGGGGGTAGGGTGGAGCTTAGAGAGCCTTAGCTAGCGCAGCAGGCCAGTGCTGGTATGTGACATGTGGGTCCCATCAGCCTGCTCTTGATGTGGGCTTTGGGGTGAATCATCTCAGTGGCTGAAACAAACAAGTAAGAGCCTCGTTCACCTGCCAGTTGCTCCATCTTTATCATTTTGCCGATGTGGACAGAGCTTTGCTTCACACCCAAGAGATTCAGCCCCTACTGCAATCAGTCAATCCCACCAGCTACTGTCCCTTTCTTCAAGCTATTGATTTCTTCATCTGTGTCCTTCCTTCATCTTCATGGATCCCTGCCCTTCTCCACAGGTCTCAGCGATATAGAGTGACAAGACTCTAAAGAGGAAATGCTTCCCCATGTTAGGCTTAATTTTCTGCTGATATTTTTCCTATGGCCCCACATTTATATAGAATATATGTTACACACATTTGCTATGTATTTGTATACTGCCTTATAGTAAACATATTTATATAGTATTAGGTCATAGTTTTGTAGAAGGCAATGGCACCCCACTCCATGGGATATGGAAAATCCCATAGACGGAGGAGCCTGGTAGGCTGCAGTCCATGGGGTCACTAACAGACGGACACAACTGAGTGACTTCATTTTCACTTTTCACTTTCATGCATTGGAGAAGGAAATGGAAACCCACTCCAGTGTTCTCACCTGGAGAATCCCAGGGACGGGGGAGCCTGGTGGGCTGCCATCTCTGGGGTCGCACAGAGTCAGACACGACTGAAGCGACTTAGCAGCAGCAGCAGCAGCAGGTCATAGTTTTAAATATACATAAGTTGTGGCTCAGTAGTAAAGAAACCACCTGTCAGTGTAGGAGATGCAGGTTGGATTCTTGGGTGGGGAAGATCCCTTAGAGTAGAAAATGGCAGCCCACTCTAGTATTCTTGTCTGGAAAATCCCGTGGACAGAGAAGCCTGGCAAGCTACACAGTCCATGGGGTCTCAAAAGAATCAGACACAGCTTAGCAACTAAACAACAGATATGCTGCTGCTGCTTCCAAATCACTTCAGTCATATCTGACTCTGTGCGACCCCGTAGATGGCAGCCACCAGGCTCCCCTGTCCCTGGGATTCTCCAGGCAAGAACACTGGAGTGGCTTGCCATTTCCTTCTCCAATGCATGAAAGTGAAAAGTGAAAGTGAAGTTGCTCAGTCATGTCCAACTCTTAGCGACTCCATGGACTGCAGCCCACCAGGCTCCTCCAGCCATGGGATTCTCCAGGCCAGCGTACTGGAGTGGGGTGCCAGTGCCTTCTCCAAACAACAGATATACATTGTTATAAATAAATGATGTTATTATTATAAAGAACATGTTATAAATATCTATATATCCTATATCATATTTATTTTTGACCCAGTGACTACATGCAGCTGAACTCATGCATTAAGTCCCACCCAAAATGTCACTTCCTCCTCCATGAAGTTGTCCCCAAGGTCCCCAGGTTGAGGTATCCTCTTCCCTCCGTGCTCAATGCACTATGTATGCACCTTCCTGAACACTTATCACAGTCTTTGAATCATTTCCTTATTTTTCCATCTTTTTATCACTGGACCAAACTCTTTCCAGTTACACTTGTATCAATTCAATCAGATTACCCTTAGTACCAGCTGAGTCCTAAGTCCTCAGAACTCTAATGACACTCAGTAGAGTTTTGTGGAATATATGGAGTTAGTACACTGCTTGGCTCATTAAAAAGGTTAAGCAAACACATGTTGAATGAATGAAGAAGGAACAAATTAATAAATGAACATAGTCTGGGCTGAAAGCAGATCCACCCCTCAGGAACATTTGCAGGGCCTGGGCAGGAGGACAAGTTGAGGCCCACTTACCATATGTCTAAATAATTCAAGTCACAAAACAAGCTAGCTAGCAAACTGTTAAATAAAATGCTGTCTCTTCTTCCATTGGCAAATACATCTTTACAATGAAAAGTCAAAATATACATGAAAAGTTGTGCATTTTGTGTGACTGAAAGAAGGCAAAGTATCAAAGATGTCTAACTATAATTAATATTGCAAATGTTCAGGTACTATGTTGAGGGGCTGATGTGTTGAGATAATAAAATAAAAGGCATATAGATAATTCATAAATTCTTATACAGCTGGTCTATGCCATTTATTTTTCTTGCCTTCATTTCTGCAAAAGCACTGGGGTCAAAAAATAAAAGCACTGGGGTTTTTTGTCTGTTATAATTAAGTCTCACATAATGTATGTTCTGTTGACAATAAGGGCAGATTGCATTTTAAAAAAATCTTCCTTATATAAAGTTAATTTTTATACAGAAATTAATTTCACCTTAGAGAAGCACAAAGTTTCATGTACAAGAGTATTCTGTCCAGCAATAGTATATTGCAGTTAATGGTTTACAGTGACGAAAATAGAAACAAATGGGCCCATCACTATGGGAATGGTTGAATAGATTTTGGCATAGCTAAACACGTAATATAGCCACTTAAAGAAATACATGAGTCATACTAGTTGACTTGGAGGGATTTCCGTGAGATATTCCCAGGGAAAGCCATATGTAAAGAAATGTGTATAATTCATCGTATTTCTATAAAATAGACAATGACAAAAAGCTATGCATGTATGTATATTTTTACATATTTATATATGGTTTAGTTGAAATTTGAGAACAATAAAGAAGGAATCACATTAATAGTTAATCTGGATTTTTTATACGTGTGTGGGAAGGGGTGGTGATGCAGGTGTGAAATGGATGCAGATATGGACTTCCTTGATAGCTCAGTTGGTAAAGAATATGTCTGAAATATGGGAGACCTGGGTTTGATTCCTGGATTGAGAAGATCCTGTGGAGAAGGGAAAGGCTACCCACTCCAGTATCTGGAGGATTCCCATGGACTATACAGTTGCAAAGAGTCGGACATGACTGAGAGGCTTTCAGCTTCACTTTCACTTTCATGAAAAGAAAAAGTAAAATCTGGCTGAGAAAATGCTCCATGCTTGATTTGATCTCCATTTTTCAATTTTCTGTATGTGTTTGTATGGAAAACAGGACATCAGGGGAAATTTTACATCTATATTTACTGATATGTAAGTATAATAGATATGTAATTGTCCAGAAAATTCTGTGATATCCTTCTATTTCATTCACAGCAAATAAAGTAAAAACCCTGTCTACATGTGTCTATGCTTTTAGATGGATGAACAAACTAGAGTGGGATGGCAGCCCACTCTAGTATTCTTGTCTGGAAAATCCCGTGGACAGAGAAGCCTGGCAAGCTACACAGTCCATGGGGTCTCAAAAGAATCAGACACAGCTTAGCAACTAAACAACAGATATGCTGCTGCTGCTTCCAAATCAGCAGCATCCATTTCTCCATTGAAAAATGGAGATCAAATCAAGCATGGAGCATTTTCTCAGCCAGATTTTACTTTTTCTTTTCATGAAAGTGAAAGTGAAGCTGAAATTAGATGGATGAACAAGGAGAGAGATGTGGAAAGACATGTGCCAGGCCATGGTACTTGTACCAGGGACTAGACTAAAGGACAGAGCAGGGAAAAGGGAGTTTTTACCAGCTATGCTGGTAAAGAATCCACCTGCAGTGCAGGAGACCCCAGTTCGATCCCTGGGTTAGGAAGATCCCCTGGAGAAGGGATAAGGCTACCCACTCCAGTATTCTGGCCTGGCAAATTCAGGCCAGACTATACAGTCCATGGGGTAACAAAGAGTCGGACACAACTGAGCAACTTGGGCTTCCCTGGTGGCTCAGCTGATAAAGAATCCACCTGCAATGCAGGAGACCCTGGTTCGATTCCTGGGTCGGGAAGATCCACTGGAGAAGGGATAGGCTACCCACTCCAGCATTCTTGGGCTTCCCTTGTGTCTCAGCTTGTAAAGAATCCACCTGCAATGTGGAAGACCTGAGTTTGATCCCTGGGTTTTGAAGATCCCCTGGAGAAGGGAAAGGCTACCCACTCCAGTATCCTGGCCTAAAGAATTCCCTGGACTGTATAGTCCATGGGGTTGCAAAGAGTCGGACACGACTGAGCGACTTTCACTTCACTTTTTGTTTGTTTGTTTTAGTTGCTGTATAATGTTACAGATGTAAAATATAGTGGCTCACAATTTTTAAAGGCTATACTCCACTTATAGTGATTATAAAATGTTGGTTATATCCCTCACCTTTACAGTATAGCTCATATTATACCTAATACTTTGAACCTCTTAATCCTTTATCTTGTCCCTTCCCTCTTCCCACTGGTAACCACTAGTTCGTTCTCTATATCTTAGAGTCTGCTTTTTTTTAATATTCACTGGTTGTATTTTTTCAGATTCCATAGATAAATGATATGATAGAGTATTTGTTTTTCTCTTATTTAATTTAGCATAATGCCCTCCAAGTCCATCCATGTTGCTGCAAATGGCAAAGTTTCATTCTTTTTTATTACTGAGTAGTATTCTATTATATATATATATATATATATGAAACAGCTACTTGATCCATTCATCTGTTGATGGACACCTACGTTGCTTCCATATCTTGTAAATTATAAATAATGGTGCTATGAAAATTAGGGTACATGTGTCTTTTTGAATTAGTGTTTTTGTTTTTTTTTTCAGATATATACCCCAGAGTGGAATTTCTGAGTCATATGGTAGTTCTATTTTTAGTTTTTTGTGACAATGCCATAATGTTTTCTACAGTGACAGAACCAATTTATTAATACATTCCCACTGACGGTGTACACGGGTTCCCTTTCCTCTGTATCCTTGCCAACATTGCCAACATTTGTTATTTCATCAGTCGAAGAGGATAAAGCGCCCAGAAATAAACCCACCCACTTATGGCCAATTAATCTATGACAAAGGAGGCAAGAACACACAATAGAGAAAATACAGTCTCTTCAATAAATGGTGCTGGGAAAACTGGACAGCAACGTGTAAAAGAATAAAATTAGAGCATTCTCTAACACCATATACAAAAATAAACTCAAAATGGGACTTCTCTGGTGGTCCACTGGTTAAGACTCTGTGCTTTCATTGAGGTGGAACACAGGTTAGATCCCTGGCTGGGGAACTAAGATCCCACATGCCACAGGGTATGGCCAAAACAAAACTAAAAACAAAAAACAAAAACACCTCAAAATGGATTATAGATCTAAATGTAAGACCAGATACTCCAAAACTCTTAGAGGAAAACATAGGCAGAACACTCTTTGATATAAATAGCAGTAGTATTTTGGGGGATCTGTCTCAAAGCAAAGGAAATAAAAGCAAAAATAAACACTTGGGACCCAGTTAAACTTAAAAGCTTTTGCATAGCCAAGGAAGCCATCCATAAAATGAAAAGACAACCTACTGAATGGAAAAAAAATTTGCAAATGATATGACACAGAAGGAATTAATACCAACATATATAAATAGCTCATATAACTAAAAAAAGAGAAAATGATTAAAAAATGGACAGAAGACCTGAGAAGACATTTTTCCAAAGAGTGAATGCAGATGGCCAACAAGCGCATGAAAAGGTGTTCAGCGTTGCAAATTGTCAGGGAAATGCAAAGCAAAACCACAATGAGATGTCACCTCACACCTGTCAGAATGCCAACATCTGTTTTGTTTTACTGGTTACAAGAAGTATGGAAACTTTAATATATTGCTTTTATAATTTGAAAAGTAACACATCAGATCTTTTCTAAGAAATATGGAAGTCCTTGGTGACCTGGGCTTCATCCTGACACAGCCACTCACTGTCTCCAATTCCTCAGTGTTGTTCTCTGTAAAATAGGGACAGTAACACTATCCAGCAAATAAACAGGGAGATAAAATAGATCCATCCAAGGAAAAGCTTAGCACAGCAGCTAGCAAACAGGAAGCACTTCCTTAAGGTTTTGCTATTATTCTTATTATTACCATTACTCTCATCATCACTCCTCCCCTTCTCCCTCCTACGAGAAGAGTGTTTGAACCAGATGTAGGGGGCTGGCAGCTGGAGAACATAACAGAAGCACTGATGTGTGAGTTGCTAAAGAGGCTTTTTATAAGCCATCAGTAACCACACTGTTGGGTGGAAGGAAGTTGTTAAAAGCACCAATGTGGGGTCACATGAAACCAAGTATAAAATAAATGAAAAATAAGTTTTGCACATTTGACTTTGGGACCTTGTAAAACATTTTGTTATTAGGACATTAAATTTTGATATTTGATATAAAACTAAATTTAAAAAGCAATTCATAAGTTTCAAAAGTGCAGTGAAATAGGTGAACCTAAGTGTGCGTCAAGTTGGTGGTGTAATCAGACAGGAACTAGTTCTTTAAAACTCACTGATTTGACTATACATCATGTGTGAGATATACTCGAAGGGCAAAAATAACTACAAAAACTGCTTTAGCTGCTTCTAGTGACCATATTTTTGGTAGTAGCATTTGAATTGATATTCTGAGCCTCCTAAGGTAAACAGGAACTCACACTCAGACACACCTTCTCCCACCCACCCCAATCTTGCTGCATATTCACTAACTGTGTGAGTTGGATAACATGGTCATTTAGTCCATCTACTTCTTTTCACCAGATCATTTGACAAGTGTTACCCCTAGAAAATTCAGAATAAGTCTGTGTGCAACCCATAAACACAGTCCCTAGATATTCACGGCATAAGCTTACAGTGACCATAATTTCAAAATTAGGTTATTTTAGTTATGGCTTTTTTCCTTGACTGTGTGATGACAGGGTAAATAATGATTGAAATATGATGAGTGTTCTCATTTGTTTTCCCACCCTCTGCTCATTAAAGAGAATTCTTCTAACTTGGAGTACCTAGGCCCTTATCCTCCTCCATCCTTCAAGGATGGACCTTGTCTTGCTAGACCAGTTCTTGGGCTTTTGTGATGGGTAATTTTGAGATGATGGAAAAGACAGGAAGATAGTAAGATGCACATGGGAGAAAGCTAGGAGTCATTCATGGGGGATTGTTGAGAACATGTGTGACTGTGGTGTGTGAAGACAGTGGGCTTTAGGGGAGAAAAGGTAGCTGTGTCTGATAAATACAGGTTATTGTGACATTCACCTTTTTTTTTTTCATATCAAGAGTTTTTATTGTCTCTTTAAAGGATCACAACTGAGTCCATAGAACCATCTGAGTCCAAACAACCATATTGTTGTTTCTGCAACAGGATCACTGAGATCTTATTCATCAGCCTGCTGAACTGTTCCTTTTTCAGATACATAGATACCATCCAAAAATTTTCTGATATCCTTGTTTTTAACTGTGGTGGCTTGCTGAATCAAAGCAGCTGAATTTGACACAAGTTCAATGTCATTTCCTTCAAGAATCAACTCATCTTTCTGGGCTTGAGATACTGAACAGGCAACCCCTGGCCTCATTCGAACCCTGCGTATGTATTTTTCACCCAAAAAATTTCGGATTTCCACAAGAGAACCATTCTCCTGAATAACAACGTTGATGGGGAAGTAGGCATACACCGACCTCATCTTGTAATTGAAGCCCAGTGTAACACCCTTGATCATGTTCTGTACGTGACTACAGATTGTGCGAACAGTGGCCAGTTCCTTTCTGTTTCCCCACCATTTGTCAACACGGTGCCTCTTCTTTTTCTTTCCAAGGAGACTGAGTTCTACATCGATGTGATTGAAGTCCCTCCGCAGGGTGCCTCTGGGGCCCTTCACAATAACTGTCCGTCCCTTCAAGTTAATGTCGACATTTTCTGGGATGTCGACAGTCTGATTGCTGAGAATGGTCTTCATTCTCGCAGTAGATGCGGCAAAGAGAGGGACATTCACTTTTTGAACAGTGTTTCTTTAACTGGACTTCTAAACTGGACAACATGGATCATGACTCTATAAATGATACAGTTGCAATGAACAGAGATTTATGCCAGTTTCTCAGTAAAGCTGGGAGAGGATTTTAAGGACACCGAAGGGCTGTAATTGGAATGGGGCATGTCTGCAACAGAACAGCTCCAGGGACAATCATCTGATGGGCTCCACGGTCTCGTTCACAGGGCTCCTCTGCTTCCTCCATTGTTCCATTTTCCTCACGCCATTGGATGGCCTTCTCTCATTGCACCTGGCGTGTGCTCCCACATAGCCTGTTTGTCCACGGCTCATGTGATGGTCCTGCTCTAATACTGAATTAATGCCTTACATGGGGGAATCTGATGAGCCCCAGCTCATCTTTGTGAGTTGGCCCATTCCATATCTGATAACTGAGTAGTCTATGGATTGGTGGCCTTGGGTATATACTGCTAATCAGGCTCTTTCAGAAGTGACAGCCTCGGGCTTCCCTGGTGGTTCAGTGGTAAAGAATCTGCCTGCCAGTGCGGGAGACACAGGTTTGACCCCTCCCTGGTCTGGGAAGATTCCACATGCCGTGGCACGACTAAGCCCATGTGCCATAACTATTAAGCTTGTGGCTTAGAGCCTGGGAGCCATAACTGCTGAAGCCCGCACACCCTAAAGCCCATGCTCTGCAACAAGAGAAACCACCACAATGAGAAGCCCAGATGGACACCGCAACTACAGAGGAGCCCCCGCTCACTGCAATTCGAGAAAGCCTGTGCATAGCGACAAAGACCCAGAACAGCCAAAAATAAATTGTAAAAAATAAATTAAAAAAAAGAAGTGACAGCCTCACTTAGAAGAAAATACAGTCTCTGTGGCTCTCCCCTGAGCAAGGCTGTTGGTGGCACAGTTTCTCCTTGAAGGGATATTATGTTGGCAAAATGAGAAGTGATGGTCTGGTCCTGGTATAATGGAAAGTGCAAGTCTGATTCTGGTCCGGGCTCTGTCTAGTGTTATCACTTTGAATTTCATTAATTTCTTTGAACCTCAGTTTTCTTATCATGATACCTCCCCTCTCAACAATCACAGAGCTTTTAGGAGAACTAAGTCAAATCATATGTGATAAGGATTGGAAAAATTTTTGGTGCCTCACAAATATAATAATGCTGATATGTTTCTTTAATACATTACAAGATACACTTTTAAAAATTTTATTACTTTTTTCTGATTTTTAATTGTTTATTTTCATTGGAGGTTAATTACAATATTGTAGTGGCTTTTGCCATTTTACTACTTTTGAATCAGAATATCTTTCCATTTACTTCTCAGAATTGATGCCAACATTTAATGCTGTAGTTTTTGTTGTTATCGCAGATGTTATGAAGCCATTGGCATGTCTTAGAATCAATAGCGTGTTTTACAGTAGATACAATCTATTAGTTTTCTATCACCGTGGACAACAATATAGCAGTTTAAAACAATGCCTGTTTATCCCCTTACAGTTCCTGTCGACTCACCTGGTCTCTCAACTCAAAATCTCGCAAAACAAATCCAAGTGTTGGCAGCCAGGGGTTCCTCAGAGAATTAAGCCCAAATGCCCCGACGCACTGGTTGGAACGGATTCACTTTTCTCTTGTGCATCTAGGCTGGGACCAGTTATGTACCATGCTTACTAGAATAATGAGAATCCTCATCAGAATCAGAGAAAAGTTGGTTCTGATGGGCAGCTGTGGTTGAGATCAGGTGGCCTGATCAGTTGCTGGTGGCTGCCATGGGTGCTGGTGAGGGGAGTAATAGCGTGGGTGCCCTGAATTTGCCATCACTGCTTTCCTGTCTGCAAGATTTGGTGCATCACCATTGCAGGTCAGCCCTCTCCTTCAGTATCTCCCAGGTGGTTGATTCTGAGACCTTCAATGCCGTGCATTAGAGAGAGGGTCCTTCTAATAACTGATGACCTAAGAAGCATCTCCTCCCCCTTGCCCCCACCTCACACACACACCTTGCACTCACTTTCTAACTCTCAATTCAGTTCAGTTGCTCAGTTGTGTCTGACTCTTTGCGACCCCATGCCAGGCCTCCCTGTCCATCACCAACTCCTGCAGTTTACGCAAATTTATGTCCATTGAGTCAGTGATGCCATCCAACCATCTCATCTTCTGTCGTCCCCTTCTCCTTCTGCCTTCAGTGTTTCCCAGCATCAGGGTCTTTTCAAATGAGTCAGCTGTTTGCATCAGGTGGCCAAAGTATTGGAGTTTCAGCTTCAACATCAGTCCTTCCAATGAGTATTGAGGACTGATCTCCTTTAGGATGGACTGGTTGGATCTCCTTGCAGTCCAAGGGACTCTCAAGAGTCTTCTCCAACACCACAGTTCAAAAGCATCAATTCTTTGGTGCTCAGCTTTCTTTATAGTCCAACTCTCACATCCATACATGACCACTGGAAAAACCATAGCCTTGACTAGATGGACCTTTATTGGCAAAGTAATGTCTCTGCTTTTTAATATGCTATCTAGGTTGGTCATAACTTTCCTTCCAAGGAGTAAGCATCTTTTAATTTAATGGCTGCAGTCACCATCTGCAGTGATTTTGGAGCCCCCCCCCAAAATAAAGTCAGCCACTGTTTCCACTGTTTCCCCATCTGTTTGCCATGAAGTGATGGGACCAGATGCCATGATCTTAGTTTTCTGAATGCTGAGCTTTAATCCAACTTTTTCACTCTCCTCTTTCACTTTCGTCAAGAGGCTCTTTAGTTCTTCTTCACTTTCTGCCATAAGGGTGGTGTCATCTGCATATCTGAGGTTATTGATATTTCTCACAGCAATCTTGATTCCAGCTTGTGTTTCCTCCAGCCCAGCGTTTCTCATGAGGTACTCTGCATATAAGTTAAATAAGCAGGATGACACTATACAGCCTTGACGTACTCCTTTTCCTATTTCCTATTTCTAACTTTACTATGGTTTTATTCCTCTCGTTTCCTTCTAGGGCTTCCCTGGTGTCTCAGTGGTAAGGAATCAGCCTCCCATTGCAGGAGACTTGAGTTTGATCACTGGGTTGGAAAGATCCCCTGGAGGAAGAAATGGTGACCCATTCCAGTATTCTTCTTTGGGAAATCCCATGGAGAGAGGAGGCTGGTGGGCTACAGTCCACGGGGGTCACAAAAGAGTCAGACACAACTTAGTGACTACACAACAACAGACTCTTCCTCCTAGTGTTAATTCAGTCGTGTCTGACTCTTTGTGACCCCAGGGACTGCAGCACGCCAGGCTTCCCTGTCCATCACCAACTCCCGGAGCCTATTCAAACTCATGTTCATCGTGTCAGTGATGCCATCCAACTATCTCATCCTCTGTTGTCCCCTTCTCCTCCCTCCTTCAATCTTTCCCAGCATCAGGATCTTTTCCAGTGACTCAGTACTTCAGTGACCAAAGTTAAGAGTTTCAGCTTCAGCATCAGTCCTTCCAATTAATATTCAGGACTGATTTCCTTTAGGATTAACTGGTTGGATCTCCTTGCAGTACAAGAGACTCTCAAGAGTCTTCTCCAACACCCCAGTTCCAAAGGATCAATTCTTCAGTGCTCAACTTTCTTTAAAGTCCAACTCACATCTATACATGACTACTGGATAAACCATAGATGACTAGATGGGCCTTTGTTGGTAAAGTAATGTCTCTGCTTTTTAATATTCTGTCTAGGTTGGCCATAGCTTTACTTCCAAGGAGCAAGCATCTTTTAATTTCATGGCTGCAGTCACTATCTGCAGTGATTTTGGAGCCCAAGAAAATAAAGTCTGTCACTGTTTCCACTCTTTCCCCATCTATTTGCCATGAAGTGATGGGACCAGATGCCATAATCTTTGTTTTCTGAATGTTGAGCTTTAAGCCAGCTTTTACTCTCCTTTCGTTTTCATCAAGAGTCTCTTTAGTTCTTCTTCACTTTCTTCCATAAGTGTGGTGTCATCTGCGTATCTGATGTTATTGATATTTCTCCTGGCAATCTTGATTCCAGCTTGTGCTTCACCCAGACTGGCATTTCTCATGATGTACTCGGCATATAAGTTAAATCAGCAGGATGACAATATACAGCCTTGACATCCTCCTTTCCCAATTTGGAACCAGTCTGTTGCTCCATGTCTGGTTCTAACTGTTGCTCCTTGACCTGCATACAGATTTCTCAGGAGGCAGGTCAGGTGGTCTGTATTCCCATCTCTTGAATTTTCCACAGTTTGTTGTGATCCACACAATCAAAGGCTTTGGCATAGTTAATAAAGCAAAACTAGATGGTTTTTTTCTGGAACTCTCTTGCTTTTTTGATGATCCAGAGGATGTTGGCCATTTGATCTCTGGTTCCTCTGCCTTTTCTAAATCCAGCTTGAACATCTTGAAGTTCACGGTTCATGTACTGTTGAAGCCTGGCTTGGAGAATTTTGAGCATTACTTTACTAGGGTATGAGATGAGTGCAGTTGTGTGGTACCTAGATAGCATATTAAAAAGCAGAGACATTACTTTGCCAACAAAGGTTGTCTAGTCAAGGCTATGGTTTCTCCAGTGGTCATGTATGGGTGTAAGAGTTGAACTGTGAAGAAAGCTGAGCCCTGAAGAATTGATGCTTTTGAACCGTGGTATTGGAGAAGACTCTTGAGAGTCCCTTGGACTGCAAGGAGGTCCAACCAGTCTATCCTAAAGGAGATCAGTCCTGGGTGTTCATTGGAAGGATTGATGCTAAAGCTGAAACTCCAGTGCTTTGGCCACTTCATGCGAAGAGTTGACTCATTGGAAAAGATCCTGATGCTGGGAGGGATTGGGGACAGGAGGAGAAGGGGATGACAGAGGATGAGATGGCTGGATAACATCACCGACTTGATGGGCATGAGTTTGAGTGAACTCCGGGAGTTGGTGATGGACAGGGAGGCCTGGCATGCTGCGATTCATGGGGTTGCAGAGTTGGACACGACTGAGCGACTGAACTGAACTTGAGCATTCTTTGGCATTGCCTTTCTTAGGGATTGGAATGAACACTGACCTTTTCCAGTCCTGTGGCCACTGCTGAGTTTTCCAAGTTTGCTGGCATACTGAGTGCAGCACTTTCTTTTTTTTTTTTTTGAGTGCAGCACTTTCACAGCATCATCTTTTAGGATTTGAAATAGATCAACTGGAATTCCATCACCTCCACTAGCTTTGTTCATAGTGATGCTTCCTAAGGCCCACTTGACTTCACATTCCAGGATGTCTGGTACTAGGTGAGTGATCACAGCATTGTGGTTATCTGGGTCATGAAGATCTTTTTTGGATTTCCCTGGTAGCTCAGACAGTAAAGTGTCTGTCTACAATGTGGAGGACCCGCGCTCAATCCCTGGATCAGGAAGATCCTCTGGCGAAGGAAATGGCAACCCACTCCAGTACTCTTGCCTGGAAAATCCCATGGATGGAGGAGTGTGGTAGGCTACAGTCCAAGGGGTCGCAAAGAGTCGGACACAACTGAGTGACATCACTTCTGTGTATTCTTGCCACCTCTTCTTAATGTCTTCTGCTTCTGTTAGGTACATACCATTTCTGTCCTTTATTATGCTCATCTTTGCATGAAATGTTCCCTTGGTATCTCTAATTTTCTTGAAGAGATCTTTAGTCTTTCCCATTCTATTATTTCCTCTATTTCTTTGCATTGATCACTGAGGAAGGCTTTCTTATCTCTCCTTGTTGTTCTTTAGAACTCTGCATTCAAATAGCTATACCTTTCCTTTTCTCCTTTGCCTCTAGCTTCTCTTTTCTCAGCTATTTGTAAGGCCTTGTCAGACAACCATTTTGCTTTTTTGCATTTAGAGGGGGTGGTGGTGATGGTCTTGATCACTGCTTCCTGTACAATGTCATGAACCTCCGTCCATAGTTCTTCAGGCACTCTATCAGATCTAATCCCTTGAATCTATTTGTTACTTACACTGTATAATTGTAAGGGATTTGATTTAGGTCATACCTGAATGGTCTAGTGGTTTTCCCTACTTTCTTCAATTTAAGTCTGAATTTGGAAATAAGGAGTTCATGATCTGAGCCACACTCAGCTCCCGGTCTTGTTTTTGCTGACTGTATAGAGCTTCTCCATCTTTGGCTGCAAAGAATATAATCAGTCTGATTTTGGTATTGACCATCTGGTGATGTCCATATGTAAAGTCTTCTCTTGTGTTGTTGGAAGAGAATGTTTGCTATGACCAATGCATTCTCTTGGCAAAACTCTGTTAGCCTTTGACCTGCTTCATTTTGTACTCCAAGGCCAAATTTGCCTGTTACTCCAAGCAGCTCTTGACTTCCTAATTTTGCATTCCAGTCCCCTATAAAGAAGAGAACATCTTTTGGGGGTGTTAGTTCTAGTGTTAGTAGAGAGAATCAAACAAAGATCATATCCCTAGAGGTAAAACTAAAGGCTCTGGTGATCTTTGGGCAAATCATGACTGTATATCAAAGTGTTGCTTTGCCTTTAGGGGGTCCTTAATTTGTTACTGTTAGTAGTGAGACTGTCTTGACAGCTTCAATCAGATCAACATAAGTCAGCCCTCTTCTTTGACTAAAACCAGCACTAACAGTCAAACGTACTCACACCACCCTCTTTCATAAATACCTGGAGTATTTGTTTTTTTATGTTCCACTAGTGTGTGAGTTACTTCAGGGAAAGTGACTATAGATGTTTTCCATTTCATTCCTATTACCTGGCATAAATAGTCACCTCTGAGTGAGTTCTTAATGGGATGAACATATGAATGAATGAATTTACTAACATCTTTCCAGGTACTCAGGACCAAATAGTTTTGTTTTTGTTTATTTAATAGAGTCCAAAGGTGTGATCCCTGTCCTCCCTTCATCATCATAAGATAGTTTGATGGCAAGGAGAGAGAGAAAAAAAAAAAAAAAACGTGGGAAGAAGGTAAGTGAGTTACACCAGGATATGAGAGGAAGCAGATAATGCTAGTGATTGTTCTTGTCAGCTTAGAACAGGCAGGATATAAATACATGTTATAGAAGAGGAAATTCAAGAGAGACACAGGGAAACAGGTTCGAGATTTTGAAAAATAGCACGGTCAGGACCTGCTTACTCAGAGGCAATTAGACTATGACCCAGGGCAAATCATGCTTCACTTTACTGTTATTGTTCAAGTGAGATGAAATTTCATAAGCCCAGAAGCCCCAGCCCTTCCTGCCTATTTCGTTGGAGCATGAACTAGTAGTTTTCAAGGGGTGAGTCTTGGGTTAAGGGTAAATGCTCCTTCATCATAAGCCGAAATTAACAGAGGCGAGTTCTTTCTTCTCAGTGACCCCAGTCCCCCATCCCATCTTTTTTTTTTTTTTTTGGCTAAACTTTAATTTTAAAGGCATTTATGGTACATAAAACCTTCAATTATAGCTTTTCAGTAGGCATACCATGGACAACTTAAAATTTATTTACTTATATTTATTTTTAAAGTAATTGCTTTCATCTAGTAATTGTGTTCATCTAGTTAACACACAGCTATTTTGAGTTCAGGAAAATTACTCCCCTTGCCCATGGACTCTTGCAACCAGAAGAACTCAAGAGTTCTTCAGCTGTCGTGTGAGCTAGGTGGTTGCTACCCCTGAATCACAAGATGGGGTCTGCAGATTGTGCCTCCAAACACCCCAGGGGTTCAGAGGCCAAAGCTTTCCAAAGGAAACTGTGGACCTGCTGGTGGTATCTAGCTGAACTTCAGTACAAACGGATTGGGTCTACAGTGGAAAACCCAAGTGCCTGGCCACCAGGGAGCTAGCAAGCTTGGCAAAGGACAAGAAGAAGACACAGAGAGGAATTCTCCACCCACTTTCTTGAACCTTCTGTCTCAACACATCCCGGTTGCCCGCCTTCTGCGTTCTAGCTCTAGAAAATGTAATCGCCTCCTGTTCCTGAAGAACGCCAGGAAAAACTCAGCCCTTTCGGTCATTCTTGTTTGCAGGGTGCACGTCGCGGCTAGTTTACAAACAGGGTCCTTGCCTACACGTGTTACCGTCTTGGAGAGGAGGAAGGTCTGTGCGTTTTAGGTGGCACTAATTTACTGACCTAGTAGTTTCGATCAGTACTCAGGCTCCCAGTCTCTGATGCATCCCAGAGTGACTGGAGAAGGGCTCAGGAAAGCTTGCTCCGCTGGCTTCTGGTGCTGAGCAAAGGTTTTCCTAGAAGGGAAGCCACAGTAACACTCCACCGACTTTGGGACCAGCAGCCATTGCACGAGAGGATAAGTGAGGAAGACGACGACAGATGCAGTCCATTTGTCGTCCACAGACTTCGCTTTCAGTATTTGCTTATTTTTTAAGGTTTATTGGACTGTGTCGGTTCTTAGTTGTGGCACATGGGATCTTTCATTGTACACAGGTTTAATTGCACGTGGATTCTTAGTTCCCTGATCAGGGGTCAAACCCGTGTCCCTTGTATCGCAAGCCAGATTCTTAACCACTCGACCACCAGGCAACTCCCTGGGTTGTTTGCTTAAATCATTGCCCAGAGAAATCCAACACAGCTGCAGCCTATCTTTGCTTACCAGGCCAAGAGTTTGCCACACTCTGCCCAGGACCTCTCCTAGCCAGATTGGTTCCCCTGCATGGCCTTGGGTTGGGGTGGGGCTGGGGAGGGAGGTCAGACCCCTACCACAGGGCCCACAACCCAGTCAGTGACTTTGGACAATTCCCTAGTCTCTGAACCTCAGTCTCTTCATTTGTAAAATGGAGGCAAGGCCCACCTTATAAGTTCAGTGTGTAAGGATGAGGTGAGACTCTGTACTAAGAGTATTTGCCTTTGTGTCTGGCACACACTTAGAAGGGGCAGTGAGCCCACGAGCTACATCCACACATCGATACAAACCAGTCTGGTACAAACCAGCATCATGTCTAGCCAGGTCACGTCTGAGGTCAGCCTCAGAGCCTCAGTTTGCACACCTGTCTGTCTCCTCACCTCCTGACCCATTCTTGGGTCTCTCCCACTGCGAGCCCCCCAGCTTCCTTTTCCTCCCAGGCTCATGCTTGCTCCTGGGCCCCAGCTGCAGGTTCAGCTTCTTGGCTGGACTTGGGGCTCCCTCCGTGAAGAAGGTTTGTATTTGCCCTTTAGATCTCCCTAGAGGCACCTCAGCCATTCTTTCAAGAGGTATCTGGGCCAGAATCAGCTGTGCTACCTCCTGAGTTCTGAGGTGCCCAGGCACACCCACCCACGAGTGGGGACAGGACTGTGAGATGGGGGAGAGGACTGAAGGGTCGGCACCGAGGGCCTCTGCCCACGTGGCCAGTTCTCTGTGGCTTACAATCTTCACAGATGCCCTCCTTGCTCTTCTTCCCTGACCACACCCTAACCATGCCCCTGGTCTCAGCAAAATCCATTTCCCAGAGCAGCTTCTATGAATGATATTTGTGTCCCCCACTCCCCAAATTCATATCTTGAAGCCCTAACCCACAAGGTAGTGCTATTTGGGGGTGGAGCCTTTGGGATGTAATTAGGTTTAGACGGCATCATGAGGGCATCTTCCCAGGTGGCACTAGTGGTGAAGAGCCTGCCTGGCAATGCAGGAGACAAGAGACTCAGGTTTGATCTGTGGGTCGGGAAGATCCCCTGGAGGAGAGCAAGGCAGCCCACTCCAGTATTCTTGCCTGGAGAATCCCATGGACGGAGGAGCCAGGCGGGCTGCGGTCCACAGGGTCACAAAGAGTCGGACACAACTGAAGCGACTTAGCACGCACCCATGAGGTCACGAGGGCCCTCATCAGACAGCGAATCTGCAAGTACCTTGATTGTGAACTTCCCAGACTCTGAAACTGTGAGAAAGCAATGCTGGTTGGTTAAGCCACCCCATCTCTTGATGTTTTGTTACAGTAGCCTGAATTAAGACAAAAGCTTTCCTTGAGTCACAATTAGGAGCCTCCCCCTCAATTATATTCCCTCAGGAAATATTCTATATGTGCTTTTTTCATTGCACTTATTATAATATGTGTTTATACATGTTTATTATGTATTTGGTCAAGGTTTTCTTCCCCTATATTTGTCAGGCTATAATACGTTAAGATATAGAGATATATTATAGGTAAGAGACTCCGCATGACATAACAGAAGTTTATTTTTCTCTCAGGTAAAACCTGCAGTTGGTATAGTGGTTCTGCTCCACAGAGTCACCTGTTTTGCCATCCCTAGGGTGTCCATCCCCTCATTTATGTGGCCCCAAATAGCTCATAGTAGTATCCTCATTCCTGCCAGTGGGGGGGGGGGGGCGGGGATGGAAGGGGAAGGGGCCCTTTCCCTTTAAGGGCTGGAGCACAGTGCCCGATGTATATTCAGCGCCCAGTACATCACCCGTGGTCCTGATATGGCCCTGTCATGTCTTCCCCATCTTAGAGGCCATCACAGGGAGTGTCAGTCACCATATGTGACCCTGTCCTGCCCTCGCCGTCCTAGAACCCATTGCATATGTTAGTGAATACCTACGGAAGTAGGGCAACACGTATGCTCCAAAAAAGTTGCAGAGCATTTTCCAAAGAACTGGTGTCTCCTAGTTCTCCTTCCGACTTCTGGTTCCCACTCTGCGGGCTCCTCTTTCCCAGAAAACGGTCTCATCTTCCTGGAGTGGACAGGCTGAGGCCTGTGAGGCTACTGGCGGCTGATTTTCAAAAGTCCAGCACCCACACCCAGTTCAAATGTCACCTCTTCTGTGAAGCCTCCCTGACCCTCTTCCTCCCACTTGCTTCCTGCCCAGGAAGGCCTGGAAGAATGAATCACTTCCTCTGTACTCTCGCTGCTCCCTGCCCATTTCTGTTTGAGCTTTTATCCCACTGGAAACAGGGGGAGAGCTTGGGCTGGTTCCATTTGGTGTCCCCCAGGCATTAGCCTATGAGGCTTGTCCTTGTTCCCTCAACTCCTGGGAGCCCTCCACCATCAGAGGAGGGTCATCTCTTGGACTTCCCTGGCAATCCAGTGGTTGAGAATCCACCTGCCAGTGCAGGGGGCATGGGTTCGATCCCTGGGCTGGGAGGATCCCACGTGCCGCAGGGCAGCTAAGCCTGTGAGCCGCAACAACTGAGCCTGCGTGCCCTAGACTTCATGCTCCGCAGCACGAGAAGCCACCACAACTAGAGAGTAGCCCCTGCTCACACGTGCAGTAATGAAGACCCAGCGCAGCCAAAAATACATTTTAAAGAGTTGTCTTCATGATTAGTCAGATTGCAGTTGAGTAAAGTCTTGAGGGCACATTTTTTGCTGATTAACAGAATATGCTGGTTGCTAGTAAGTTCAGAGGCCAAGGAGAAGGACAGAGAGTATTGGTCCCCAGCACTGGCCGTCCACGATGCTCAGAGGAACAGAGGGGGAACAGGCTGAAGAGACTGCTCAGGTTTCTAGGAAGCCCCTGGTTCTGATGCTGGATACTATGTGCTGGGATAAGACAGCTGATTCTAGAACCCTGGCTCTTATACATGGTTCCTCTAGGTTGAGAGCTTTCACTTTGGGCTCCATGGGCTCCATAGGCTCCACTGATGTCCCCCTTCAGTGTACCCCAAAGACTCACTTCCAGGCTCTGAGGAGGAGGAAGAAGCCTTACCCTGCCTCACTCTGGATTTCTAAGCCTCCAGTCTCCACAAGCACAGGCTTTTGACCAAACACTCAAAACCTTTCTCTCTTGGTCTATATCATCCCTGTGTTGAGGCAGAGATGAAGCCCTGTTCATTTGTCTGAAGGAAAAGGGGTCACAAGGCAGCAAGAAGCAGGAGTGGGTGCTTGGGGGCAAATACAGGTTAAGATGTCAGAGGTCGTCTGCCTCTTCCAGCTGTCTCGCTATTGTTTGTGCTCATCTTCCTTGCTAGAGTGGAAGATGCAGGATGCAGGCCGGAACCGGGCATGATTGTTTGCACATTCGAGGCCTGTGTTAGGGCACTTTTTTGGTAAATATTCAGTGAATAGTCTTAAATCTATATGACAGTTCTTTGTTGAAAAGTGGTCATCACTTATATTTGTAAACACTCTGCAGATGTCTTCATTACTTTGTCTTATCCTCAAGACAATCTTAGTAAGGAAAAGTGGACACTATTATTCCTTACCTTATGGAGACCAGAGAATTAAGAGACTTGGCCTAGGGTCCCCTTGTTGGCTAAAAGCAGGGCTGAGACTGAGACCAAGTTCTGCTTGCTTCAAGGCCCATTTTCTCTCTCCATAGGATAAAAACAGGAAAAGGGAGACAGAAAGGGTGTGGGCCATTATTGGAACCCTGGGACCCCTGGTAGCCTGCTCAGCTGTCCTGTAAAATAAAGTCCCTTACCCTCAGGGTCAGGTTGAAGCCTGGGGTCAGAGAATAATCTAGAAAAGGATGCTCAGGCTGAGTAACACGCCCCTTGGTCAGAGCGGCTAGTAGGTGCCTTTGCCACTTTGGCCTAAAGCAGTTCTCCTTCTCTTTGCTCCCCTTATTCAACATTCTTTAAAATTGTTGAATACCTAAAAGAGCTTTTGTTCATATGGGTTGTACCTATCGATATGTTCAGTAATTGAAGAATTGAAGCTGAGTAATTTTAAAAATATTTGTTGACGATTAAAATTTAGCATAAAGTTCATTTTACACTTTTACATCTTTAATGTAAAAGAGGTTGTTGTTTGTTTTTTAAATTGTCTCCAACAAACTTCATCTTCTCATCCCTGATGGGAGGTGAGTCCCAGGTGAAACAGGGCTCAGAACCCACCTTGGGAGTTTTAGGTAGAGATTTGGGAAGTCCTCAAGCTCAGACTTCCCCACTGGGCGTGAGATATATTGGAGGGTAGATAGGTCTGCTTGGCCACAGGAGCATGGCAGCAGGAGGGAGCATGGGGGCCCTGGGACCCCTCTCCCGAGACAGAAGTTTGGAGACATCCTCTGGGAGCCGGTAGAGATTAAAGAAGGCTGATCCTCATCCCTGGGAAATGTTAGAGGTTTGCTGAGGTCACCAGGGTGGGACCCCCAGCCTGGGGAGGGAGTTGTTAAGAGATTGAAGAGACTGTCTGAGACCCCCAGACAAGAGCTGCAGGTGAGGGCCCAGGGCTGATTGGGATTCAACTGTCCATTACACTCTCTGGCTTAATGGGACTGCTGGACAACCTCAGCATTTAGTCTCTTCCAATTTTATTTTTTTAGCTGCAGTACATGTGGATGTGCAACCTCTCGCAGCTAGGTAGTAGGGAAAGGGAGGAGCATTTTAACAGCCTCTTCAAATAACTGTGGCTGTTCTTCTTTGATACCCACAAAACTTGACAAGAGGAAGTTTCCTAAAGATTAGTTGCAATGTGGAATCTGAAGTTGTATCAATGAAATGTTCATACTCTGTTGTATTAAAACTCATTGATCTTTGACCGGTGCTGATATGTACCATTGTGCACTGGTCTCTGGGAAACTATTAGTGTATTGATTTATACTGCTCCTCTACATGAAACACATTTCTTTGTAAAATATTGAAAAATCACATCTATTAATATTACCTGGAGAAAAAAAATGGCAACCCACTCCAGTACTCCTACCTGCAAAATCCCATGGACAGGGGAGCTTGGCAGGCTACAGTTCATGGGGTCACTGCTGATATCATCAGTAAAGTCTTTAAGTATTGGAAAGCTGTCATGCTGCTCATAGTGGCAAGTGAATCCCCCCTCCACCCCTCCCAATTCTAATTTTCACGCAAAAGCTCAAGTTTTATCAGCAACAAAAATTGTCAGTTGCTTTCTTTTGTGTGGCAGGGTTAGTTTGTTTATTTGTTAAGAAATTGTCTGCCGGATACCTACATCTGAATTAACTATAACTTGTTAGGCATCCTCTCAAGTACAAAATTGCATTCCATGGAAGGAGAAAAAGAGAGAGCAGTTTATCTTGCAACTCAAATATTTGTGGAGGATTGTCTTTTGCATAAGATAACCATCTTACTTTGGGACACAGCAGAAATGCTTTGTGTGTAGTTCCCATTCAATCACACATTAATGTGAAACTGGCTGTTTTTTCCTCTGTGAGTGCATGGGGATGAAGGAAACAATGACGGCCAGTATAGTTGGTGCCACCGCTTTGATTCGTGCTAAGGTACCAGCAGTTTTGCCCCCCTTTGCTTTTGTACCATTAGCTCAAATGTCAACACAGCAAAAAGGCAATTAACATTGTGCTTTTCTTAAGGAAATAGCTTTGACCTTGAAGAACCTCTGAAAAATGTCTTGGGGGTCCTGGGAGCCCATGAAACATCCTTTGATGGTTGAGAACCACTGCCCTCAAGCAACAAAATTAGCAGTAGAAATCCAGAGTCAGCTGGTAGAGAAAAATACTCATTCCTGTTGATCCCAGGTGATTTGTGTCTAGTCCCAGCCCTTCTCTGGGTCTCAGTTGTATCTTCATAAAAGGGAGTAATAATGTCTTCCCTACAGAGTTGTTGTGAGAAGTCAATCAGGGTGGTGCAATGAAAGTGCATTTTTGTGGATAAAGTTCTGGGAAAGAAAAAGAACTAGGTTCTTTCGGAGTCTCTGAGCATCCTTAGGGAAGGGGGAAGCCAGGCCTTGAGTCCTGTTGCCAAGATGACTCTACTATGCCCACGTCAGTCAAGCTAGAAGGGGAAGGAACTTCTCCCCATAGTGCACCCTCCAGGGAGTGGAAAGGACCTTGAAGCCTCTCCCCTTTCCTACTCCTTTGCCCGCCCCCTGCCCCAACCCTCGAATCTCAAGTGGGCCCTCAGGTCTACCCAGCAACCCTACATTTATTTCATCGGTTTGCTCTTCCACAGTCCAAGACAACTACAGGAGAAACATTACGGGCTCCAGAGCTAAGCAAAGTATTCTTGGACTTGACACTAAAAAGCACAATCCTTAAGAGGAAAAAAACTGATCAATCAGACCTCATCGAAGTTAAAAGAGTTTGCTCTGTGAAAGCCCCTATTCGGATGAAAAGACAAGCTGCACCCTGGGAGAAAATATATAAATAAATGAACAGTAAAAATAGTTAGAAAGTAGAACAGAAAATGAGCCAAAATCACTAAACATTTCACGGAAGAGGGTATATAGATGACAAGCAGGAATATGAAAAGATGTTCATCATCACTCCCAGGTGGGGCTAGTGGTAAAGAACCCTCCTGCCAGTGCAGGAGATGTAAGAGATGAGGGTTCCATCCCTGGGTCGGGAAGATCCCCTGGAGGAGGAAATAGCAACCCACTCCAGTATTCTTGCCTGGAGAATCCCATAGACAGAGGAGCCTGGTGGACTGCTGGTGGGCTACAGTCCATAGCTTTTCAGAGTTGGACATGACTGAAGCGACTTAGTACACATCATTACCAGTAGGAAAACACAAATTAAGACCATGATGAGATATCTTGGTCGTGACATTTTATAGTTTGGCAAGATGTTACAACTGAGGGGAAATGGGTAAACAGGATCTCTCTGTATTATTTTCTTGCTGCTAAGTCACTTCAGTCATGTCCAACTCTGTGCGACCCCATGGACTAGGCCTACCAGGCTCCTCCATCCATGGGATTTTCCAGGCAAGAGTACTGGAGTGGGTTGCCATTGCCTTCTCCTGTAACTGCATAGTGATACACTAATTCAAACTTACTGCTATGGGGGAAAATCACCATTTAATGAGACATGAAGACAAAGCACAAACCCAACGAAGGGGACACACGCTGTGCACCACAGCAGGGCTATGACCAGAGCAACTGGGGGGACGGGGGAGGGGAGATGGATGGTCAACTACAGCCTCGGGGGCGGGGACAGGGTGGGAGGCTGGGGTCTGGACTGACGATGACTAAACAGACAACAGGATGAGACAGGAAATCAAAACCAATGATGAAAGCAGACACACCGTCAGAGAACTCCAACAGCAAGGAAAACATATACAGAACTGTTCTTTTACACATACTCAGAACAAAATCAAGCAGGAAACCACAGAGAAATCGTCAAAGAATTTAAAATATCAACTAATTAGCCAATGGTGCAAATTATAAAAACAGTGTGTCAAAAGACCACAAAATGGACTAGTTACCACTTCACAGGCCGCTAAAATGATTCACGGTTAATTTAATCATATGCTGACTAACAATGCAGCTAACATGAAATGGGTGGTAACAGAAAAAAGTGATAATACAAGTGCAGTTACAAAGCAGAGTGTTGTACACGTGATTTCATGGGGTAAATAGCAATGCACTCACAAAACTTCAGCTAAACATGCAAGAAAGCTGGAACATGTGCTTTAGAGCCGCACACTCTGTCACCAAAAGCCCTAGGTCGTCATCCTGTTTTTAGACTCGGAAAAGTGAGGCAGCTGGACGTCTTCCCTGGGGCCCTGGGGCACCGGGCTTTTAACCTGGTTTCACATGCAGAGCTGGCCTGAACGTGCAGCCAGGTCCATCAGCAAGCAGACCAGTTTAAATTCTTGATTTTGTTCCCACCGTGTGCCCTGCACCCTGCAGCCAGGCATCCCCAATGGAAAATGTGCTGCACGGCTTTCACACGCCATGAGAGCTGCCCATGGTTACTTTCACGAAGCTGTCTGCTCCCTGAGAACAGAAACTTCCCTGCAGCTACTGTGCCCAGCACAGGCCAGGCCCAACGTTACAGAGGCAGGCTCTGGCTGAGTTCATGATGACGAGCTAAGCCGGTGGTCCAAATATCAAGACTAATTTGTCCCTGTGCCATTATGGAATGATTAAAGACGAGGCAGTTTAAAAAATTTTAGACCTCTGAGCGTAGCAAATGTACCTGATTTTCTTCTGGGTAAAAAGAGGAAAAACAAAAAACAAACAAAGAAAACCAGTGTGATGGAGGAGGGATGCGGCAGGGAGGAGGCAGACACATACCACAGTCATGATGCCTAGCCGGTCTCCCTTCCACAGGGAAGCCGTCTGCCCGAGTTTCCAACTCCTACTGAAGAACTAAAAATATGCAGGGAGCAGCTTCTTAGAAGAAGAAATTGCTGAGCTGAAAGCAGAAAGAAACAACACCAGGCTGCTGCTGGAGCACCTAGAGAACCTGGTTTCCAGGTACATGCAGTCCCTCCGGATGACAGCAGGCAGGCAGCAGGCACAGTCCCCAGCCAGCATGACCAGCAAGATAGAGGTGCTTAGGGCACTGAAATTTGTTTGAGCACCACAGGCCGTGGACGAGAAGATGATTCTTAAAGAGGAGAATAACCAGGAAAAGATACTAAGGGACGGGGTGCTTGATGTAAATCACGAGCCAGAAAACATGCCAAGCGCCAATGGAAAGAGACCCACCTACAGCACTCTAAGCCATGAGGAAGACCTGGCTAAGGTGATCGTGCTCCAGGAAGTCACAGACAAGCAGTCATGGGAGCAGAGCCAGATGAAGGAGCACCTGGCTTCCCTCTCTGCCCACGTGACAGAGCTGGAGGCGGACCTGGACACAGCCAGGAAGGACCTCCTCAAGTCCGAGGACGTGAACACAAAACTGTAGCGGGACGTCTGCGACGCGGGAGAGACACGGCAGCATCGAGGAGAGGCTGCGCCAGATGGAGGCCCACCTGGAGGAGGAGAACAAGGAGCTGCAGCAGGACCAGCTGATTCTAAACCTGGAAACCCTGAGAGCTGAACTGGACCAGACGAGACCTCGAGGGGCTCCCTTCCACCACGGCCGACCCCGCTTGGGCAGCGCCCTGGACCTCAGGTTCCCTGTGGCGGACCGGCCGGCAGACTCCCCGGCAATGGGGCGGTGCTGCGGCGCCCTCAGAAAGGCCGGTTGGCCGCGCTGCGCGACGAGCCGTCCAAGGTGCAGACCCCGAAGGAGCAGAACTGGGAGCGCGCACAGCAAGCCAGCGTGCTGGCCAGCGTGGCCCAGGCGTTCGAGAGTGACGAGGGCGTGTCTGACGGCGAGGGCGACAGGGTCACCCTCTTCAGCTCGGCCACTCAGCTGTCGCCCAGCAGGCAGGAAAATGCCGAGACTCTGACTGTGATGCTGCAGGAGCAGCTGGATGCCGTCAACAAAGAGATCCGGTTGATCGAAGAAGAGGAGAACGCGGAGCAGCAGGCTAAGGGGACTGAGAGCAGGGAGGGCAGGGGGAGCTTAGGCAACCTCCGTCCTTTTAAATCAGTGAGCTCCCTCAACCTGCATCCCGCCTCCTCGCATGCCGGCTTCTGCCCGCCCAGCAGTGGGCGCGCCAAGCCCGGAAGGGGGCAGCACAGCCCGGCGCGGGAGGGAGACTGGCTGGGCATCACGCCTCTGGTATTTTCTTGCAGCTGCATGTAAATCCACAAGTATCTTGAAATATAGGGGTGGGATGGGGAGGGAGATGGCAGGGAGTTTCAAGAGGGAGGGGATATATGTATACCTATGGCTGACTCATGTTGAGGTTTAACAGAAAACAGCAAAATTCAGCAAAAGAAATTATCCTTCAATTAAAAAATAAAAAAAAAGAATAATGTGACCCAGGAATGGAAAAAGTAAATTGTTTACTTAAAAACAAAAATGGATAGATGATGTCACAGCCCAGCTCCAGACCTCAAAGAGTTTCCTGTCATACCTAGAATAAATCCAGACTATTGATCATGTCTAACAAGCTCTACAGGGTTTGGCCCCCTGCCTCCAATTTTACTTCCCACCTTACTCTCTTCCTTACTCTTTTCTTGGAACACAGGCATATGATCCTTTGAGTGTCCAAGCTTGTTCCTGCCTTAGGGCCTTTGCACTTGACATTTCCTCTGCTGGGAGCCCACTTTCCCCATATTTGCATGATTTCCCATCATCACTCAAATCTTGATCAGATCTGATCAAATACCATGCCTTAGAAAATCCTATATCAACTACTCTGCCCAAAATAGCACCCATAGTCTCTTTCTCATTTTTCCCTTGACAGTTTATTATGTATGGATTTACTTATTTGCATGTTTCCTGTCTCCCCAACTAGACTTCAGGGTCGATGTGGTAGGTTAGGGTAGGGTTCTTGCCTGTTCTATTTCCCACTGCAACCCTACAGGCATGGCACATGGGAGCTGCTCAGTAAATCTGTCAAGTGAATGAATGAATATAAAATGGAGAATTGATGTAGGTAAATGTTTGCTTTGCCACACATTACTCTGTACTGAGCTCTCCTTACATTCCTTGCAAAGCAAATCTGCTGAGGCGTGGGGGACTAATTTTTCCATAAATAGAGCTAGGTTTGAGTCTCACTCTGCCATGAGGGTGGCCATGTGGATCTGAGCAAATCACATCAGCCTTTTGTGTCTCCTTACTGCATCCGAAATGAGGATGGCCCTAAGGAGCCTGGGGATAAGAAGATGGCAGTATCTCTCTCCTAAACCCGCACCACCTCCTGGTTCCCTTCTCAGCACACAATACCACCGTCCACCCACTTGCCCAAGCCAGGAACCTGGATGACTCAGTCTCCGTGCCTGCCTTTTCCACTGCCCCCACACCCAAGCAGTTGCCAGGTCTTAACCAGTCTTCTCGTAAACCTCTCCCACTATTCTTCCACTGCTGTCTTTTCTCTAGTCATCATCTCTTGCCCAAACCATTGCAGTATCCTCCCTAATTGGTCTTCCCCTTATCATCCATACCACTGACGAAATAGCAAATCTGTTTTGCAAATCCGATTGTATCAGTTCCTTATCTAAAACCCTTAAATCATGCTCCATCACTTTCTGATAGACAGCAGATCCTTTACCTCAGCACTGATCTAGCACTGCTCATCTCTTAATCTCGTTGCCCTTCCCTGTAAGCTCCAATCACATGCTGAAACAAGCCCTTCTCAGTCCCCTCTCCCTGACTTTGCCAATGTTATTCCTTCACTCTGCTGCCTGGCACTTCCAAGACTGTCAGAGCCTCCGCTTAGCATCACCTAGTGGCAGCCCTGATTTGCCAGTCTGCTCAGCATCCCTCTCCACTTCCATGATAACCCACACCTGACTCGATCACAGCACAGGGCTTAACACACAGCAGGCCCTTAATAAATGTTTTTCAAATGAATCATTAGTTAATAAGAATTATAAAGAATATTACATGCAATTAATATTAAATGCAAAAAATCACCCATTTTCAGAGCTCTTTTCCAACCAGTGGGTGTTCTTGGCCAAAGAATGAAGTCTGGATTCAAAGAGTCGTGGGATCGAATCCCAACCCTGCCACCTACTAGCCGAATGACCTTAAGCCTTAACCTCAACGAGGAAAATAATGGGACTTCTACAAAGCGTTGTCACGGGCATTCAGTGAAATCAAGCGTGAGCAGCACAGAGAATAGGAAGCTTGGCACATAGTAAGCAGCCGGTATAGTATATTAGTATAGCTCCCTCTAGTGGTCTTGGCACAAGAAAAGGAGGAAAAAAAAAGAGAATCAAGAGGCACCAGGGGAGTAAGGATGAATGAGACAGTGGACACAGTGAGGTCTTGGTCTGAAGAGCAGAAAGGGAAGTGGGCAGGAAGCAGCCTGAGGGGGTGGATGCCACCTTTTGGGAACGACTAGAGCAGCTGAGATTGAGGGGACGGGATGGATGTTCCTTAGCCTGCCAGTGAAGCTGAGAGCACTGCGGTATTTTCCAGAGTTGGAAAAGGCAGAGAGTTAGGCCCATCTCCAGCTTGGGGCCATCCTATCTGAAGGCCGTTTCCCTGCCCTCCTTCCACCACGGCGTTACAAGCACCTGAGCGATGCTCAGCCCTGCTGTGCTGAAGGGTGAGCGCTGAAAAGGAAGTCCACAGAGGTCAGTCTGGGGCCTGTAAAGAGCCCTGGATTCAGCCTGGGTTACACTCTGAGTGAACCCATTATCAGCTGTGTAACATCAGCCTCCTCATTCAACTTTCCTGATCTTCAGTTTGCTCATCTGTAAAATGGGGATAAACTACCTACTTTGAAAGATTTAAGGGTTGAGATAAAGATGGAAAAATGTTTAGTGCAAAATAGTCCAAGTCGTAATTCCCTCCCTTCTCTCAACCAGCTTGCTCAGTTTTCGTTTAGTCTTAGCACCCTGACCTAGTATTTTGTAGAATTTACTTGTTTATTCTCATTTCTGTGTACAAGAGAACATGAACTTCAGGAAAGCAAGGACTTTGTTCGGCGTCTTTTTTGCCACTGTAATCCCAGCACTCAGCAATGTATGGATTGAATAAATGAACAAATGAATTCTATTCATTTAATCTCTTACACTAGAATGTAAGGGGGCTTCCCAGGTGACTCAGTGGTGAAGATCCCACCTGCCAACGCAGGAGACACAGCTTTGATCCCTGGGTCGGGAAGATTCCCTGGTGAAGGAAATGGCAACCCACTCTATTCTTGTCTGGGAAATCCCATGGGCAGAGGAGCCTGGTGGGCTACAGTCCATGGGATCACAAAAAGTGTCGGACACGACTCAGCGGCTAAACAACAAATAGAATGTAAACTTCATGACAGTAGGATTCTATCAGTTATTTATTGTGTTAAAATAAATTGCCCCAAGACTTAGCGGCTTAAAACAACAAGAATCATGGTATCTGTGGATTGGGAATTTGAGACGGGCTCACAAAGAGTTGGATATGACTGAGCAACTAAGCTCAGTATGGGAGGGCAGGTCAACTCAGGGTCTCTCGTAAGGTTGAACCTCAGATGCCAGCAGGGTTATGGTCATCTGAGAGCCTAACAGAGCCTGGAGGACCCATCTCCAAGGTGGCCCGTTCACGTGGCTGACGGTGGCTGCTGCTGTTTCCTCTCGCCGTGAACATTTGTCAGGCCGGCGTTGACTGCCTTCTTGACATGGCAGCTGGCTTCCCATGCAATCCAAGAGACCATGAAGGAAGCTGAAAATGCCTCTGTGATCAAATCTATACTCCAGGGCATTAGAGTCCCACGTCATCTCGCCATGCTCTGTTGGTCACACAGTCCAGTCTCAATTAATTCACTTGGGAGGAATCCATATGAAGGTGTGAATACCAGGAAGGAAGGGCCATTGGAGCCATCTGGAGGCTGGCTACCACAGGGATAGTTTGTCAGTGTTACACCCGTGCCTGGATACCTGGTCGGCATTCACAGAGCATGAGTTGAGTCTAAAGGGCCATGTGTGTTGCAGTGCTAAGCATCACAAGGAACTCAGACCCTGCCTTCAAGGAGCCGGCCTCCTAGTGGAGGAGGTAAGATACATAAAGAGACCTGTATGACTCTGTGTTCCGCAGAGGGAGATGGTCTAAAAATTCCAGGAAGGTGTCTTAGTCTGCTGCAGGCTGAGATGAGGAAGAGTTCCTGGAGTGGGTGGTGTGGGCAGAGTTCTGAAGCATGAATTGAAGTATGCAGGGGAGAAATGAAAGGAAAGGCCAAAGAAAGAAAGGGAGGCAGGAGGAGGGTGAAAACAGATACATCAGCAGAGGCATGCGTATTCCCCTTTTATATCCATCAGACTTTCATTTAGTGCCCTTGCCTATAGTAATAATACACAGCATTGTGTGTGTGCTTCTAGTCAACACGTGTGAAGCGCCACCCAGGGAGCAGGCTCCATGCTAAGTGCAGGGAATGCAAAGACTAATAATGTGGATGGCTGTGGTTCGTGAGCAACTAAGAACGTGAAAGGATAGGGCAAAGGCATGTGCCTTTGAAAGTACAATAGTTTGTATTATGATTGTTTCAGAGTAGTATAAATTCCTAGAGGCATGTGGCAAGACTTGGAGGGCTAAAAGGGGTTGATATTATAGACATTTGGAGGAAGAACCCGCTGAGAAAATCTGAGACCAACCTGATCCCATGGTCAAGAAAGATACCTTTTTTTTCCCAGACTGATTCAGTCTCTTGCAACACCTTTCCTGCATGCCTTCATCACCCCCCACCCCCGAGGGGTTCAGGGGAAAGATGGGCTGGAGCGGTGGTGTGTGGCAGGGGAGTTGTGTGGGGGTCTGGACATCCCATTGTATTTCCCAGGTGGCAGTAGTGGTATAGAACACTCCTGCTAATGCAGGAGACTTATGAGACCTGGGTTCGAGCCTTAGGTCGGGAAGATTCCCTGGAGTAGGGCATGGCAGCCCACTCCAGTATTCTTGCCTGGAGAATTCCACAGAGAAGCCTGGCAGGCTACAGTCCTGGGTTGAAAAGACTGTAGGGTTGGAAAGAGTCAGACATGACTGAAGGGACTTAGCACTGGTGTCCCATGTGGCACGTCCCACTGCATCATGGACAGATTCTAGTCCCACAGACTCCTGAGGATTCGAGAAGTTTATCTACTTATTTATTTTGGATATTTCTTCATTTAGCTTCTCCAGTCTTAGTTGTGGCACATGGGACCTTTAGTCTTTACTTGTAGCATGTGGAATCTTAGTTCCCTGACCAGGCATCGAACCCAGTCCCCTTGCATTGGAAGTTCAGTCTTGGCCATTGGACCATGAGGGAAGTCCCCACAAGGAATTTAGAACCCAGAGGACTGCAGCTAGTTCTTCCCACCTCCCCTGAGCTCCCCATGGCCTCAGGGCAGCCACTCCCCAGGCTCTGAGGCTCCCCTCCCGTCCCCACCCCCGACCTTGAACAGCCCAAGGATATCAGTTGACCATCCACGAACTCTTCTTTACACTCAGGGACATTAACTTCACCCTAACCATGATGGCCCACACCTCCAAGACACTGAGAAATCTCCTTTCCAGGCCGCATGAATCGGTCAAACCACAGCCCCCGTAGAGCACATTCTGTCCCTGCCCTCACCCCTGGTGACAAACAGGACCTGGCGTCAGCAAACCATGAAAAGGAAGTCAGTTCTACTAGGGTTGGGGGTGAGATCACTCTGGAAAGGCTTCATGGCAGAGGTGTCCTTTAAGTTGAACCTTGGGAGATGTGTCTGCCAGACAGACTGGATGGGGAAGGGTCTTGGGGAAGGAAGAAAGCTTGAGCAAAGAGCAGCAAGATCCACCGGCACCTTTGAGTAGCTATGGGAGCCTCTGGGGTGGGTCAGAGTAGAGCACAGGTAGTGGTAAATGCAGAGGGAGGCAGAGCCTGAGTCACAGAGGACCCCCTGGCTGGTATGAAAGTGTGCACTCTGCCCGGAAGGTCAAGATTCAGGGAGTTATTTTAGGGTTCTGAACCAGAGAGTAACATTGGAGCAGGCTTTCCCTTTCAATGACATGTGACTCCAGATAAGATATTTAACCTCTTCATGCCTCAGTTTCCACATCTGTGAAATGGGGATAATGTGAGTATCTTTTTGTTATTTTTTAACTTTTGGAGTTAAAAAACAAAACCCCTGTCTGGGCCCTTCCCTGGAGCTGTCAGCATTCCTGGGGGAGACATGCTGTGAGGCCAGGGTGGAGAGTCACCAGGGACCTCACCTAACTGTCCTGGTCACTGATCCCTGGGGCAGTAACCACACCATAGAGCCTGGTGGTGAAGGGCAGCTCCGTCTCCGGCCTCAGGGCGGGCCCTCAGTGGCCAGCTGTAGCTCCATTTGCCAGGCCAGATGGAGCTGGCTCTTGTTAGGTTTCTGCCTGTTTTCTAGGCTACTGCTGTCTGAAATTGCATGGAAGAGAGCTATGAGCTCAAGTCTCAGCTCCTCCTTATTCCAGATCATATCCTGCTACGATGGAAACCTCTCAGCAATATTCCTTCTGACTGTAGTTTCCCTCTGGTGGACCTTGTCGAATGAGCCTCTAGCACTTCCTTCTACCTTGCTGGTAGTTTTCCTGCTCTCCCCTTGTCTCGATGGACATTTTGAGTCAGGTCTTTCTTTGCTGTCGGGACTGACCTGTGCATTGTAGGCTATTTAGCAGCATTTCTGCCTCTACCCAGTAGGTGGCAGGGGTACTGCCCTCTCCAGTTGTGACAACCAAACATAGCTCCTGCTATTGCCTAATGTCCCCTAGGCAGTCTCCACTGCTTGTGAGTCTTTGAGGGCGGGGTTCATATCTAGTTTGGCTTCTCATCTCTTCCAGTGCCTTGTGCAGTGCCTGGCACCTGATCAGTGTTTACTCGGTGACTGTGAGATGAACTTACTGTGTGATGATTCATGTTTGTAGATTCAGGGGACGGAGAGCTTCGAGAGATGGGGATGTAAATGTCTCCCTCTACTTGTCTTTCTTCCTCCCACCCAAGTGTGTAGCAGGCCCTGGGCTTCTCTGTCGCTGCAAAGACTTGTGCCCAAACTCTTGTTTCCAAAAGTCCGTGAGGGTGAACAGGGTTTGAGAATAAAATGATTTTCCCCTGGATTTCCTTTTTTTAAATTATTTGGCTGCAATGGGTCTTAGTTGTGGCAGGTAGGATCTTTGGTGCCTCCTGTGGGCTCTTTTCATTGGGCTTTTCACGGACTTCCTAGTTGTGGGACTCAGGTAGTTGCAGCCTGTGGGCTTAGTTGTTCCTTGGCCTGTTAGTTCCCCCATCAGAGGCAGAACCCACATCCCTGGCATGGCAAGGCAGATCCTTATGCACTGGACCACCGGGGAGGTCCCTTTCCTCTGGATTTAGAAGAGATTTCCAGAGGCTTGGACAGGAGGTAAGAGAAAAGTCTATGAGTCCCAAGGCTGTGGCTAGAAATCGTGAACCAAGAGATGTGATCCTAGGCAGGGACCCATGGGCTCGGCCATGACTTTCGGTTCCAGGTGTGGGCACAGAAGTGGCAGAGCCCATCTGGCCTGAGATAATGGACATCTGAGGGGAAGCTGGGGGTCCTGGTGACCGGTGGGACCCTCTGGAAACCTGAGCATTGTGTAAGATCTCAGATCCCTGCCATGAACTCTGGAGGACTCAGGGAACAGAAACTCTGAGAATGACTGAGGCAGTGTGAAACTGGAGATGAAATTAAGTTGATTTATTGAAAACAAAAAGATGCCACTATTTCTGACACACCGGACCCTCTGGCTTGGTTTTTGTACTAAGTGTGAAGGGACAAAATAATAATAGCTAATATTTATTGAGTGCTTAATATGTACCAGACACGGTTCTTTCAGGTTTTGGTGAATTGTCTCTTTTTAATTTTCCAGGCATTCCAGATGGTTCTAGGAGTGAAGAACCTGCCTGCCAATGCAGAAGACAGAGACGTGGGTTCGATCCCTGCGTCTGGAGGATCCCCTGGAGGAAGGCATGGCAACCCATTCCAGCATTCTTGCCTGGAGAATTCCATGGACAGAGGAGCCTGGCAGGCTACAGTGCATAGGGTCCCAAAGAGTCGGACACGACTGAAGCGACCTAGCATGCATGCATGCGTCCTCTTTTAATTTTCATAGTATTCCTATCAGTAGGTTCCACTGTAATCACCAACTGAGGGATGAGGCATTGGTGATACAGTCTAGCTGGACAACTTGCTTCAAGGTTTAGCTCTACTTGGTGGAGGCAGAATATGTAGTAACAATAGCAAACACATGTAACACTTATTGTGTCAGGCACCATATCATGAGCTTTACATGAGATGATTTACTTTATCTTTACAACAACCTAGTGAGGTAGGTATTACCACCACTCCCATTTTATAGAGAAACAAATGGAGAAATAAGAGATTAACTTGCCCATGTCTCCCAGCTCATATTTGGCAGACTTTGAATCTGAACTTGGAAAGTCTGGCTGCAAAGTTGTGTGTCCAATCCTAAGGTAGTGCTTCTGAAACTCCCGGAAGAACGCAAGCCCTTAACTCTTAACTGTACTCTGCTGGGTGGGCACCTGGATATTCACAAATGATCAAGTGTTTAAACAGGCTTTTTGGGAGGAACCAGAGGGTGGTTAGAACCAATTTGTCTTATGTTCCAAAGAGAAGAATCAAGCGAAGCTTGGAGTTATTGGCTGAGCTCTGGAATTTTCAAATAATACTGAACTGGAGATCATGGCTCCCAATCATGAAGTCATTAGCTGTCTTTATACAGAATGGCCATGATATTCTTTAGACTCTGGAGAAAATTAGTTAAAATGAAATTTATTTTGTTTTCCTTTGAAACTGCAAAACCGGTTCTTTTTACATATGCAATTAAAAACAGCTAGCTTCTTAAAATGGGCTTTCCTGGTAGCCCAGATGGTAAAGAATCTGCCTGCAATGCGGGAGATTTGGGTTCGATCCCTGGGTCGGGAAGATCACCTGGAGAAAGAAATGGCAACCCACTCCAGTATTCTTGCCTGGAGAATCCCATGGACAGAAGAGCCTGTTAAAAATGCCTGCCTAGGAAAAAACTCGAAGTTAACCTTTGCAAGGGCTTCTCTGGTGGCTCAGATGGTAAAGAATCCGCCTGCAATGTGGGAGACCTGGTTCGATCCCTGGGTTGGTTGGAAAGATCCTCTGAAGGATTCTATGGACAGAGGAGCCTGGCAGGATACAGTCCATTGGGTCACAGAGTCGGAGACAAAGCTATTTGACACAAAATAGGGACATCAGTGCTGATCTGAGGCTTAGTAATTGAGCTTAGCAACTCCTTGTAATATGTCTACCAGAGACATTAGCCATCTGTAGCGTGTTAGGGGGAGAATCCAAGTCACAGAGGAATAATGGAAGGAATTGAGAATGTTCACCTTGGAGAAATCTGAAGGGAACACAGATGTTTTCAACAACCCTGAGGACCTGGGGTCAAACCAACCAGGCGTCAGGCTCTCCTGATACTTGCCAGTTTGTTCTCAGCCACCCAGGGTGCTTTGGGTCATGCTTGAACAGTTCATGTCCCATAGCAGGCTCCCCAGATACAATGGGAAGACTTTGTTTAGTCCCTGATTTTGAACTAACAGTAAACATAGTCATTGGAATCTTTTTTTCTGTTTTTGTTTTAGATAACCAGAAAAATATAAACTTAGGAATGATATTAATAACAAATTCATCTTATTGTTTAATAGGTGTGATAATAACATTGCAGTTATGTGAGAAAATGCTCTGTCCAACCCCACCTACTCTTTTTTTAAGAAAAAAAAGGTGTACTTAAAAAAAAATTGAGATAACGTACTACGTCAAGTTTGCTTTAAAATACTTCTGAAAAATTAGGTTGGCTGGATGAAACAAGTGTGGCAAAGGGTTGATGGTTGAAACTGGGTGATGACTCATAGTGTCCCGTAGTCTATATATCTTCATTTGGAAGCTTCTTATAATAAAAAGGAACAACCGTATTCATGTGTAACTTTTACCCGTAGATATTTTGACAGTTAAGGAAGATGGGTCAAGTGGCTAAATTTGATGCTGAGATTTCTTAATGCTTCATTTAATAGACTGCAGTTACCAACAAAGGTAAAAGGCAGAGGTTTGGATCCAGGTCACTCCTACACTCATTTCTGCTGAGTCGCTTCAGTCGTGTCCGACTCTGTGTGACCCCATAGACAGCAGCCCACTAAGCTCCTCTGTCTCTGGGATTCTCCAGGCAAGAATACCGGAGTGGGTTGCCATTTCCCTCTCCAATGCATGAAAGTGAAAAGCGAAAGTGAAGTCGCTCAGTCATGCCCGACTCTTAGCGACCTCATGGACAGCAGCCTACCAGGCTCCTCCGTCCATGGGATTTTCCAGGCAAGAGTACTGGAATGGGGTCTACACTTGCTTAAATCTCACCTGAGGCATTTTATGAACACATCCCAGGCAGGTCAGGGAGCATTCTCTAAAGGAACTTTGTCTTAAGCAAACTGCCCCACCCATTATTTCCTTATCAAGCACATCCTCATTCACGGTGACATGAAGGCTTCTTGGCAGATACATTATCCCCTGAGATAACGCCTTCATCGGAAATCAAATCTAGGATGGCCCTCAGTCACATGGGAGGAGTTAGCCATAGGGCTGGAGACCTTGAAAACTGAGCACTGAGCCATGTCTTGCAGTGGCCTTCCTTCTTCATTGAGGGCAGACATTCTTAGCGCTTTCGACAGAAGCATGCAGTAGTCACTCAGACGCTCCAGTTACTACAGATGAAGTCCTTGATTTTAAATATACACAACAGTGTTTATAGTATGGCAGCTTTTGTATAATAAACAGGGTAATAAGGATTAGTAAATATATATATATGTATAAACACAAATATATTTTCAAAAAGAATGAAAGGATAACCCCCAAACTAATGAAAATGGTTCTCGAAGAGGGAGGAAACAGGATGGAGGGATGAAATTGAAACTTCTTTGGCAGTACCAGCTATTCAGTATTATGTTTTATTACATGATTAAGAAATGAAATTAAACTTCGGAGTTTGCTCAAACTCATGTCCTTTGAGTCAGTGATGCTATCTAACCACCTCATCCTCTCCTACCCTCTTCTCCTTTTACCTTCTGTCTTTCCCAGCATCAGGGTCTTTTCCAATTGACACAAGTCTTAAAACTTTAAAACAAGTAAAAAGCAGGCTCTGAAACCTGAAAACCACTGAAATAAACAGTCCTAGCTATATACCAAGTTGGTGACGTAGTCACACAGAGAAAAGAATCTGACTTGGAAAGATGTGCTTTGACTGAATGTCCCATGAACAGCAGTCTTTAGCCTGGGGTAATTCCCCCCTTCCCCAGTGGATATTTGGCTACATTTAGGGGCATTTGTTGTCAGAACTGGAAGATTGCTACTGGCCTCTTGAGGGGGTTAGAAGGTAGAAGCTACAATGCACAGGGATATTCCTAAATAAAGAATATATCATTTCAATGCCTATATTGTCAGTAGAACATTGATAGTGTGATCTTGAAAAGATCAATATAGGCATTGAAATAGGGACTTCCCTGATGGCTCAGACGGTAAAGCGTCTGCCCGCAATGTGGGAGACCCGGGTTTGATTCCTGGGTCAGGAAGATCCCCTGGAGAAGGAAATGGCAATCCACTCCAGCACCTATAAAGTGCGTAACTGATTATGTCATCTGTCATTAGGATTCAAGATTTTGAGCATAAAAGAGATACAAGTACAAAATCAAAGATACTAAGTTAAAACCCTGTAGTCTTAAAAAATATATATTTAATTTTGTGTGTTACTTGTGGCAAGTGGAATACGGCATGTGGGATCTAGTTCTCTGACCAGGGAAGGATCCCAGACTTCTGCACCGGGAGCAGGGCAGTCTTATCCACTGGACTACCAGGGGAGCCCCAAATTCTATAATCTTCCATGTTGCTATGTCTGGTGGCTCAGCGGTCCTTGCCCTCTCTCTCTCCACTGGGCAGTTCATCCTACAAAGTGGGTTTTGGGCTGCTCACAGCAGAGTGGTCTCAGGGTGTAGATGACCTTCTTACAAAGTGGCTGACATCCAAGAGGCAGAAAGCAAGGCCCCCAGGCCAGTTAAGGACTGTGTCTGAGCATGGCACAGCATTGCTTCCGCTGTGTTCTAGTAGTCAAAGCAGTCCCCAAGCCTCCTGGCTTCAAAGGGATGGGTGGTGAAACACGCCCCAGCTCTTGATGGGGGTGGGTGGCATGATGGTGGCACAGAAGAGTGTGCAGAATGAGAGATGCCGTGTGGCCAACTTTGAAAACCACGATCAGTCACAGTAAGTTGGTAGATGATGACCCACAGGGCTCAGACTCCCCCCACTGGTGGCTACAAACAGGACTTCCAGGTCCAGGCACCTCAAGGAACAGCAGGTTTCCAACCTGCTTGACCAGTTCCCTCACCTCCAAAAGCTGCCAGGACTCTGTGATAGTAGGAATGCTGGTGAAACTTGCCTGGGTTAGAATAAACCCAGAGGACTGTAGAGCCAACTGATGGAGAGAGACTAGGGGAGAGGGATTTGACAACAACATGTATGAGTCCCTATTGGGGACCCTAAGGAGCTATAGCAAAAAGACTCAGACTTTGTCCCAAGCCTGTCTCAGGCACCACTGTTTAGAGTTCTCTGCCAGAACTAAGGATGTTGCCTTTCGACTTAGCCTGTTTATCTGGCTGGGCTGCAGACAGCCGCACTGAGGTTTGAGACACAAGGGCTAGGCAGAGCGAGCGTTGAGGGTGGGGGCGGGGTGGGGGTGCCGTCAGTAAGTAAAGTTTGTAGGCTAAACCTATGCCAGACCAGATTGTGGCTGTAGTTCTTTGCACATGAAATGAATTGGAAGGAAGGAAATAAGACAAAAGCCTACTTGTGGTTTCCTGGAGAATTTTATTGCCTAGAGGAACTACCATTCTGCCCTTTTAAAGCCCATGACCCAGAAGGGGTCCTTGAGCCTAGACCTGCAGGAGGGAACTGTGTCTCCAGAGGGATATGACCTTGAAAGCTATTTGAGATGAACCAGGCAGAACCCTTCAAAGGGAAAAGTCAGAAGCCACAGAGTGTGTCAGCCAAGGGTGGTTCCCCTGGAGGGCAGAGCCGGGGTGGCCAGATGGACCCACCAAGCAGTTTACTGACAGAGACGAAAAGTCTTTCCAGTCCTTGCCTGGTACGATTTGATCTTTGCTGCAGCCCAGCATGGAGAAGACAATGGCACCCCACTCCAGTACTCTTGTCTGGAAAATCCCATGGACGGAGGAGCCTGGTAGGCTGCAGTCTATGGGGTTGCTATGAGTTGGACATGACTGAGCCACTTCACTTCCACTTTTCACTTTCATGCATTGGAGAAAGAAATGGCAACCCACTCCAGTGTTCTTGCCTGGAGAAGCCCAGGGACAGGGGAGCCTGGTGGGCTGCCGTCTATGGGGTCGCACAGAGTCGGACACGACTGAAGCGACTTAGCAGCAGCAGCAGCCCAGCGACTTGAGTGTTTTCTTTTCACGCACCTTCTGAATGGGACTTATTACTGCAGTTTTCCCGTTCCTATGCAGCCGTTGTGTACTGGGTGTAGAAGAGCTGGGGGGTGGGGACCACTTGTCTCTTTAAGTGGTAGTACCACCATGAGCTACACCTGGCTCTCACTGTTTGTTGGATCAGAAGCTCCTGGTCTTTGAGCTGAATCAAAGCACTTGTGATTTGGGGCTTGTCTTTCTTGGACCACGGGGGAGATGTGTCTGTGTGTGAGGAGTGCCTTCAAACACTTGGTGGCCAAAAGCGTAGATGGTGGCAGACATCCTTGGACTAGGTCTAGATCTTAGGCTAAGACCTAGACCAGTGCTAGGTCTCCCCTTCTTTTAGAAGGCACTAGATTCTTGTCTGGGCGCCTGGCCAGCATGTTTCCAGCCTCTCTTGCTGCTAGATACAGGCAAGTTCCCGAATGAAAATGAGCAGAGCAACCTCGAGGTCATGCCTTTAAAAGGAAGGGGCTTATCTCCCCTCCCCTTCCCTCCCCCTGCCCTGCTACTGGCATTCAGAAGTGTCTGGGAACCATTTTGGACCATGCAATCTAAGGGTGATCCTAGGAGTGGCCAATCTGTGTCAAAACTTCAGAACCTATCAAAACTCAGCTGACCAGAAGTCATCATCTTTTCATTTTTGAGGCTTTTATAAATGCAGTAACTCTGGTAAAGTACAGAAAGTGTATCCTATAAAAATTACTCTGAGGGTAATGGATACATGTGGGGGAGAATGGATCCATGTGTATGCATGGCTGAGTCCCTTCTCTGTTCACCTGAAACTATCACAGCACTGTTAATTGGCTGTATCCTAATACAAAACTTTTTCGGTGTTAAAAGAAATTAAGTTTTTTAAAAATTACTATAATACTGGAAAGGTATAAAAGTGTTAACCTTAGGAAGTTATAAAATTAAAAGATGAGAATGAAGAAAGTAAAGAAACAAACTTAAATTCCTGGTATTAGCTCTTTTACTGCTGATTTTAATAATGCAAGCCTATTAGCTTTTCAGGTGGGCTACACTGATGGGCGACCAGTGAAAGTGAAAGTTGCTCAGTCATCGTGTCCGACTCTTTGCGACCCCATGGACTATACAGTCCATGGAATTCTCCAGGCCAGAATACTGGAGTGGGTAGCCTTTCCCTTCTCCAAGGGATCTTTCCAACCCAGGGATCAAACCCAGGTCTACCACATTGCAGGCGGATTCTTTACCAGCTGAGCCACCAAGGCGGCTTAGGAGACCTTTCTTGTTCTCACTCTTGCTGCCCATCTCTGAAGTTCCTCATAGAGTTAGCCAAAGAGGTAGCATTTGGATACGTATCTAAACACATCTGTAATGCAGCTCTTACCCCCCACGACCCCCACCCCCCAAAAAAACGTGTGTCCCTCTGGAAATACTGTGTTCAGGGTGGGAGACTAACGGAGCTGAGGAGGTCATTTCCGTAGTCTCTGCTGTGGGAATACCTTGCTATGGGATTGCATCGTTATTTCAGGAGGAATCTATGCCAGCCATCCATGCACTCATGCATGCATACGTGCTAAGTCGCCCCAGCCTTGGCCGACTCTTTACGACCCTGTGAACTGTGGCCCACCAGGCCCCTCTGTCCATGGGATTCTCCAGGCAAGAATACTGGAGTGGGTTGCCAGGCCCTCCTCCAGGGGATCTTCCCAACCCAGGAATCGAACCTGGGTCTCTTAAGCCCTCCTGAATTGGCAGGCAGGTTCTTTACCACTGGTGCCAGCTGTACTAGTTAGTACATGCATGCTAAGTCTTGTTCAACACTTTGCAACCCCATGGACTGTGGCCCACCAGACCCCTCTGTCCGTGGGACTGTCCAGACTAGAGGGGGTTGCCATCTCCTTCTCCAGGGGATGTTCCCGACCCAGGGGATGGAACCCGCGTCTCCTGCATGGCAGGTAGATGCTTTACCATTAGTGCCACCTGGGAAGTCACAGGTACGTTCATAGACCTCCTAAGTTTTTGAGCTGTACATCACCAGCACATCCTCTCCTCACACAGAGGAGGAGAAAGCAGAGTAGTTCCCCTCACATCTATGACCAGTATCTGCCCCTTGGCTTCCCAGTATCACAGGAAACATTTCCCTGGAGTATAATCGTTTCTGTACTCAAAGCGACCTGCCGTGCATGTGTTGTCTCCTACGTAAGGTGTTTAGAGCATGTGAAAGAATCTCATTTAAGATTTGCAGTCTTAATCATCTGTTTATATAACAGCTTGATTACAAATTTGTAGTCAGTGCTTAAAATTCTGGGGAAGTGTAATGTTAAGTTTTTAGGTTTTGGTTGATTACGTGTAAATAGTGAATAAATATTTGGAAATGTGAATGCTGAATATTAAAAGAAATGTTGTTTTAGAGGTTAATGAGTTAGTACATGCCCTAAATAAAAGACAGGTGAAATTTTCTGTTAATAGTCACTTAAGACATTAATGCTATGCCTAGTCAAGAATAAGGGATATAAAAGCTAGTTTGTTAACTTTTATGAGTTTCAGTTTCCTTATCTATACAGACAAGGGGTTGGACTTCCCATCATTGCTAAGGTTTTATCCATCTCTAAGATACTGGGTTATTAAAATTCGGAAACTCTTTTGCTCATGTTTATACCAGATTTTTTTTTTTTTTTGCCATTTCAGAACAATCAACAACACAGGTAAATGGAAGTCAGATCCTCCGTAACAGCTTATAACGCCAGCATGCTTTTCATTCTTTTATATCACAGCTGCCTCTGGGTAAATAGACTGTCAGCATTTCATCGAGGCACATGTCTCACTGATAGGTTTGCCAGGCACGCTTACACTCAAAGCCCAGCCTGTCTCACAGATAATCACCAGCTTCAGCACATCCTGGCTGCTTTCAGTCAGTTTTCTTGTGCTGTGCACCAGCTCCCCACAGCAGTGGAAGAGAACAGACCACACTGCCCACTTCTTATGACATTCTTCATCACATTTTTGCAAAGGTCAAATATTTGAATAGTGCTTGGCTGTTTACAGAGCAACTTCCGTTTCTTACAATTACCCTCGTTTGTATAGATTTAGAACTAAAACTTGGAGAAGGCCAAATGACTCCTCAAAATCACATGGCTAGTAAGCAGCAGGGCAGGGCTCACACCCAGGTATGTCTGATTTTAAGCACAATGGCTTTTCCATAAAAGTAGCCCCAAGTGAGAGCAACATCTGTGTACCATACAGGGTGGTCATGAAAGTTGTTTTCCCACGTGGGAAAATAGAAACACTGAGTAACACTGATTCCAGCACCTCTCCACTGTATTCGTTCTTAGTCAAGGTTGACTTTAAAGGCTGGATAGAAGGGGAAAAACAACCATGGTTTCCCTTAAAATGTATCAATCAATAAAGAGAACTAAGAGGAGCTCCAAAAACTGTTGATGCCTTTCTTCCTTCTCTCTGTGCCTGGCGCTTAACTCTGGGATCACACCAGGAGGAATGTGGTTTTCTCTCCCAACTGTTAACTGCCAGCTGTTAACTGATAACTGACCAAGGTGGCCTTGCTGATGTCACGCCTGGTCATGTGACTTGCTTTGGCCAATGAAATGTGAGCAGGAATGACACGTACCTGGGACCAGCAGAAGCTCTGAAGAGCTAGCTACTCTCTTATTTCCACTCTCTCTTTCTTCCCCCGTGTCATGAGATCAGCATCTTCTAGATACAGGCTAGTCCTACTAACTTGGTTCCCTAATGAAGATGTGGAGCAGAGTTTCAGGGAACCTGTAGAGATCAAGTAATGTGATAAACCTTCATTGTTGTCAACTACTGGGATTTGGGGCACCATTTGTTATTGCAGCATAATTTACACTAAGCCAACAGGTTCAAGCATATATGCCATTGTATTGCAAATAATTGTCACCTCCAAGGGACACTAGGATCCTCCAGCAGATGCTATTCGTTAACCATCTTTCAATCTCAGGGCCCAGCAGAGGGCCTGATAGGTGATAAATGAATCTTTGATGACAGATGAATGGGTGGAAGGAGGGATGGATGACCAGTAGGATCTTAGTATGATCCTAAGAGTTCAAAATGGAGCACAGGTTCCTCAGGCCAGAACCACACACTAATAAAACTCACATGGATACTGATGTGAACTCTGATTTCATCAATTCCTCTGCTATCCAAAATAATCATGTAGGACATAGATGATTACCTTGAATCGTAATATTCTAGCTCTTATCATCCAAATCTGCATTTCCTAAAACTTCATGTCTAGATGGTGCTGTCTGTGACTCAATGAGTTAGCAACTTCTGTTGACTAAGCAGTAAAAGTCAATAGAAAACACGACAAAGAAGCTATCTGCCGTGACCTCCCACCCACCATGTCACTGTGAGCGGGAGACACACAGGTTCAGGCAGCAGCTCTTGGCCCAGGTGCTTGCCAAGTAGACAGTGCTGGTTCCTGTTTCCTTCACTCCCTGCTGTTTTCTGCATGACTCCATGCTAACAGTAGAGCACAGTAGTTCAGAGAATAGTCTTGATAGAATCAGAAAGGCCTTGATCAAACCTTAATTACACTATTCACATGGCATTGATGCCATTCGGAAATCTGGAACTAGAATGACCCTTCAGGGTTGTCCTGAGTTCAACCAAGATGAGCAGGCTAGTGTCAGTTCAGTTCAGTCACTCAGTCGTGTCCGACTCTTTGCGACCCCATGAATCGCAGCACACCAGGCCTCCCTGTCCATCACCAACTCCCGGAGTTCACTCAGATTCACGTCCATCGAGTCAGTGATGCCATCCAGCCATCTCCTCCTCTGTCATCCCTTTTTCCTCCTGCTCCCAATCCCTCCCAGCATCAGAGTCTTTTCCAATGAGTCAACTCTTCGCATGAGGTGGCCAAAGTACTGGAGTTTCAGCTTTAGCATCATTCCTTCCAAAGAAATCCCAGGGCTGATCTCCTTTAGAATGGACTGGTTGGGTCTCCTTGCAGTCCAAGGGATTCTCAAGAGTCTTCTCCAACACCACAGTTCAAAAGCATCACTTCTTCAGCGCTCAGCCTTCTTCACAGTCCAACTCTCACATCCATACATGACCACAGGAAAAACCATAGTCTTGACTAGACAGACCTTAGCTGGCAAAGTAATGTCTCTGCTTTTGAATAAACTATCTAGGTTGGTCATAACTTTTCTTCCAAGGAGTAAGCGTCTTTTAATTTCATGGCTGCAGTCACCATCTGCAGTGATTTTGGAGCCCCCAAAACATAAAGTCTGACACTGTTTCCACTGTTTCCCCATCTATTTCCCATGAAGTGATGGGACCAGATGCCATGATCTTCATTTTCTGAATGTTGAGCTTTAAGCCAACTTTTTCACTCTCCTCTCTCACTTTCATCAAGAGGCTTTTTAGTTCCTCTTCACTTTCTGCCATAAGGGTGGTATCATCTGCATATCTGAGGTTATTGATATTTCTCCCGGAAATCTTGATTCCAGCTTGTGCTTCTTCCAGTCCAGCATTTCTCATGATGTACTCTGCATAGAAGTTAAATAAGCAGAGTGACAACATACAGCCTTGACGTACTCCTTTTCCTATTTGGAACCAGTCTGTTGTTCCATGTCCAGTTCTAAGTGTTGCTTCCTGACCTGCATACAGATTTCTCAAGAGGCAGGTCAGGTGGTCTGGTATCCCCATCTCTCTCAGAATTTTCCACAGTTTATTGTGATCCACACAGGCTAGTGTAGAGAGATCCATTTCTTGAACCCTTTCTTTTTCCTCCAAACCCGTTGTCACATTTACAGCTATTCAGCCTCTTTGCCATGACTCTGAGCTCAGAAATGTGGCTGTGCCATAGTCTGGGAGCCTAAATATGCAAGCTGAAAGATTTGTTTAGGAGACGTCTCTTCTTGCTCTTCCTCTAGTTCGAACAGTAGACCAATGCATTTCTCCAGAACCTGCTGTGAAAAACCTGACCTGAAGCTGTCAGGATATGTCAGCTGCCACTGTTGTTTTACAGTTCTTTAGAGTCCTGTCAAAGTCCTTTAGAGTCATAATGAACTTTTCTTCCCTGACACCTGCCTCCTAAATTACAACCCAGACAACTCTGCCGTTCCCAGGGGAAGGAGAAGCAACTATTCATCCAGTCCTTTTCCTTCCCACCCCCAAAAGATCAATTTCCAGCATGTTTTCCTCCTCTGGAGCGTTGTTCCAGGTCACGGCCAACACCTGTGCGTTCAACCACCCCTTTGCTCTGAGGAATCTTGTTGACAGAATGTGTACGAGATGATGCACCCTAACGCACAGTGAGTAGGTGTTCCTCGTGGTTGACACCTTGACCTTAAGTTGGCATTAAGTTCCTCAGACTTTGCCTTTTTCCTTTGATGGGTCCACAAAGTTGTATGAGGAAGCTGTTCATGCAGAGCCCCTCAGAGGTTGCCTCCTACTGGAGCTGGTGCCTCTCTGGACCCTTCTCACCTCTACATCTACTGCAGGCGGACATTCTAGCAGCTGGATGAGGCAGAGGCTCAAGCCTCACCGGTGACCACCACCCTCCCTGGAAGCCACAAGGAATCATGCCACACGTTAGCAAGTGGCAGGGGGGATGGGCTGATGAAAAGTAGGAAAGCATAGAAGGCAATGAGCACTGGCCTAAAACAAGCCTTTTTAAAAAATATCTATATATTCATATTTATTTTTAACTTCATTGGCTCTTGGGCTTCCCAGGTGGCTCTAGTGGTAAAGAACCTGCCTGCCAATGCAGGAGATGTAAGAGATGCAGGTTTGATCCCTGGAAAGAGTCCCTGGTGGAGAAAACGGCAACCCACTCAAATATTCTTGTCTGGAGAATCCTACGGGCAGAGGAGCCTGGCGGGCTACAGTCCATGGGGTCACAAAGAGTCAGACACGACTGAGTGACTGAGCATAGCGCACACAGCGTTGAGTCTTAGCTGCAGCACATGGGATCTTTCACTGCGGTGCACAGGCTTCTCTCTTTAGTCGAGGTATGTGAGCTTAGTTGCCCTGTGACCTGTGAGATCTCAGTTTCCGGACTAGGGATCGAACCTGCATCCCTTGCGTTGAAAGATGAAGTCTTAACCACTGGACCACCAGGGAAATCCCCACAAGACTCTTATTCAACTTAAATGTTCAGGAACTTCACTGGAAATTCTGATGACAATGTTTTTCTAAGAAAGAGAAACACAAATCCAAGAGGCAGTTGTCAGGATGGGAATTCCATGAGTTGTTTCTACCTGAACATTTTCAGATGGTTTCATTCTTAGAAACATGGGGAAGTCGCAACATGGATGCTGAAGTGGGTGCAGGAGGAAGAAACCTGATACGTATGTGCCAGACCATTCCCAGCACTTTCCCCATATTAATTCCTTTAAATCTCCTAACACTCTATGAGATAGCTTTAATTTCATCATTCCCCCACATGGCTAGCGGGGAAACGGAGGCACATGGTGTTTTAAATAGCTTGCCCAGGTGGTTGCAGAGTGGCAAAGCTGGGTGTCATATGCTATCACTATTTTTCTGTATGCAAAATACATTGTCAATTGAGTACCTACTCTCAAAATCCTAGGTAAGAATTATCGCCTTCTGTTTTACAGACAGAAAAGCTGAGACTCAAAAAAAAAAAACAAAAAAATTCAGTGTCACAATGTCACAGAACTAGCAAGCCAGGATTTGAATGCTGAGGTGGAATTCTACCCTTTAAGGTGGCTGAACAACAGAAAGATCCTGCTTTCCCAAGGCGATGAGAGGCAGTGGCTGCTTTCTGCACCATCATTCTAGGACAGGCTTTTGGCCAGAAGTGGGAATGAGCCTGGACAGTGGAGGTGGGCACTGCCTGGTGCCCCAGCAGATGGCTGCCCTCGGGCTCCAGAGCTTTGGCCAGCAGCCCGTCCATCTTCATGCCATGACCTATTTTTGTTCACCCACTTAATTCCCTGGCCTATTTCTTTGCTGAAGAATTATTTCATAACCTCCGCTGAGTAAGTGTCACATGCTGAGCATAGCATTCATGAACTTGGAGATGAAAACAAAATGTGCCTTCAGACGACATGGAGTAATATTCACAATCCAGGCAGAAAAACCAGTAGGAAAATTAAGAAGACTCGAAGCTTGCTCTTTCCCTTGCATTCAGGTTGGTTTCCTTTTTATACCAACTGACCCAAGTCATCAGTGACTGGGTGCCTGGCTTGCTCGACCTACTTTTCAGCTGGTCCCTCTGCATTCAGAAATCTCCACAACCTATTAGGATAAAATCATTCTCCACTCTGGTTTTCAGCACTGCATTTTAAGTACCTCAAGTTGGTTCCCTGTCGCCAATAAAATCCGCTGTCCCTGTCAGATCCTACTGCCAAAATCAAGCAGAGTGAGTCAAATGTGAGTAAGTGATGTAGAGGTTGTTAATTTGACAGTGTGATCAGATACTATTGGAAGAGCCTGGCTAAGGTGGGTGTAATTAGATATAAAAGTTCCCTTTTTGTCTCCTTGCCTTTATGTTTCTCAAGCCCAACACTGCTGGTTCTGGTGTTTCCTGTTTTTTTTTTTGACTGCAGACTCTGGAGCCTTAGCTGCTTTTCCTCCCCTTGGCTAGCTGCCTGCTACTCCATTCCTCAAGATATCTTATCTCCAGCTCCACCTTATTGCCTCATTCTCCAAGGAGAAATCCATGAGTTTATGGAAATTGAGATTACAAAAACAGCAAGCATAGGGATGTTAAAAATCCCATAGATTCTTTTTGGATGTGACTCCTTGTCATTAGCTCCTGGCTCCCTCGCAAATGTGGACTGGAAGCCCCATTGGAATAGGACTCAGCTCTGAAGCTGGGGCTCACCTGTAGTCTCTCCTGGCCTGACTCCCACCCTGGGATTTCAACATTCATATCAGAATGTCTTACTCCTCCTGCTGGAAACTCTCCCTGGATTCTCTGTGCTTAGAGCAAGCTCTGTGCTCCTTTACCTCTGCCTCCTGGCCCTTCACGATTTGGGCTCCATTTCTCCACCCTCATCTCTACTACTCTCCTCTTCATCCTATGCTCCAGCCCAGTCTGGTCCTCTAGCTGTGCTTTGAACACCTCCAAGTCTGTCCATGGCAGGAGCTTGGCACTGGCCAGTGCTTGTCCTTGGAACCCCTCCTCATCTATGGGTCTCAGCTAAATGCAGCATGTGATTCTGAACTGGGTTCTTTTGTTGGCATCACTGACACGACTTGAGTAGAGTTCTGAGAATTAAATAGTTGCCATCATCAAATGTTAATGTCCTGATATAAACACCTATATTTTGGTTATGTAGAAAAGTACTAAAGAGCCATCCTGAAAAGGAGAGTTGATTATGGTGGCTTGTCTCCAACACGGCTGAGCACCATGGTTTCCTTCTCCCCTCTACACACGAGCCAGAGTTGCAGCCTGTTCCACTGCCCCCTCACATGTGGCCTGACTCTTGACTGCACTGATTAACAGAATACTACGGAAGTCAGACTGTGTCTGGGGCTAGGTCCCAAGGAGCCTTGCCGCCTCTGCTTGTGTCTCTCAGAGTGCTTGCTCATAGAGAAGCCAACTGCTATGTAAGAAGTGCGAGTACCCTGAAGCCACCATGCTGTGAGGAAACCCAAGCTAGTCATGTGGAAGGATCAGGAGGGAAAAGACGTCCTCTGACCTCCAGTATCTGAGGCACACCGAGAGCTGCCACACTGAGCCCTGCAGGCCCAGTACTCTTAAAAAGAATGATAAATTTTGTTAGCCACTGTATTGTAGATTTGTTATACATTTTTTAAAGGTTCATTTATTTTTGGCTGTGCTGGGCTTTTGTTGCTGTTGCAGGCCTTCTCTGGTCGTGACGAGGAAGGGCTCCTCCTCGTTGCTTGCACGGCCTTCTCGTTGTAGTGTTTCTCTTGCACAGCACAGGCTCTAGGCTTGCGGGTCTCAGTAGTTGTGGCGCTTAGGCTTAGTTGTCCTGTGGCATGTGGGATCTTCCCAGACCAGTAGTTGAACCCCCATCCCGTGCATTGTCAGGGAGATTCTTCACCACTGAGCCACCAGGGAAGCCTGTTACGCATTTTTATATGACAAGAACAGTAGTTACTTTTGAATGGTAATGGAACCATGATGTATGTAAGTTTCTTGATGTTTCTCTCTCTCTCTCTTTTGCATTAAGCATATGTTAATTTTGTAATTTAAGAAATCACTTACTTCCCCCTAGCACTTTAGGTTAAAGAGTAGCATTACCTAGTGAATGTCCCAAGATGTGGCAGCATCCGATAGACAGAATGACTTACTCCCTGTGATAGCCATAGCATCTAACACAATGGCTGGATACATTAAGTCCTTCACATTAATTGAATAATTGATGTATGGGAGTACATTGAATAAATTCCTCCAGGATGAAAGACTTGTTTATTCATCCATTTATTTACTTAGAGAGATTTATGTTAGTTTGGCATCATGCTTTTTTTCTTTTTTATAACTAGCTGTATGCTCTCTTTAAAAGACCCCTCCTTTAAAAAAAGGAGCTTAAAGACACCAAAAAGTGAGGCATGCATTTAAGATATGATGGATTCTTTTCTCCACGGTACATCTTTCTCTCCAGGTGACTTTCTCATCTGCTTCCTTCTGTGGCTTCTCCATTCTGTGTGGACATTTTGCCACCATATCTCTCCCTTTGTACCTGTCTAAGAAAAGATAGCACAAAAATAAAAGTGTAAACCAATCTCTCCTGGAATAAAACTGAGATGAAACACCAACAGCTCCACTCAGTCAGTATATAAACAGGCAAATACTTATGATCCAGTAGAATTAATTTCAAGAATACAAGGAAATTGGTTAATGTTAATGTTTTATAGATCAAAGAAGAAAATATGATCTCCTAATTAAAAAAAAAAATTTCTCAGTAAACTGTATCTTGAGGAATGCTTCCTTAACATGATAAAAATTAATATTAAATGAACACTTACTGAGATATTGTGTATGCAAGGCACTGCATTAAGTTTTATGGACCATAAAACATTAAATAAGGCAAGTTTCCGCTTTCAGGAATCTAAAGCATGCACTATTGATCACAAAATATTACCAGTTTCCTCTTCTGCAAGTGAACCTTTGATTTCACAACTGAGAATTAATCTAAAAAATGTATTTCAGCTTAAGATATTTGCATAATATTCATTGCATTATAACTTTTTAGTAGCAAAATTTCTTAACTGTAATGGAACAACAGACTGGTTCCAAATAGGAAAAGGAGTACGTCTAGGCTGTATACTGTTACCCTGCTTATTTAACTTCTATGCAGAGTATATCATGAGAAATGCTGGGCTGGAAGAAGTACAAGCTGGAATCAAGATTGGCAGGAAAAATATCAATAACCTCAGATATGTAGATGATACCACCCTTATGGCTGAAAGCAAAGAACTAAAGAGCCTCTTGATGAAAGTGAAAGAGGAGAGTGAAAAACTCTACATTCAGAAAACTAAGATCATGGCATCTGGTCCCATCACTTCATGGGAAATAGATGGGGAAACAGTAGAAACAGTGTCAAACTTTTATTTTTTGGGGTTCCAAAATCACTGCAGATGGTGATTGCAGCCATGAAATTAAAAGACACTTACTCCTTGGAAGGAAAGTTATGACCAACCTAGATAGCATATTCAAAAGCAGAGACATTACTTTGCTAACAAAGGTCCATCTAGTCAAGGCTATGGTTTTCCTGTGGTCATGTATGGATGTGAGAGTTGGACTGTGAAGAAAGCTGAGCACCAAAGAATTGATGCTTTTGAACTGTGGTGTTGGAGAAGACTCTTGAGAGTCCCTTGGACTGCAAGGAGATCCAACCAGTCCATTCTAAAGGAGATCAGCCCTGGGTGTTCTTTGGAAGGAATGATTCTAACGCTGAAACTCCAGTACTTTGGCCACCTCATGCGAAGAGTTGACTCATTGGAAAAGACTCTGATGCTGGGAGGGATTGGGGGCAGGAGGAAAAGGGGACCACCGAGGATGAGATGGCTGGATGGCATCACCGACTCGATGGATGTGAGTGTGAGTGAACTCCGGGAGTTGGTGATGGACAGGGAGGCCTGGTGTGCAGCGATTTATGGGGTCACAAAGAGTTGGACACGACTGAGAGACTGAACTGAATGTCCAATAATTGGGGGATAGTTATGGAAATTTCTTCATATTAACTCAATGGAATATTACTCATTCATTAATGTTTCATTCAGTACCCACAACGTGCCAAAAACCTAACACATAGACTAATTTAGTTCAGAGATAATGTAGTAATTTTGAACACTGTATATATAGTAATTTTATAAAGTATAAGAGAATTTCTCAACATCTGTATGGGAGAGTTCTTTGTTGGGGGGGTGTGGTTTTGTCCTGTGCGTTGCAGCGTGTTTAGCAGCATCCCTGGCCTGTACCAGTGGGCCTGAAGCACACCCTCCTGCCTTGTTGTGAAAACCAACAGAGACACACAGTGCCACATGTCCCCCAAGGAACAAATCTGCCTGTGGTCAAGTATAACACCTTCTCAACACAGAACACAATTTTCCCTATACAGGTTTGTCTACAACTATATAAAACCCTGGGCTTCCCTTGTGGCTCAGTGATGAAGAATCCACCTGCCAATGCAGGAGACATGGATTCAATCCCTGGGTTGGGAAGGTCCCCTGGTGAAGAAAATGGCAACCTGCTCCAGTATTCTTGCCTGGGAAACCCCATGGACAGAGGAGCCTGGCAGATGACACCGTCCATGGGGTCACAAAAGAATCAGATACAACTTAGTGACTCAACAACAACAATATATAAAAACCTATATGTTTAAAAAAACCCTATAAATAAGCGAATAAAAAATGGAAGAAGCCATGAAGGTTTAATATTTACTATGATTATTGATAGAATTCTGATTGCAATTTCTTTTCTCAGATTTTCTAATTATTTTAGCAGTAAATATAGCCCATTTTTAAGACGAGACTTTTAAACAGATTTAAGAAGAACTTTCAGCTCAGGAGCATCAGCAGTACTCTGGCAGGGCTAGTTCCCCTCGGTGGGCTGATGTGTGGTCCTCATTTCCCTTACATGTCCCCTGAGTTCGAGCCTTCCACAAAAAGGCCTTGGCTAGCTATAGGTCTCCCTGCATGTGTGTTTCAGGAGCACTGATTTCTGCTTAGAGCAGTTCCCAAATGACTCCCTTTGTCTATGATACCAACTGTGATGGTTAGTTTTACGTGTAACTTGATTGCACTACCGGGTGCCTAGATATTTAGCCAAACTTTATTCTGGGTGTTTCTGTTAGGGTGCTTTGGATAAGTTTAACATTTAAATCAATAGACTGTGTGAAGCAGATTTTTCTCTGTAATATGTGTGGGCCTCATCCAATCAGTTGAAGGCCAGAAGAGAACAACAGGGCTGACCCTCACCTGAGTAGGAGTTCTCTCTTCTGGGACTTGTCTGGTGGTCCAGTGGTTTAGAAGCCAGCTCCCAATGCAGGGAACCGTGGGTTCAGTCCCTGATTGGGGAACTAAGATCCCACACGCTGCTGGACAGCTAAGCCCACACGCCACAACTAGAGAGCCCATGTGTCACAACTCCTGAAGCCCGTGCACTCTAGAGCCTGTGCTGCGCAACAGGAGAGTCTCACACACCACAATGAAGACACAGCACACACACACAAGAAAGAATTCTTCTACCTGACAGCCTTGCCCTAGGACAGTGGTGCTTTTTCCCATCTTGGACCCAAACTGAAACTTGGACCCAAACTTTGCTGTTCCTGCATTCCAGGACTTTAGACTGAGGCTGAAACTAAATCATTGGCTCTATGGGGTCTCCAGCTTGCTGAATCTGTGTGCAGATCTTGGGACTTGTCAGCCTTCAGGACCAACAGGAGACAGATAGGGAGATACATACATACATATATAGCTATTATAATAAAAGGAATGCGTGTGTGTGTACATATATATATATATGTATGTATGTATATGGTCTTCCCTGGTGTCTCAGTGGTAAAGAATCCACCTGCCAATGCAGGAGACGCAGGTTTGATTCCTGGGTTGGGAAGATCTCCTGGAGAAGGAAATGGCAACCCACTCCAGTATTGTTGCTTGGGAAATCCCATGGACAGAGGAGCTGGTGGGCTGCAGTCCATGGGGTCACAAAGAGTCAGACACGACTTAGCGACTAAACAACAACAACACGCCTATGCGCATGCGCGCGCGCGCACACACACACACACACACACACACACACACACATTGTTGGTTTTGTTCCTCTGGAAAACCCTAAGACACTGGCAAAGTTTCACCTCCAGGTCCAAACTGGACCTTTCCAGAGAAGCCCACAACAAGATCTCACAGCCTTGTAAATTCATCAGAATCAAACACGGGCCCCCACTAGTCTGCTTTCCACGTCTAATTCTCAAAGGCTTTGATCTTGGGCTGGCTCCGTACTCAGATGTGAACTCTCTCAAGGGGTGCACCCACACTGAGCCTTTGTGCTCAATGAAAGATGACCTTTCCCTTTGCTTTTCCGTTTACTCTAAAGATAGGCTTGTGGTAAACTGTCTTCATACACTCCAGAAACAACTTCAGCTTGCTTTTGTTTTGATTTCACTTCATCTCCACTTTCAGTGTTGGAAAATGATAGACGTCAGGACTCAGCAAGCGACAGCAGTGCACTCCTATGTGACTGAGAGAGGACAAACCTTTCCTAGCCCATGGAGTGTCTTTTTTATTTTTATTTTTGAAGAAATGCAGCAGGAATGTGTTCTGACAGATGCCTTTGGTTCCCTTTGCACACACAGCTACAGAGGGTGGGCCCAAAACAGTGAAGGGGTTGTTGCTTTCACTGCACCAGTGATGGAGAGTGAGTTAGGGTGCACTGCTCACTGACACGGCCAGTCACCCCGTCACACTGTGGCCTTAGGATGCCCTGAGCTTTTGAGGGCAGGCAAGCTTGCTTCAAGGTTCCAAATAGCTAAGCGTCCTCAGAGTTATGTTACTTTGGGAAACAGGAGGGAGTTGTTACCGAACCAGGCTCCTTTGCCCACCTCACAGCAAGCCAAACCCTGAGGTTTCTAGCTGAAAAAGAATTTATTCACAAGGCAGCCAAGCAAGGAGACAGGAGAACAAGTCACAGATCCACCTCTTGAAAGGTGAGGAGCTTGAGAGTTTTGTGGGCTAAAGAAGCAGGCTGGTCTCTGACATAGGGCGAGTGGGTTGGAGGAAGGGAAAGGGGAGATGATTGGTGTTCCGTGTAGACAAACCTGGTTACAGCTTCCTTTCTGGGATGCACGTTCAAAAATAGAGACACTTAGCATGACCTGAGGGTGGAGTTTTAAGCCCTTTGATGTCAAAAGTTCACTCATTGGATGACTACGCAGGCCCAGTTGTGGGGTTGGTGGTCCCAACGAATCTTAGCTGGCTTGAGCTGGGGCAGAAGGAGACTCCAGTTTCCTGGAAAACAACTTAAGCCTTCTCCTGCCCCTTATTATAGTGAACCATTTGTCAAGAGGCATTGTCTATAAGGGTGGTTAAGAAGTCTGATGGTACACTACCTGGGCTACATGAAGCTTGGAGGGTGTGCAGTTTAAGAAAGGAAAAACAACTAAAGCAGGCTTGATTAAGTAAAGACAGGTTATAAGCAGAGGGGTTTTAATATGCTGTTCTATTATCTGCTATTCTGTAAGACACATGCAAGGACTTCTATTAAGGCACCAGCTTCTGTTAACCCCATGGGGTATGATTTCAGAGTCTGGACTCGTATGCTAAAATTATGGGCTCAGAGGACAGAAGATACTGTTCTTAGCTGAACCCAGAGAATTCTGACCAGGGTCTTGCTGTTGAAACTGATAGGCTGGGTAACAGTGGAAAATAAACTTAACCAAGCTGTGCTTAATTTTCTTCTCTGTCATATCTGGCCAACCTATTTTGTAGGGTGTGTGAGAATCAAATGAAATAGTAATGACAATGATAAAAGAAAATACTTACATAGTATTTATTATGTGCTAGACATTGTTTTAAGCACTTTTACATGTATGAACTTAAAATAGTAATAAAAAATGTAAAAATTATAAAGGCATTCAGCAAAGCATTCTATGTTGGTATTAGAAATGTAATTACTAATCACGGTTAGCATGTACTCTAAAAAGTCTTTATTTGGCTGCACCGGGTCTTAGTTTTAACAGGCAGAGTCTTTAGTTGCAGCGCATAAGCTCTTAGTTGTGGCATGTGGGATCTAGTTCCCTGACCAGGGATCAAAGTCAGGCCCCTTGCATTGGGAGTGCAGAGTCTTAGCCACTGGACCACCAGCGAAGTCCTTGCCATACACTTTTGTATAAGTAACTATATCCGGAAGCAAGTTCTTGCCATAACAGATATTGCAGTGACCACTGAGATATTGATGGTGACCAGGACACAAATGATCAAGCCAGCCAGATGGGGCAATCTGTGCTCACTCTAGGAAGCCCTATGGTCTTATCCACATGATAGAACCTGCCTTTCCCAGTCGAAGGACATGGACACTGATAATACCCAAGCTGCTTGCTGCCCAGCTCTCAGACTGTACGTTGTCCATGTTGTCCTCTCCTTTTCATCAGCCTCTTACTCTTCGTCCTGCAGAAGCCGTGTTATCTTCTTTTTTCTTCCTTTTCCATTGCGTCTTCCAAGTGCTGATTACCTTTCTCAAGCTTTGGGGTCCAAACTGATTAGACACAGTGGCACAAAACAAGAGAGAACTGGTTCTTTATTACTTTATTAAACCCAACCAGGTCTGGTTTTTTCTTTTTTGTGAACTGTGTTGTTCAGAACTGAAAAGGCACTTACGTTCAAAAAAAAGAGATGAAGATTTATGTCTCCTGCCAAAGAAAACAGATGAGCAGGGCAATGTCCAGGGTACTCTGAACAGGAAGAGGGGTCTGCCTCTCCCTATGATTAAGGCCACCATTCACCCAAGATTCCCAAGACAGTCCAGGTTTCCAGTTATTGTCTCAGAATAATCCTTCATAGAGCTGCTTTCACTTTCTGAAGCATGCAGTTTTGGATGATAAATCATATGGTTACTTTATTTATACTGCTTCCTGAAGCAGTGCAAGACACACAAAGAGTGGAGGCTGGAAGACCAGGGCTCTAGACCCACCTACACCCCTGGGCCTTGGGCCCAGGCAACTTCCCTTACCCTCTCAGAACCTCAGTTTTCCTGTCTGCAAAATAGACATGGATCCTGCTCTGTTCTCTTTGTAAATTTGTAATGAGGAATAAATGACATACTGGTTTAAGAGCACTTGATCAGCTTTGCACTAGCACACAGCTGAAAGTTCTTTTTATGATGACAGTATAGATCAGTTCAGTTCTCAGTCGTGTCCGAATCTTTTGAGACCCCATGGAGTGCAGCACACCAGGCCTCCCTGTCCATCACCAACTCCCAGAGTTTACTCAAACTCATGTCCATTGAGGCACTGATGCCATCCAACCATCTCATCCTCTTTCATTACCTTCTCCTCCCCCCTTCAGTCTTTCCCACCATCAGGATCTTTTCCAATGAGACAGTTCTTCACATCAGGTGGCCAAGGTATTGGAGTTTCAGCTTTAGCATCAGTCCTTCCAATGAATATTCAGGACTGATTTCCTTTAGGATGGACTGGTTGGATCTCCTTGCTGTCCAAGGGACTCTCAAGAGTCTTCTCCAACACCACAGTTCAAAAGCATCACTTCTTCGGCACTCAGCTTTCTTTATAGTCCAACTCTCACATCCATACATGACTGCTGGAAAAACCATAGCTTTGACTAGACGGAAAAAGTAATGTTTCTCCTTTTTGTTGGCAAAGCAAAGTCTCTGCTTTTTAATAAGCTGTCTAGGTTGGTCATAACTTTTTTTCCAAGGAGCAAGTGTCTTAATTTCATGGCGGCAGTCACCATCTGCAGTGATTTTGGAGCCCCCCAAAATAAAGTCAGCCACTGTTTCCCCATCTATTTGCCATGAAGTGATGGGACCAGATGCCATGATCTACGTTTTCTGAATGTAGAGTTTTTCACTCTCCTCTTTCACTTTCATCAAGAGGCTCTTTAGTTCTTTGCTTTCAGCCGTAAGGGTGGTATCATCTACATATCTGAGGTTATTGATATTTTTCCTGCCAATCTTGATTCCAGATTGTGCTTCATCCAGCCCAGGATTTCTCATGATGTATTCTGCATATAAGTTAAATAAGCAGGGTGACAATATACAGCCTTGATGTACTCCTTTTCCTATTTGAAACCAGTCTGTTGTTCCATGTCCAGTTCTAACTGTTGCTTCCTGATATCCATACAGATTCCTCAAGAGGCAGGTCAGGTAGCCTGGTATTCCCATCTCTTCAAAATTTTCCACAGTTTGTTGTGATCCACACAAAGGCTTTGGCATTGTCAATAAAGCAGAAATACATGTTTTTCTGGAACTCTCTTGCTTTTTTGATGATCCAGCGGATGTTGGCAATTTGATCTCTGGTTCCTCCGACTTTTCTCAATCCAGCTTGAACATTTGGAAGTTCATGGTTCACGTACTGTTGAAGCCTGGCTTGGAGAATTTTGAGCCCTACTTTGCTAGCGTGTGAGATGAGTGCAATTGTGCAGTAGTTTGAGCATTATTTGGCATTGCCTTTCTTTGGGATTGGAATGAAAACTGACCTTTTCCAATCCTGTGGCCACTGCAGAGCCAGTATCGATCAGGAGCAATTATTTCATCCTATTTTCCAGTACCTCACTAGGAAGTCTCTCCTTTATGCAGGTGAAGAGAATCCACTTTAGAACAAGGGCTGTCTTAGGTAACAAAGGACTTGCTCTGCACACGCACTTAATATTATGCAGATGTCACATGGTAAGGGGCCACACCCTTTGTGGATCTCCCTTCTTTCCTTCCCTCCCCAACCCTGATAAATAATCTCCATTGAATTCATCCCAAAGGAACATGATTGATTTTTCTGGCTACTAATAAACAAAGAATCTGATGGTCCACATCCTTTGTCTGAATCCACATTCTTGACCATTTGGCCTGATGTTTCCTAAAACATTTATTCTTTTGTGGCAAAGAAAAGTCCCAACACTCATTGCCCAAAGTTGGTGATTTGAACACAGGATTTCCTGATAAAATTGCTTTATAGTTCAGAATCATATCTTCATCTTTTTACCCACACCTGCTCCCCACAGAGATGATGAACGAGGAGGTGTGATGTCCTTCAGGGACATGACATGCTTCTCTGGGCAGCTCCACTAGGATTTAGGACCCATGAGGTGCCCCTACTGAGAAAGGAAACCTTTCACCATTCATGGAAAATATCCCCAGGTTTGCTTGCCAGAAACAGGCAGGCACCCAGAACATCAGCTTTAAAAAAAAAAAAAAATCTGTACTTTCTGAACAATTAGTGGCCCAATGCCACTAGAGATGTCATTTTTCACAGTATAAACTGCAAAGGAACACAGGGAAGCAGAATGAAGAGAAGAACAAAGAGCTCTTAAGAGATGCTTCTTCTTTAAATCTTTCCGTACGCAGTTTTATGAAGTTCTTAGGATTTCCTCAGCAAGTAGAGCAATTCAGTGAATGAATTCAAAAGCTTTAAAAAATATCCTCTCAAATTATTTCTTCTTCTCTTTCTTTGGATGTGAAAGGGAAATGAAGAGAAAAGAAAACACATTCATTCCATTCAGTAAATATTTACTGAGCTGCCAGGTATGTTTCTGATGCTGGGAATACAATAGTAGTTAAATAGACAAAGAACTGCCTCTTGCAGTTGACATTCTAATCATAGAGAAAAATGATAAGCAAAGAAACAAGTACAGAATAGAATGATCATAAGTGACTGGGATGCAATTTTTAGATGGGAGGTTGGGCCAGGAAAGGACAGAGTGGGCAATAGCTCCCTACTTCTAGTGTGACTCTTTCCAAACTAAAGTTCTTGGCCTTCAGTCAAAGGGCTTCACATTCTTTCTGGAACTTCTGAGGAAGAACTCCTTTGCCTGAGTCCCAGACCAGGCCCTTGATACACTAAAGGACTTTTAAAAATCCTCTCTCAAGACAGGTGCTTAGCAAGGAACACAATTGTTGTCTTGCAGCAAAATCTTATTTTTGAATGTCAAAAGCTAAATATTATCCCAGTCTATCTTTTTAGTCTCTCAATAATAAGTTGTATATCACCCTCAAGCAGAAGAATGGCTCAGGTGAACTGGAATAAAGAAAGGTAAAACGCAATAAGCACACGAATAATTAGAAAGATCTCACACCCTCATGATTACTAAGCTCATACTGAGTGCCAGACACTGTGTCAACATCTGATGGAACAATGTAAGTAAAGCAAGGTGCTTTGCCTCAAAGATAAGTCTAATAGAGTCATCTGTAAGATGAACAGTTGGGGCCAGATTGGTGTTTCTCGGTGTTATTTGCATTTGAGACAGGACAGTATTTTAGTATGTCAGTTCAGTTGCTCAGTCGTGTCCGACTCTTTGCGACCCCATGGGCTGCAGCATGCCAGGCTTCTCTGTCCACCACCAGCTCCCGGAAATTCATGCCCATCAAGTCGGTGATGCCATCCAACCATCGCATCCTCTATCATCCCCTTCTCCTCCCGCCTTCAATCTTTCCCAGCATCAGGGTCTTTTCAAACAAGTCAGTTCTTCACATCAGGTGACCAAAGTATTGGAGTTTCAGCTTCAGCATCCATCTTTCCAATGAGTATTCAGGACTGATTTCCTTTAGGATGGACTAGTTGGATCTCTTTGCAGTCCAAGGGACTCTCAAGAGTCTTCTCCAACACCGCAGTTCAAAAGCATCAATTCTTTGGTGCTCAGCTTTCTTTATAGTCCAACTCTCACATCCATACATGACCGCTGGAAAAAACATAGCTTTGACTAGATGGACCTTTGTTGGCAAAGTAATGTCTCTGCTTTTTAATATGCTGTCTAGGTAATACCAAGCCATCCTGCACTTGGTAGGGAATTTAGCATTCCTGTTCCTTGCTGTCTTCCTTGCCAGGGCCTCCATAACAAAATCTCTCAGGTTGGATGGCTTAAACATCAGAAATGTAATTCTCAGCGTTCTAGAGTCTAGAAGTCCAACACCAAGGTGTTGACGGTTTGATTTATCCCAAGGCCCTTCTTAGCTTACAGACGGTTGTCTTCTTGCTGGGTCCTCCCATGGCCTTTTCTTTGTTGTCCCTTCTTGTAAGGACCCTGGTGTTTGTCCCTTCTTGTAAGGACCCTGGTGTTTGTCCCTTCTTGTAAGGGCATCAGTCCTATTGAATCAGGATCCCACCTTTATGAGCTCATTTAACCCAAATTACCTACTTAAAAGCTCTGTATTCAAATATAGTCACACTGGGGGGTTGAGATTTCAACATACAAACTTCAAGGGAAGACAATTCAGTTCATAGCCCTTGCCAAACTAACTACCGGTAGCGCCAATCAAAGATAACCAAAGATAGTCTGATGTATTCACAATGGATCCTAAGAGGATGGTCTACAATATTGAGTATTTTCATAACTACTTTACTTTATTGTAAATGCCTGTTTACCTACCAGTTTAAGTGATCATCTGATGTCAGGTGAGATGATTCTTTGCAAAAAGTACTTTTTATTTTTTGGCCATGCTGCATGGCTTCTGGGATCTTAGTTCCCCAAGCAGGGATTGAATCCAGGCCCTTGACGATGAAAACACTGAGTCCTAACCACTGGACCACCAGGGAAATCCCCAAAAGTACTTTCTGAACCAACTCCAAGAGAAATCCAGTGCGGTACTTCTTTCATGAGGTAAAGCTGATAATATCACCTCTCTTTCAGAGTTTGCTTATCCTAAATTAGTACACTGTGAAGCACAGGCAGAGAGACTTAAAGAGTTATCTATATAGTCCTCCCTAGATTGAATAGATTTTTTTGACAAATGAGTATCATAAAAGTCAATAGTATCTGTTCTAAGATCTAAAATGAATAGGATTTAATGAGGAATGTAGCAGAGACATTACTTTGCCGACTAAGATCCATCTAGTCAAGGCTATGGTTTTTCCAGTGGTCATGTATGGATGTGAGAGTTGGACTGTGAAGAAGGCTGAGTGCTGAAGAATTGATGCTTTTGAACTGTGGTGTTGGAGAAGACTCTTGAGAGTCCCTTGGACTGCAAGGAGATAAAACCAATCCATTCTGAAGGAGATCAGCCCTGGGATTTCTTTGGAAGGAATGATGCTAAAGCTGAAGCTCCAGTACTTTGGCCACCTGATGTGAAGAGTTGACTCATTGGAAAAGACTCTGATGCTGGGAGGGATTGAGGGCAGGAGGAGGAGGGAACGACCGAGGATGAGATGGCTGGATGGCATCACTGACTCGATGGACGTGAGTCTGAGTGAACTCTGGGAGTTGGTGATGGACAGGGAGGCCTGGCGTGCTGCGATTCATGGGGTCGCAAAGAGTCGGACATGACTGAGCGACTGAACTGAACTGAACTAAACTGTGGCAGTTTCACCAAACAGCTGCCTCTGGAGCCACCTGCTGACAGTTTAGAATTCTGAGCATTTAACGTGACCAAGGAGGGAGCATTCCAGGCTAGTATGAGAAAGGGACAATCTAGACTCTGAGCTGTTGATCCCCTTTACTCCCTGTACCAGAATAAAATCCATGCAGACATTTCTTTTCCTTCCCAACCCAAACACCCATCCCTCCCACCCATTTTGAAAAAAAGATGTTGCAGTTTGTTTGGCATCTGTTTCAATAAAATGGTCCTCTGCCTTGGAAATTTATGGTTTTTGGTTTCCGATATCTTTGGTGCTCTGTGCCAGCTCATACATATTCCTTAAACTGAGTCTGTATTCCATTAGAACCCACCCTGGAGGTGCTGAGTCATGGGCACTTGGAGCAGGGATTATTTCAGTAGAAATTCTTGGCACATATTCTCAGGCCAAATAATGCAGGGAGAAGTGGGGGGAGAGATGATGGGGAAAAAAAAAAAAAAAAAGGAGCCAAAGATCTGCTGAAAGCACCGGAAAGCCCACCACTGAAAATAAGTAATCCTCTGACCTGGGAAGACGCACATCATCACACCCAAGTCACTGTGGCTAAGGTTTGATCTCTTACTTAAGAGTCACAAATCTTGTAGGTGAGGCAAAGAACTTGCTGATTAGGACATCATGCTGCTTTTCATGACATGGCCTTGCCCCATTTGCAAATCAGGGATTCCATCTTTTAAACCACCTTCTGGTTTAAATATCCCTGCAAAGGATAAAACCTGACAATGGACAATTTAGTATGAGCTGCTCTGCTCATGTAATCAGATCAACAAAATACCATATATCCTGGGTGGCTTAAACAACAGAAATTTACTTCTTTATGGTTCTGAAAGTCGAAAGTCTGAGATCAGGGTGCCAATATGTGCCCGCACATGGTATGGAGAGAGAGGATGTGTGATGAGGGGAGAGGGGAATATCAATCTTTGGTGCCTTTTCTTATAAAGGCATTAATCCCATCATGAGGGTCCCATTCTCATGACCTCGTCTAGACCCAATTACTTCCCAAAGGCCCCACCTCCTAATACCATCACATTGGGTGTTTAAGTGTTTCAGCATGTGAATTGGGGTGAGGGACACAATTCGCACCATAGCAAGTACCAAGTTTATCTCTCAGACACATGAGTATTCCTGGACTGTGGAAAAGAGCAGAGAGGAGTTTCTTCCTCTTGGTGGTTGTGGTGGTGGTGGTGGTGGTGTTGATAGTGGCAGAGAATCAGCAGTGGTGGGGCACTTTTCACCATCTGAGGCAATTGGAAGGATGCAGGGAAGAAGGACTGGATTGGTTCCTGTTGTATAACAAGAATTTGGCTGGTCTTTGTCCCTGGGTCCTGGAAGTGAGGGGTTTCCCCGGTGGCTCAGTGGTGAAGAATCCACCTACCAATGAAAGAGACTTGGGAGACATGGGTTCAGTTCCTGGGTTGGGAAGGTACCCTGGAGAAGGAAATGGCGACCCACTTCAGTATCCTTGCCTGGGAAGTCCCATGGAGAGAGGAGCCTGGTGGGCTACCATCCATGGGTTGCAGTCAGACATGACTGAGCACATGCGCACACACAGGCTTGACAGGACTGACTGGAGTTGTTGGAGGACAGTGAGGAGTGTGCAGTGTCCCCTCAAAAGAGTGTTTCTAGAAGAAAGCAGTGTCAAAACTCCTGAAAGAGGACTTGGGAACCAAAAAATACTAATGTGCTAAGAACGCAGAGGTCATTGATGATCTTAGTGATTTATTGTTTTCTTTACTACAGGAGAAATGAGTTAAAACATGAGTGGGAAATCATAAAATGGAAACGTCAGGCGTTTAAAAATAAGAAAGAAACTGAAGGACTATTTGGGGATGGTGGTTGGGAGAGTTAGGAGTTTAGTTGATAGTGTACGGATCCCATGAAGGTAGGAAGGAAAGTGACCGGCAGTGGAGGGCTCCTTTAAAATGCGAAGGACCAATCCGCTGTTGTAATTGGAGGGAAGGAAGAGATGGTTGCAGTGAAGGCTTAGATTGATGTGGGGGAAATGAAGGGATTGATTTCTAGTTTCTCTGTAATGAAAGAGGAGAGTTTGTTTCACCAAATATTATTCATAACGTTGCCTCTATAAAACATATAAAACATAAAACAACAACGTAAACTAGTTGCTTTATATGTGGATGGATGCCTTCGCTCCCTGTTTCACAGATGGCTAAATATACCTCCCAGTTCACAGCGGTGGGAACAGAGTCGGCGCTTAACAAATACTCGCTTTATTTTAATTCCAGTGATGATGAGAAATCTGATGATGCCCCGATGGCAAGGAGAAGTATCAGCTCCAACCGGTCCCCTATTATAAGGTACCTGATAAATGTGAGGGATGCGAATCAAAGTCGGCAGACGTGTCCACAAGGAAGAGGAATACCACCGGCACACTCCTTCTTGTCCGGGACCCTAAGGGTTAAGATCAACGAGAGCCAGCCATCACTGTTTTCTAGAGAGGCTCCATCAAGCTCACTGTGGGAGAAGGGGGAACTTCCTGTTTCTGACTTCCGGGTTTGAGAGGTTAGGGCCCTAGGTTGGTGGAGTCAGAAGTAGAATGGACTCCTAGTCCCGGGCCTGCTGGGGATGCGGGGCGCCTTGTATGTAGCCCCCAGAACAGTGAGTTCCTTCTCGGGGAGGGGGACGGAGCCGAGGGTTTCGGGTAGGAGGAGCGGAAGCTGCGTCGCCCAGGCTGCAATGTTCATCCTGCAAAGGACTGCCGCTGCTGTGAAGGGCGAAGGCCCAGCATCTCCAGCAGCTCGGGCCACCGCGCCTCCCTCCCCCGCGACGTCCCTGGAAGGACCGTGTCGACTGCAGACGATCTGTTCCCCTGGAACTCACCGCAGTGTACCCGACCTGTGCTCCCAGCCGGCGCTTTTTAAAGCTAAGCTTCAGGCAGTGCGTTTTCTTTGGGAGTCTTTAAGCCGAAGCACTGCCCCGTTCCTAGTTACCTTTTTGCTCTAGGCAGTAAAAACAGCCTTTGTGGCGTGACATCTTAGGGACAGCCTTTTAATACCAACTGTGGCCTTAAGTTTGCTACTGTTGTGCTGAGCCAGTGTTCCTGAGGGCTCCTCTGTTACCAAAATTAAGTTTCTTAGCAGGGAAAATGGTAGCACGGGTATCTTACGTAGACTAATGCTTTTTTTGTAAGGACTGTGACAGAAGTATGTAACTCAGATGGTAAAACATATTCCATTTGAACAATTTTTTTTTTTCGTTCAGGTGTATGTTTTTTTCCCTACACAAACATTGGGCATACTTGTAATTTATACAAGTTTCATGTATATTGAAGGTGCTTTAGAGAATGTCAGTTTCTTTTGATATAAGGTCTAGGGATATAAATTGGTTTTCTAAAAATGCAGTCAATATATAAATTCCCTGGCAGACCAGTGATTAAGGCTTGGCACTCTCATTGCAGGGCCTGGAGTTCAATCCCTATTTGGAGAACTAAGATCCCACAAAGGCTTATGGTGCAGGCAGTAGGGGAGGTGCTGTTGATGGAAGTCAATATATTACAAAATAAAAGTCCTGATCATTTGCTGGTTGGAATTATGCCCAGTTTCTGCTTTCTTCTCTACTTGTTTACTATAATAGACAAGAGTATTAAATTCAGTGTCCAACAAATTTGGGACTGAATCCTGCTCTACCAAGTTCTGGTTGTGTGACCTTGGGAAAGTTTCTTAATGTCTGTTTTGTTCACCTATAACATTCTGGTACCTGTTTATACAAGGCTTTCCTGAGGGCTCAGTGGTAAAGAATCCACTTGCTAATGGAGGAGATGCAGGTTCTATCCCTGGGTTGGGAAAGATCCCCTATAGAAGGAAATGGCAACCCACTCCAGTATTCTTGCTTGGGAAATCCCATGGGCAGAGGAGCCTGGTGGGCTACAGTCCATGGGGTTGCAAAAGAGTTGGACATGACTTAGGAGCTAAATAACAAGAGCAATATTTTTATACACCTCAGGGAGCTCTTGTAAGAATTACATGAGAAATGTTATGTGTAAGGTATCTGGTTCACTGCATGACACATAATAGACAGTAATAGATTGAAAAGTATGTCTTTTATTTTCTATGTGTGTGCCTTCTTTTAAGCTCCCATTTTTCTTGAATTGTGCTATTTTTTTATATCCTGAAGTGGATGCCAAGTGCATATATAATTGCCTTCCAGTCCCTCAAGCAGGTCAGGGGTTGTAATTGGGTCCAGAAGATAAAGCTTAGGCTGAAAGGGATATTGTGATTATGATAGAGAGTAAGAGACAAGGAAGAGGTCCCTTGTTAGCCTCCCTTTTATATTTAGAGATTATTGGCTGTAATTATTTTAGCTCTACTTTGTCTGAATTTATTGTTACTAGTCAAGTAAATCCTAACTTTTGTTTTAAATTAACTTCAAAGGTTTCATCCTTCTGACAAGGACCCACTTATTCTTTGTAAACTAAACAGTTTCTCTTAGGCTGCTTCTTATACCTGCATATCGATTCCTGAAGTCTTACTATTGATGCCTTTTCCAAAAAACTACTTCAGTTTTTCAACCAAAAGTGTTTCTGAGTTCCAAGTGGACAGTATTAATATTTATTCTATTTTTAAACCTTGATCCTCTGACTTTATTGCAAAGGTTTAATTTTTAAATTATTTCCCTGGGAAAGGTAAATTGAGTTATAACTTGAATCTGAGGTTAGATTTTCTGAAAGGATTTCAAAAGCCCATGTTTCTTATGTTCAGTATGGTCCGCAGAACATTAAGTGCTTAACAGTTGTTGTGTTGCAGTGGTTGGAAGGAAGAAAGGAGAAATGTTAACAAATGCCTTTAAACATAACTTGCTTCCTTCTACAGGATTTCTGATCCCTAATCTGACTGATCATTGTGATGGAACAAGAGCAAAAACTATTGGTCTCAGATTCTAATGGCTTCACAAAGGAGAGTTTGAAAAGCACTATTACAGGTGAGAGATCAAGAAGATCTGAATCCTTTAGGAATTTAAGACATGCTGTAGAATGTATAGAAAAATCAGGGCATTAGAATGAGACAGACTTTAATTTGATTTCCCTGATCTGTCACAAGCTATTAGAACTCTTTTAGCTTCAGTTTTCTCATCTTTAAGAAAAGTGAATGATAATATCTGTCTCACATATTTTTTAAGATACTGATACACCATATGCAAAACTACCATTCTTAATAAGTAGTGGGTATCGTTGCTATTTCTTTGTTTGCCCAGAATTTAACTAATATTTTTGTCCAGCTTTTACCTCAGATAGTGTTCTTTCTCTCTTACCTTTTAAAGTCTTCTAGAATAAAATTCAGTGAACTTATTTTTATTAATAATTTGATATCTACCATGGCAATTGATGAGAACTGACCAGACACTTCATTACTGTTGTTATAAATACAAAAAATTCACCTGCTTCTGATGAACACATTGAGTAAAAGAAGTAAAACTAGCTGTAAATACTTTTTTTCCCCCCAACTAATAATTGTTTAATATTCTTCTGGAAACACTTTTAAAATCTAAAACATTTTCCTAGGTTTGAGTTTGTTATTCCCTCTCTTCCACTGTAATTCAGAATTTCTTGCCCCTGGCAGAGACTAGGGAATGTTTAGAGTATTTGTTTATTCCTGCAGGAGATGAAAGTGAGAATAATTTGAAAACTGTTCAGTGCAGTAACTCCAAGGCAGATAAAGAGAGAGCCTCAAAATGGTCTAGAAGTGATGGCCCAGAAAACTGTAAGGATGAAGACACAAAAGAAATACTGTTGACAGGGTCCCAAGGAGGTAAAACTGAATGTGATGATTCCTCTGAGAATGATAGCAACTTGGAGAATCAGGGAAATTGTACAGAAAAAGAGGAGGAACAACCCAGTCACTGGGGATGGAGTCCAGGAGAACATACTGGGCCTGCTGGCCAACAGAACCCATCCTTTGGGGACAAACCCTACAAATGTTCTGAATGTTGGAAAAGCTTCAGTAATAGTTCTCATCTTCGAACTCACCAGAGGACCCACTCAGGAGAAAAACCTTACAGATGTTCTGAGTGTGAGAAGTGCTTCAGTAACAGCTCTCACTTGATTCAGCACCTGAGAATACACACAGGCGAGAAGCCCTACCAATGTGGTGAATGTGGGAAAAGCTTCAGCAACACTTCCCATCTTATTATCCATGAAAGAACTCACACGGGAGAGAAACCCTATAAATGTCCCGAGTGTGTGAAGAGTTTCAGCAGCAGCTCTCACCTTATTCAGCATCACCGATCACATACAGGTGAAAAACCATATGAATGTCCGGTTTGTGGGAAATGCTTCAGCCATAGTTATGTGCTTGTAGAACATCAGAGGACCCACACTGGAGAAAAACCTTATAAGTGCCCCGACTGTGGGAAGAGTTTTAGTCAGAGCTCTAGTCTGATTCGTCACCAGCGGACACACACTGGTGAGAAGCCCTATAAATGTCCTGAATGTGGAAAAAGCTTTGGTTGTAATTCTACTCTAATCAAGCATCAGAGAATACATACAGGAGAAAAACCCTATCAGTGTATAGAATGTGGGAAGAATTTCACTCGAAGTTCAAACCTGGTTACACATCAGAAAATGCACACAGATGACAAAACCTATCAAAGTTCTGAATATGAAGAAAGTTTGAGTCAGAACTATAGCCTAATAGAAGAATGCAGAATCCAGCCAGGAGTGAAGCCATATAAATGTTGTGAATGTGGAAAGAGTTTTGGCCTCAGCTCTCATCTCATAAGACATCAGAGAACACATACAGGAGAAAAACCTTACAGATGTTCTGAGTGTTGGAAAACTTTTAGTCAGAGTTCCACCCTGGTGATTCACCAAAGGACACACACGGGAGAGAAACCTTATAAATGTCCTGACTGTGGTGAGTGCTTCAGTCAGAGCTTTAACCTTATCAGGCACCGGAGGACCCACATGGGAGAAAAACCTTACAAATGTACTGACTGTGAGAAATGCTTCAGCCGAAGTGCCTACCTCAGTCAGCATCGGAAAATTCATGTAGGAAAATCTTTTGAGTCTCCTGAAATGGAAGATTTTCCTCATGAATGGACTTGGAAAAACTATTCTGGGGAAATAGCACTCATCCCTTCATTTACGATCCCAAGTTCATCTCCCTCCTGAGTCCTAAATCTGTTTCTTTTTCTTATCAAAAATTACAATTAAGATGTTCTCAGATCACACTGTTGCAAAATTTATTTGGTTTGTTTGCCAAAACATGTGGGAAAAATCAACTTCCCAGCTTAAAGTTTGGGAAGGCCCAGATTATCAGGTCACCAGATTTGCCCAGAGAGAGATACTGCCAGTGATGGAGAGAAATAAGAATACTTTTTATTTAAGGTAAGACAGTAACAGTTTCAAAGGAAAACATGGAGAGAAATCCTGGGAGACTAAAGATGAGACTGTCATTGAATCTTATTTCCTGTTGCCTGCCTGGGCGGTGACAGATCATTGTTGTCCTACGGGTTTGCCCAGAGAGAGACTTTTTTTTGAACAGATAATGTGATTTCCTGGCTGTTTTGTTGAGTCTTAAGACTAATTTTTTTCAAATATATTATTTGCTGAAAATTAACTTTTAGAACTGCATTGTTTGGTGCAACAGCCAATAGCCACACGTGGATAGTTAAGTTTAAATTGATTACGATGAAATTTAAAATTGAGTTCTTTAGTCACGTAAACCCCTTGCTGAATGCTCAGTAGCCACTGGGGGCTGCTGTTTTAAATATCACAAAAAGTCCTTTCGAGATCATCATTCCTGACAGTTCTTACAAGACTGTAGGAAATGTGCTCTGGAGATTCTGTTCTCCAAGAGGAATTCCAATATAGTCTAGGAGTAGATAGAGTTTGGAAGGCACTAGGTCTAAAGGTTCACTATTTTGATGATTGTATGTTTTAGATTCAACCATCTCAGTTATCTAGAGATATGATCCCATTGTCTTGGCCAAAGTCAGATTAAGAGGTAGGATTTATAATTATGTTTTGAATTTTTCTGTCAAGTGGTCCTTTTACCTCAGTTTTCCTATTATATAATTCTTCATCAGATCAAAGACACTGGGTTCTTTTTCTATTAATTAACTCACTGAGTCTGAGCCAGTGTCCAGGGACAGTTTGCCACTGGAGCCCCAGATTCCTAAGTTCCAGTCTCGGCAGTTTTCTTTTGCCTCTTGACATTCATGGTATGTGGATCTGGTAACCAAGACACTATTCTCCCGGTTCATTTGTCCAGTGGGAATGGTGTGTTGTAAAGGATTAAGATATTTCCTCTGTCCCCACTTCCATTTTTTCCTGCTACTGTAAAAAGGTAGATGTGTAGGAAGGTCAGGACTTGCCCAGGATTTCATCTTTTTTTTTTTTTGTGAGTCAAAAATATATTTTTTGAAGAATAAGTAGAGAGGTATATTAGGAATGTGGAGCCAGAAGGGGCCAATCACAGTGGGGGCAGAGGGCTCTCTGTGGCTGGTGGGTAGCTGAAGCCCATGGGGATTTTCTTGTGTGACTGTGATGCGCCTGGTACTGGCAAGGCAGTTGTATCTGTTTATATTGTTTGGGGATTTAAAAATGAATCAAAGCTGATAGTTAATGGTATTCAAGAAGTCTTTGGGGGTGATTTTCTGCTTTCAGAAAGGGAGAAATCCTGGGCATCTTTGGCTTTAGTGTGACTCTTAGTCAAGCATCCTGTTACCTTTATATGTTAGGCAGTGTTACCCCAATTGTCTTAAACTGTGGTATCTGAGGATAAGTGTTTACAGTATTCTTTTTCTTTTTTAATTTATTTTTTAAATGAAGGATAATTGATTTACAGAATTTTGTTATTTTCTGTCAAACCTCAACATGAATCAGCCATAGGTATACATACAGTATTCTTTATCGCAGTCAACTGAGAGTTTGATGTTTGATGAGAGTCTGATTAATGATCAGTTGCAAAGAAGTAGCTGTTGGGGTGGTTCACAATCATGGAGCCCATTATGTGTGGCAAGTAACCACTGAACTTGGTTCGTCATCTGTAAAATAGAATGTCTACATTGCACGGTTTTGGTAAGGGTTAAATGAATGTTTGCAAAGCAGCTAGCACAGTGCTTAAAATATGGGTCTAAATAAATGGTAGTTAGTTATTATTAATTGAAACAAATTGAAAAATATCCTCCGTAGATTTTCAGAAACAACAGTACAGTCCCAAACTTTCCTACTTGTGGATTCTTTATGGTCAGCCTCAGGAACCCCAAGGAATAAAGTATTATAAAAGCACAAGTCTAATGTGTTTTAAGTCTGCAGACTGTCAAAAGCACTTTGATTTGATTTGGCTTATTGAATTTTGTTGTTGTTCATGAAACAAAGGACTCAGTTTAAGTCAAGAAAGAACAAAAGAGCAAGTTCAGTTTTAGTTAATTTGTATCTGAAGATTAACAACTGTGTGACCTGTGTCCTATTACTGTCCCACACTGTTTTACGACTGCCCACAATTATACAAAACCTGCTTCACAAACCCTGATACCCGTAGAAGCATATATGTTCACATTTCAGATGGATTTGGATGGGCTTCATTAGTAAAGTAATTTGGCAAGACTGTCTTTGAGTTGAAAATTCAGAAAACCGAAGAGATATTTGTCACTTAAAAAAGGCGAATTTAATGTAGTCAGATGTAATCCTATTTGATGCCTTTGCCTCACTTTAATGAGTCAGCAAATAGGTTCTTTGTTTAGCTCCCCCAAAAGTAAATATTCTCTGTATTCTCTGTTTTTCTTGCCGGCACAAAGGATTCAGCACCTGAATAAATAAAGCATTCTTATTAACAAGTGATGTGTTTCATAGTTTCTTTTTAATTAAAGTGAAGACTCCTTCCTGTATTCATTTTTTCCTACTCAAAGTAGGGGCTTAGATATTTTAGCCCTACAGTGGAATGGGGAAGTTCATGTTAATGCTTATATTCACAGATGTAGCAAGGAACTCACTCCCCAGTTGCTTTATAGCCTACCAGAAGTATGCAAGTGTAAATCTCTGTTATAGTACCTGAGATAAAAGTTTGCTTTCATTGTTCTAAGCCAGTCAAGTTTAATCTACCAGATGGTCTTCTTGGTGCTGTAGAAGTTTCCTTACTGATGATGAGAAAGGGAGGATTATAGTCTATGTGACAATTGCTCCTATACTTTAGTCCCCACCTTTGCCAGTAACCACTGTAATGACAAACTCATTGCTTTTTATTCTGTATTTGAGTTTGCATAATTCCTTTCAAGCAGCATAATCATTTGTTCAACAAAAATTTACCAGATACCTAATATGTGTTTATCAGAGGTCATATAGCAGTGGGAAGTAGAGATAACGATAGACTAATATTAGGAAAATGTACAGCCTTTCGGATAACTCCTTTCTCCTTGGCAGTTCTTTATGCTTATCATGTTGACCCCTTCATCATCAGATTTAATAACTGGATAGTCTGATGACCTTGAGAAAACTATAGATCAAAGTGGGTTAGATTTGCTCTGAAAATACAAGCTTGGTGAAGTTTGACACAATACGTGTTTTGCATGTAGTAGTGCTTATTACTGAGTAGTTGTCATGTGCTTTTATGTTTTATGCTTATGTCCTAGAGTATGTCCTTCCAGGATACATGTTCCTACTAGACTGAATTCCTTGAATCAGAGAATGGATTTCATTTTTGTAATCCTAAAACCTGACACAAAACCTGGCATATGAAGTGTTTATTGATTGCTTTTGGTTGAGGGGTAAATTTCAACCAAACCTTTACCAATGGACAAAGTCTACTGAGTTAGGCTGTACGTGCTCAGCATGCCCCCAGGTCCCTTTAACACCATTGCTTATCCAGTCCACAGAAGCTGGGCTGGCTTGGAAATGAAAGTTACTGCCTTGGGAGGCTGGGTCTGTCATCATGCTAACCCTAAGAACCCTAAAATGTGGCAATCATTCAGAATCCTATAAGACCTTGGGCTTCTGATTCAGACTGTCTAGGAGAGGTTTAAAGCTTGTTTCAACTTCATGTTTCAGTTACTTACTATCTTTGTACTATCTTTATCTTGGAAGATATGGTAAGCAGTGAATGAGGTGAGGTACCTGGCATATCATAAATGTTAAGGACATGATGTTTTCCTCCCCTGATCACCCTTATTTCCTCATAATTCTGCCAGGCATAGACTCTGATCATGGAAATGTTTAATCATTTCTTGGATTGATTGTTTCTTGATTTCTAAAATAAAGATATTAAGAACATTTAGTTCATGGGTTTGTTATGAGGATCTGAGATAATGGATGTAATACACTTGGTGGTGGTTTAGTTGCTAAGTCATGTCCAACTCTTGTGACCCCCTGGACTGTAGCCAGCCAGGCTCTCTGTCCATATTTCCCAGCCAAGAATACTGGAGTGGGTTGCCATTTCCTTCTTAGCATTGCTGATACCTAGTAATCACTCAGTGTTAGCTGTTGTTACCTTCATAAAGTGGCTCGAGACCACCATGGGTCTTTGGATTATCTTTGAAGTATTATCTCAGAGACATGGGTGTCCCCTCAAGCCAGTAAAATGGAGCAGTCCTTTTGGTTTTGTTTACACCATGAACATGAAAGGGCAAAACTCAGAGTGTATATAGTAAGCTGAGTAGGCTAATAAAGTAGCACATCATTATTAACAGTTTGTTCAGTTCAGTTGCTCATCATGTCTTAACTCTTTGTGACCCCATGGACTGCAGCATGCCAGGCTTCCCTGTCCATCACCAACTCCCAGAGCCTATTCAAACTCATGTCCATCAAGCTGGTGATGCCATCCAACTATTTTAGCCTCTGTCGTCTCCTTCTCTTTCCTTCAGTCTTTCCAGCATCAGGGTCTTTTCACATGAGTCACTTCTTCGCATCAGGTGGCCAAAGGATTGGAGTTTCAGCTTCAGCATCAGTCCTTCCAATGAATATTCAGGACTGATTTCCTTCAGGATGGACTGATTGTATCTCCTTGCTGTCCAAGGGACTCTCAAGAGTCTTTTCCAACACCATAGTTCAAAAGCATCAATTCTTTGGTGCTCAGCTTTCTTTATAGTCCAACTCTCACATCCATTCATGACTATTGGAAAAACCATAGCTTTGACTAGATGGACCTTTGTCAGCAAAGTAATGTCTCTGCTTTTGAATATGCTGTCTAGGTTGGTTATAACTTTTCTTCTGAGGAGCAAGTGTCTTTTATTTTTATGGCTGCAGTCACCATCTGCAGTGATTTCAGAGCCCAAGAAAATAAAGTCTGACACTGTTTCTATTGTTTCCCCACCTATTTGCCATGAAGTGATGGGACCAGATGCCATGATCTACGTTTTCTGAATGTTGAGTTTTAAGCCAACTTTTTCACTCTCCTCTTTCACTTTCATCAAGAGGCTTTTTAGCTCCTCTTCACTTTCTGCCATAAGGGTGGTGTCATCTGCATATCTGAGGTTATTGATATTTCTCCCAGCAATCTTGATTCCAGCTTGTGTTTCTTCCAGTCCAGAGTTCTCATGATGTACTCTGCATAGAAGTTAAATAAGCAGGGTGACAATATACAGCCTTGACGTACTCCTTTTCCTATTTGGAACCAGTCTGTTGTTCCATGTCCAGTTCTAACTGTTGCTTCCTGACCTGCATACAGATTCCTCAAGAGGCAGGTCAGGTGGTCTGGTATTCTCATCTTTTTCAGAATTTTCCACAGTTTATTGTGATCCACACAGTCAAAGGCTTTGGCATAGTCAATAAAACAGAAATAGATGTTTTTCTGGAACTCTGTTGCTTTTTCCATGATCCAGCGGATGTTGGCAATTTGATCTCTGGTTCCTCTGCCTTTTCTAAAACCAGCTTGAACATCTGGAAGCTCATGGTTCACGTATTGCTGAAGCCTTGCTTGGAGAATTTTGAGCATTACTTTACTAGCATGTGAGATGAGCGCAATTGTGAGGTAGCTTGAGCATTCTTTGGCATTGCCTTTCTTTGGGATTAGAATGAAAACTGACCATTTCCAGTCCTGTGGCCACTGCTGAGTTTTCCAAATTTGCTGGCATATTGAGTGCAGCACTTTCACAGCATCATCTTTCAGGATTTGAAACAGCTCTACTGGAATTCCATCACCTCCACTAGCTTTGTTTGTAATGATGCTTTCTAAGGCCCACTTGACTTCACATTCCAGGATGTCTGGCTCTAGATTAGTGATCACACCGTCATGATTATCTGGGTCATGAAGATCTTTTTTGTACAGTTCTTCTGTGTATTCTTGCCACCTCTTCTTAATATCTTCTGCTTCTGTTAGGTCCATACCATTTCTGTCCTTTATCGAGCCCATCTTTGCATGAAATGTTCCCTTGGTATCTCTAATTTTCTTGAAGAGTTCTCTAGTCTTTCCCATTCTATTGTTTTCCTCTATTTCTTTGCATTGATCACTGAGGAAGTCTTTCTTATCTCTTCTTGCTATTCTTTGGAACTCTGCATTCAGATGCTTATATCTTTCCTTTTCTCCTTGGCTTTTCGCTTCTCTTCTTTTCACAGCTATTTGTAAGACAGCCTCCTCAGACAGCCATTTTGCTTTTTTTCATTTCTTTTCCATGGGGATGGTCTTGATCCCTGTCTCCTGTACAATGTCACGAACCTGTCCATAGTTCAAAGGGGCAATGCTCTTGGTAAGTGCCAAGTTGTAGTTGACATCTCCATCATGACCCATCTGTCTTAGGTGGCCCTACATGGCATGGCTCATAGTTTCATTGAGTTAGACATGGCTGTTGTCCTTGTGATCAGATTGGGGGCATTGAGTGCAGCAGTGCGTGCATGGGACCTTTTGAAGGAGGTCACCGTTATCTTCATTACCTCCACCATAGTTTGGCTTCAGGTCAAAAAACAGGGAGGGAACACATCCCTGCCCATCAACAGGAAGTTGGATTAAAGATTTACTGAGAGTGGCCCCATCATTGCATGAAATGTTCCCTTGGTATCTCTAATTTTGTTGAAGAGATCTCTAGTCTTTCCCATTCTGTTCTTTTCCTCTATTTCTTTGCATTGATCACTGAAGAAGGCTTTCTTATCTCTTCTTGCTATTCTCTGGAACTCTGGATTCAGATGCTTATATCTTTCCTTTTCTCCTTTGTTTTTCACTTCTCTTCTTTTCACAGCTATTTGTAAGGCCTGCCCAGACAGCCGTTTTGCTTTTTTGCATTTCTTTTCCATGGTGATGGTCTTGATCCCTGTCTCCTGTACAGTGTTACAAACCTCATTCCATAGTTCATCAGGCACTCTATCAGATCTAGGCCCTTAAATCTATTTCTCGCTTCCACTGTATAATCATAAGGGATTTGATTGAGGTCATACCTCAATGGTCTAGCGGTTTTCCCTACTTTCTTCAATTTGAGTCTAAATTTGGTAATAAGGAGTTCATGATCTGAGCCACAGTCAGCTCCTGGTCTTGTTTTTGTTGACTGTATAGAGTTTCTCCATCTTTGGCTGCAAAGAATATAATCAATCTGATTTCGGTGTTGACCATCTGGTGATGTCCATGTGTAGAGTCTTCTCTTGTGTCGTTGGAAGAGGGTGTTTGCTATGACTAGTGCATTTTCTTGGCAAAACTCTATTAGTCTTTGCCCTGCTTCATTCCGTATTCCAAGGCCAAATTTGCCTGTTACTCCAGGTGTTTCTTGACTTCCTACTTTTGCATTCCAGTCCCCTATAATGAAAAGGACATCTTTTTTTGGTGTTAGTTCTAAAAGGTCTTGTAGGTCTTCATAAAACCGTTCAACTTCAGTTTCTTCAGCGTTACCGGTTGGGGCATAGACTTGGATAACTGTGTTATTGAATGGTTTGCCTTCGAAATGAACAGAGATCATTCTGTCGTTTTTGAGATTGCATTGAAGTACTGCATTTTGGACTCTTTTGTTGACCATGATGGCTACTCCATTTCTTCTAAGGGATTCCTGCCCGCAATAGTAGATATAGTGGTCATCTGAGTTAAATTCACCCATTCCAGTCCATTTTAGTTCACTGACTCCTAGAATGTCAGCGTTCACCCTTGCCATCTCTTGTTTGACCACTTCCAATTTGCCTTGATTCATGGACCTGACATTTCAGGTTCCTATGCAATACTGCTCTTTACAGCATTGGACCTTGCTTCTATCACCAGTCACATCCACAGCTGGGTATTGTTTTTGCTTTGGCTCCATCCCTTCATTCTTTCTTGAGTTATTTCTCCACTTATCTCCAGTAGCATGTTGGGCACCTACTGACCTGGGGAGTTCCTCTTTCAGTATCCTATCATTTTGCCTTTTCATACTGTCCATGGGGTTCTCAAGGCAAGAATACTGAAGTGGTTTGCTATTCCCTTCTCCAGTGGACCACATTCTGTCATGCAAAGATGGGCTCGATAAAGGACAGAAATGGTACGGACCTAACAGAAGCAGAAGATATTAAGAAGAGGTGGCAAGAATACACAGAAGAACTGTACAAAAAAGATCTTCATGACCCAGATAATCATGACGGTGTGATCACTAATCTAGAGCCAGACATCCTGGAATGTGAAGTCAAGTGGGCCTTAGAAAGCATCATTACAAACAAAGCTAGTGGAGGTGATGGAATTCCAGTAGAGCTGTTTCAAATCCTGAAAGATGATGCTGTGAAAGTGCTGCACTCAATATGCCAGCAAATTTGGAAAACTCAGCAGTGGCCACAGGACTGGAAATGGTCAGTTTTCATTCTAATCCCAAAGAAAGCAATGCCAAAGAATGCTCAAGCTACCTCACAATTGCGCTCATCTCACATGCTAGTAAAGTAATGCTCAAAATTCTCCAAGCAAGGCTTCAGCAATACGTGAACCATGAGCTTCCAGATGTTCAAGCTGGTTTTAGAAAAGGCAGAGGAACCAGAGATCAAATTGCCAACATCCGCTGGATCATGGAAAAAGCAACAGAGTTCCAGAAAAACATCTATTTCTGTTTTATTGACTATGCCAAAGCCTTTGACTGTGTGGATCACAATAAACTGTGGAAAATTCTGAAAAAGATGAGAATACCAGACCACCTGACCTGCCTCTTGAGGAATCTGTATGCAGGTCAGGAAGCAACAGTTAGAACTGGACATGGAACAACAGACTGGTTCCAAATAGGAAAAGGAGTACGTCAAGGCTGTATGTTGTCACCCTGCTTATTTAACTTCTATGCAGAGTACATCATGAGAACTCTGGACTGGAAGAAACACAAGCTGGAATCAAGATTGCTGGGAGAAATATCAATAACCTCAGATATGCAGATGACACCACCCTTATGGCAGAAAGTGAAGAGGAGCTAAAAAGCCTCTTGATGAAAGTGAAAGAGGAGAGTGAAAAAGTTGGCTTAAAACTCAACATTCAGAAAACGTAGATCATGGCATATGGTCCCATCACTTCATGGCAAATAGGTGGGGAAACAGTGGAAACAGTGTCAGACTTTATGTTTTTGGGCTCCAAAATCCCTGCAGATGGTGACTGCAGCCATGAAATTAAAAGACACTTACTCCTTGGAAGAAGAGTTATGACCAACCTAGAAAGTATATTGAAAAGCAGAGACATTACTTTGCCGGCTAAGGTCCATCTAGTCAAGGCTATGGTTTTTCCTGTGGTCATGTACGGATGTGAGAGTTGGACTGTGAAGAAGGCTGAGCACCAAAGAATTGATGCTTTTGAACTGTGGTGTTGGAGAAGACTCTTGAGAGTCCCTTGGACTGCAAGGAGATAAAACCAGTCCATTCTAAAGGAGATCAGCCCTGGGATTTCTTTGGAAGGAATGATGCTAAAGCTGAAACTCCAGTACTTTGGCCACCTCATGCGAAGAGTTGACTCATTGGAAAAGACTCTGATGCTGGGAGGGGTTGGGGGCAGGAGGAGAAGGGGATGACAGAGGATGAGATGGCTGGATGGCATCACTGACTTGATGGACATGAGTCTGAGTGAACTCCGGGAGTTGGTGATGGACAGAGAGGCTTGGTGTGCTGCGATTCATGGGGTCGCAAAGAGTCGGACACGACTGAGCGACTGAACTGAACTGAACTGAACTGAGCATGGCCCCGCCTATCAGAACAAGACCCAGTTTCCCCCTCAGTCAGTCTCTCCCATCAGGAAGTTTCCATAAGCTTCTTCCCTGATAGTTCAGTTGGTAAAGAATCCACCTGCAATGCAGGAGACCCCAGTTCGATTCCTAGGTTGAGAAGATCCCCTGGAAAGGGATAGGCTACCCACTCCAGTATTCTTGAGCTTCCCTTGTGGCTCAGCTGGTAAAGAATCTGTCTGCAATGCGGGCGACCTGGGTTCGATCCTTGGGTTAGGAATATTCCCTGGAGAAGGGAAGGGCTACCCACTCCAGTGTTCTCGCCTGGAGAATTCCATGGACTGTACAGTCCATAGGGTCTCAAAGAGTTTGACACGACTGAATGACTTTCACTTTACGTAAGCCTCTTATCCTTCTCCATCATTCTTATAGTTTGGCAGATACTTGGGCAACTACTGCTGCCTTTTCTGTTTAAAAATTATCCTTCCTTTACTCTTCTATCTCTTTCACTTCATCTTTGTTCTCTTTTACCTCTCTCTATCCCTAATCTCTCCTGCCTTGTCCATCCATATTCTAACTCAAACTTGGGCTTTTTCCTGCCCTTTGTTTTATTCCTCTTCCTTTTTCCTCCTTCCCTTCCTAGTGAAGTAGAAATCAAGTCAAGGCTAAAGGTGGTTGAAATATTTGGTTATAAAGATAACAGATGGAAACAGAATCTTGGTAATCATGACATTGTGGATATGTAGTCACTTACAAACAGAGGTAGCTTATGGGTTCCAAGACAGCTAAGTTGCTGATCTAATATTGCTTGACTGGTAAAATCAGGGGGCTTCCCTGGTGGCTCAGAGGTTAAAGCGTCTGCCTGCAATGTGGGAGACCTGGGTTCGACCCCTGGGTCAGGAAGATTCCCCTGGAGAAGGAAATGGCAACCCACTCCAGTATTCTTGCCTGGAGAACCCCATGGACGGAGGAGCCTAGTGGGCTACAGTCCACAGAGTTGTGGTAAAATCAGTAAATATTCTAGGATTTGACACAGTGAAGGATTAAGTGGAAGCCTTGGGTGCAAAGTGATCATGATTAATTTTGACCCATGCTAAGTCATACAAATATATGGTTAAAGAAAATATTAGCTGATGAGACTGGCAAACACTGATAAAAAATTTCCTGTTAAAAAATAGCTTACCTTCTGATCATTAAATTAATACTTGCTAATTGTAAAATATACAAAGAGCTCTGGGCTTCCCTTGTAGCTCAATCAGTAAAAATCTGCCTGCAATGCAGGAGACCGGGGTTCATCTCCTGGGTTGGGAAGATTCCCTGGAGAAGGAAATGGCAACCCATTCCAGTATTCTTGCCTGGAGAATCCCATGGACAGAGGAGCCTGGCAGGCTATACAGTCCATGAAACCACAAGAGTTGGACACGACTTAGTGACTAAACCACCACCACGAAGTAGGAATGTGCAGTGTAGGGAATATAGTCAATAGCATTGTAGTAACTTTGTATGGTGACTGATGGTAACTAGACTTATGGTGATTGTTCCGTTGTAGGTTGTACTGCTGCTGCTAAGTCACTTCAGTTGTGTTCGACTCTGTGGGACCCCACAGACAGCAGCCTACCAGGCTCCCCCATCCCTGGGATTCTCCAGGCAAGAACACTGGAGTGGCTTGCCATTTCCTTCTCCATTGCATGAAAGTGAAAAGTGAAAATGAAGTCACTCAGTTGTGTCCGTCTGTTAGTGACCCCATGGACTGCAGCCTACCAGGCTCCTCCGTCTATGGGATTTTCCATATCCCATGGAGTGGGGTGCCATTGCCTTCTCCATGTAGGTTGTACACCTGAAGCTAATATTATATGTGAATTATAATTCAATAATAAAAAAGAACTATCTGAATTTTCCCTTGTGCACCCCTAGGCACAATTCCAGTACTTGTTACTAGAAGCTGTTCTAATAAAGTGAAAGTGAAAGTGAAGTCGCTCCATCCTGTCCGACTCTTTGCAACCCCATAGACTGTAGCCTACCATAGACTCTAGCCTATAGGCTTCTCCATCCATAAGGAAGGGCCCAAAGCCTGGAAGTCCTAAGAGGAAGAATGGTTGAGGAAAGGGCTAGCTCAGTTAGTTCCCTATTTTCCCCTGATTCAAAAAATGAAGTGCATTCCAGATCCAGTAGGCTAAGGTCAATTCAGTTTCGGCACATTGATGAGGATCCCTTTGTTTCTAAAATTGATATTGAGGAAAAAGCAGAATGGAGGCTTATGAAGATATCCAGTCAGACTGTTCAGAAGAACAGACTCCTCATTCTACCATCCTACTGCCGTCAACCAATCAGTGAAACACTTGTATTGTCTGCTGCATGCATTAGTGTTTTACTAAGACAAGGAGAAGAAAAGAGTGAGAAAAGGAGAAAAGAAATGTAAGGTGTGGTTATTGCCACTTACAGTTAGAGGTCAATCATTCTTATGTTTATTTGGCTGTGTCAAGTATAAGTTGTGGCATGAGGGATCTTCATGGCATTATGGGCGATCTTTCCTTGTGTCACCTGGGCTTAGTTGCTTCACAGCATGTGGGATCTTAGTCTCTGGACCAGAAATCAAACCCACGTCCCTTGCACTGCTTGGTGGATTCTTAACCACTGGATCAACAGGGAAATCCCATTCTTACTAACTTTCAAACTTCAGCTTAAAAGTAACTTCTGTCAAACCTTCCTTGACCCCTAGGTTAGTTTATATCTTACCCTCCAGAGCAACATGTACTTCCCTTTTTTTGGGATACATACGACATCTTTAAGCCAAGATGCCAAAGAGGCAAGTTCAGTCCCTGAGTCAGGAAGATCCCCTAGAGGAGGAAATGGCAATCCATTCCAATATTCCTGCTGCAATAATCCCATGGATAGAGGAGCCTGGTGGGCTACAGTCCATGGGGTTGCAAAAGAGTCAGACATGACTGAGCATGCACACACTCCTGACATCTTTTATTACGTTTGCTGCTGTCATCACCATTAAATCCTATGCTGTGCTCACCACTTTACTCACACCAAGCATAGTGCCTGACACAAGTTAGCTACTTGATACATATTTACTACATTGAATTGGCTTGACCTGTACTCTAATTATGGCTGTATGAGCTGTATTCAAGGAGAGAAAGAAGATGAAGACAAAATTCCAAGTTAATATAATTGGCTCCATCATTTGCAACTAGAATTTGCAAAAGATTACCTAAGTGCTGAGGGAATGTAGAACAGTTAAGTGAGTGGCTGAAGTCTTTTTGGACAAGATGCATGGTGAGCAAGAAAGTTTTGATCTTACGTGTTACAAACCCAAACATTAGTGAAAAGGGATTTGTTCAGTTTGGTACAAAAAAAAAAAAAGATGAAGTAAGGAAACGAAAGGTTGTATTCAATACATTGAAAAATGTGTATTATATACCATGTGCAGAGAATACAACTGTGAATAAGACATGGTCCTTTCCTTAAGAGCTAAATCTCTTGAAAAGGTGTAAATCAATAATTGCAATACAAATTAGTGACTGTTGTGACAAAGAGGTAATTATGAAAACCTGATGAGAAAGAGATATTAATTAATTTGGGTATTAAACAATGGATAATTGAAGAGAGGAGGAAAAGGCTTTTTCCTGCAATAAGAATAGCATTTGAAAAGGCAAAAGTGTAATAAGCCTGTCAGGCCAGATGGTGCAAACGGAGATTCCAGAGGTGATTAAGCAAAGAAATGAAAAGGCCAAGTGTGCTTTTTTGTTTGTTTTAAAGGTTAACTAGATCTTTACCTTAAGATAAAGGAGAAAAAAATGCATTCTGGCCAAACATCCCTAGGTTCTTGAGTCAGACTTCCTAGACTTGGTTTCAGGCTCTGCTTCCTATTAGCTGTGTGACACTTCTTTGTACCTCAGTTTGCTTGTTTGTAAAATAAGGTTAAAAATAGCACCTGCCTGATAGTGTGGTTGTGAGGACAAAATTAGGTACTATATGAAAAAAATTGTAGAATGCTGCCCAGACTAAAAGTGTCTCTTGTTGTGATTACAGAAGTAGTATTACTTTCTGCCAGTCAGGGGGTGATTTTGTCATATTTCATTGCCTTCGCCTCACGCTTGAGTGACAAATTTTTGTTTCTGAATAAGTGCAGCCAGGCCAAGGACTTCCCTGGCAGCTCAGAACCTGTGGGTGAATGTAGGAGATGTGGCTTTGATCCCTGGGTCAAAGGAGAAGAGAAGGAAAAGAGAAGGAAATGGCAACCCACTCCAGTATCTTGCCTGGGAAATCCCAAGGACAGAAGAGCCTGGTGGGCTGCAGTGCATGGGGTTGCAAAAGAGTTGGACACGACTTGGTGACTAAACAAGCAGCAGCAGTCAGGCCAAGATTCAAACATACCTAAGTGATGGTTATGTAACATTTAAGTTTGGAAAGCATGGGTATTCAGAATGTACTTTATGCGAGGATCACAAATGCTCTTTTAGCCTTCAGGTTGGAAGTGGATTTTGGACTGTACACACGGATAAGGTGACTTTCAAAAGATTCATAAAAAATTACCTACTTAAAAAAAATTTACCTACTTAATAAGGAAAAAAATCCTCATGATAATTTCCTATCATTCTGATGATAACTATTTGCTTCTACAAGAGTCAGCTGACCAAGCCTTCTGTCATTTTAGCAATATAGGAACTCATAGTTACCAATAAGCAGTTAAGTGAAGAATTATCTTCAGGAAAGCAATTTCCCACATATTAAACTGATTTTCTTGAGTTCTTTCTAATTCGATGTGTCTTTCAAACAGCTGAATTTGTTGATAGCAGGGAGGAATGTCAAGGAAAGTCTTGGTTTTATAGTGGAAGAAAGGTAAAGTATATTTACCTTATATATTTACTCTGATCATTCAGAGTATTGGGGAAACAAGATTTGGAGACCGGGAGTTTAGCTTTTCCTTTCATCACTTATGTACTGTGATTTGGCCAAGCCACTTAACCTCTTTAAGTTTCATATTGTTATTTTTACAATCCAGGTACTTTTGAGTGTCAAATGATGCCTGTGAAAGTGTTTTGACACATAATTATTTCATTAACAGATAAAACATATTTGGGTTGAAAAATGGTGACAAATACTGTACTTGTATAAACTCAGCAAACTGCCAGGAACTTTACATTTCATGAAGACATTGTCCTATCCCTTCAGAGATTTGACTGACTTTTGACTTGTTCAGGGTCCCGAGCCTGGTTAGTGGCAGCCAGAGTCTGGGTCTTGTAATCACCTAGTCTTTCCTACTACACCACTGTCATTCATCATTCATTCAATATAGCTTTATGGACGATGAATGGATTTGTACATTTCTTAGGGTTCCCTGGTGGCTCAGATGGTAAAGTGTCTGCTTGCAATACGGGAGACCCAGGTTCGATCCCTGGGTTGGGAAGATCTCCTGGAGAATGAAATGGCAACCCACTCCAGTATTCCTGTCTGGAGAATCCCAGGGACGGAGGAGCCTGGTAGGCTACAGTCCATGGGGTCGCAGAGAGTCGGACACGACTGAGCGACTTCACTTCACTTCACTTAGTTTAAAATAGGCAGTACAGGGTTACAGTAAGGTGAACAAAGGCACTGGTCTTAGCTCTCAATAAATTCTAGGAAGTTTCAGGGCTTTTTTTTTTTTTTTCCGTAACAAGGTCCATCTCTCACCTGTGAATCTTGCCGACTTCTACTGTTCCCTCTAGAATGCCTGTTCTGGACAAAATTCATGTAACTCGCCGGAAGGCCTTGCTTGATTCACTCCAGGCTGTGAAGGACTGCCTCCCGTTTCCATGGTAGGCCCCCCCCCCCCCGCCCACCCACTTTTTCAGGGCACTTATGACACATCTCTGTTTATTTTGCTTTGCCACGCACCCTTCACCGTTTCTGATTTTGAGAAGAAAAAAAAAGGGGCAGCGCGCATACATGTATCTTCAGCCTGGGTACAGTGACAAAGTGCACAGTTGCCTGACAATTTGGGGTAAAGGAAGGGAACATCGGGCATATCCCCTCCTTTCTTCCTCTGCCAGACGCCTACCCACACCTTCTTGCAGATTCAGCCGCGAACGTCACGTTCTCCACGCACCTGTAGCTTTTTTTTACCGCCGCCTACCACACGGTAGGCACAGGCCAGAAAGGCTGTGTCTGATTCCTCTCTCTGACACCTGGGCCCGGCACGTAGCGACCCGTCCACAGAGCGGCCAGATGAATGGAGACTTGCCGAGGCGGCGAAAGCACCGCGGGGTTTCCTCGGAACCAGCTCCACCTCTTTCTGGGTAGGATCCCAGCGGCTGGGCCCGTGACACTCAGGGCATGACGCCCACCAGCTCCACTCCCTCCAGAGCCAGCCAGTGCCTTCCCATCCGCCCATCCGGCAGCCAGCCCCCATCCCCACGCCCCCACCCGACACCACGCAACCTCGTCCTAGCGCCTCTCGGGGCGTCACCGCGCGAGCCGCGCCGCCTGCGATTGGCCAAACACGGCATAGCGCCATCTCGGCCTACAGCGCGGCGCTCGCTCTCATTGGCTGGCGGCGTCAGGGGGCGGTGACGGTGGGCGGAGCCCCGCCCTCTGGTCCCTCGCAGGGGTCGAGCCCAAACGCCGGCGAGGCTCACGCGGCCGGGCGACTAACAGGGCGCCAGGCGGTTACTCTGGTTACTGCGGAAGCGCTGCGCTGGGAGGGCTGCCGCCGCCGGCGAGGGATGCTGATGATGAGTCGGTCGGGAGCCGCCGCCGCAGCTTCTCTCTGAGAGGGGAGCGCCCTGGAAAGTGCCGTTCAGCTGGGTGAAGGTTCGGGGACCGGTGCCTCGGGAGCCGCGGGGAGGAGGAAGTCTGGAGGTAGGGGCTACGCTTCCCAGTTCTGGAGCCGCAGTCTCGAGTCCGAGGCCATCTTTGGTGGGAGAAGGCTGCCCCGTCCGACGTTTCCCTTTGAGCGTGGAGGTCCCGGGCAAGAGAAGAAGCTCTCTCCGCGCTGTCTCAGCCCTCGAGCGTTCCGACCCGGTGAAGCCGCAGTTCCCCAGCGCAAGATATTTCTTTGATGTTTGTCTCCCTGTTGCTCTCCCAAAAGGACACCTGCTGCTAGTGAGAGCGAAGAGCAATTTCACTGCACGACAAACCAACAGCAAAATTTAATACATTATCCGGAATTAATCCCCCAGGATCCCCAGCTCTCCCAGCACCTCCCACCCCCCCATAGATGGATTGCTTGAAAGGGGAGAGTCTGATCGGGAGCTGTTGGAGATTTTTAAATACTCTTCTTTAAATCCTGGAGAACGTTCCCGTCTTCACGTACTTTTATACCAACTTTATACGATTTTGTAGATTCCTCTGATTTGAATTGTAATCCTGTGACGGTGTTTCCTGGACTTTAGCCGGTCCCGCACGCTCCTTTTTGGCAACACATTTTGGGGAGAGCTCTAAACACCAAAACCCTACCGGGGGGAAAAAAAAAGGATCTCCTGACGTTGATCCGGAGTCACCGAAGAAGCCTTTAAACCATGTGGACTTTTCTCGGCATCGCCACTTTCACCTATTTTTATAAGAAATGCGGAGACTTCGTGTCTCTGGCCAACAAGGAGCTGTTGCTGTGCGTGCTGGTGTTCCTGTCGCTGGGGCTTGTGCTGTCTTATCGCTACCGGAGCGGGGCCCTCCTTGGGCGCCGTCAGAGCGGCTCCCAGTTGGCGGGCTTCTCCTATATTCTGTCAGCCTTGCCTTTCATTGGCTTCTTCTGGGCCAAATCCCCCGCTGGATCAGAAAATAAGGAGCAGCTGGGGTCTAGGAGGGTAGGTTGAATTCGAAGTGGGCACATGTATGAGTGTCTTGTATTAAAATTAGGACTGGGATCACCAAGATGTAAATACAGTAATTTAAAGAGTGAAAGGCTGCAAGTTAGATATTCTGGTACGAATTCTGACATAGATGGTTTTGGTGTTTTTGTTTTGTTTAAGCTCTTGACTGTTCTTGACTACATCCTTGGCTCTCTTAGAAATGATGGAAAACCTTTGTTTCATTTAGTGTTGGTGGTGCCGAGCTAAACAAACTGGGTTTGATTAAGGAAAGGTGAAATGTTCAAGTCAGTAGGACTGAATCACTGTCTGTGATGGAAAAATAGTTTTATTTAAATCCTTTGGTAAGGATTGTGTTTGAACCTGGGAAGGAAGAAGAAAGCTGCTGCAGGTAAGCCTGTTGCTAAGAAGGGACAGCTGCCTGGGGAAAGTCACAGAACAGCTGGCAGAAAGTCTTAGGCAGAACACCGTCTTCTCCCCTTACCAGTGGAGCCTTGAGCAAATCAGTGTCCTAGGTTAGGTGAATAATTAATGTTTGGTCCCTGCAGAGACAGTAGAGGAGGACAATGGTGAGAGATATGAGAGGGGGAAAAGATGGTTGAGGCCAGAATATTTAGGGCCTGTTGGCCTTGGGTGTTTATACTTTTCCCCAAGAGCACTGGAGGATTAAAGTATGTGAGTAATGATACTTGATTTTTACTTTTTATTTATTATTTGTTTAAGTCTTTATTGAATTTGTTACAATATTGCTTCCATATTTTGTTCTGGTTTTGGCCACGAGGCATGTGGAATTTAGCTCCCCGACCAGGGATCAAACCCACATCCCCTGCATCGGAAGGTGAAGTCTTAACCGCTGGACTGCCAGGAAAGTCCCTGACTTTCACTTTTTAAAAAGAACATTCTAGTTTCTGTGTGGAGAATGGATTGTAGGAGGCCAAGAATGGAAGCAGGGATGTGTGCTGAGACACTCTTGCATTAGGCCAAGTAAGGGATGACGGCGACTTGGTGTAAGTGAGTGTGGCCTACACAGCCATTCGCTCCTTTAGGGTTCCGGAGCCATATAGATCAACACAGTTTAAGAAGAGAGGGGGTTTGGTTTAGAAGTTTTGCTCCCCCACTGCTGACTGTGAGACTTTGGGCAAGTTACTTGCTTTCTGGAAGAGTCAGTTACCTCTTCTGTTAGGTGGAAACGGCACTAACCTTGCCAGTAGTTAGCGAATTGATTGATTTAATGTTTGCAAAATGCCTGGTACATAACTGTCTGGTAAATAGTAGTTATTCGTATTAGTCTCCATCTGTTAGGAACCTTTGGAATGGTGCTGAATTCAGTGATGGGGTGGGTGTGGGTTGGAGGAATGGGAATCTTTAATCTTCAATTTGAAGTCTTTGCTACTGTTACCTGAAATGATGTCCCTTAGGGCCACTGAGCGTTAGTCCAGGAGGCTGGAATGCCATCATACTGAAGAGAAATTTGGTGGTTGGAAGTTGAATTACAGCAGTCAGTATTGGTTCCATTTTGCAAATACCCCAGGCTCTCTGCTTATTTCCTTAATGTCTGGGAGTCCGTAGACTATATTAAGTTCCCATTAGTGCTTCATCTACTGACCAGGCTCTGAAAGGCAACTTTCTCCAGAGTTCTCCTTCCAGGATTGTGTATGTGTGTTTGGAAGGGCTAATAAACAATGGCTAAAATGACAAGTGAAAGTGGCTCAGGTGTTTCTGACTCTTTGTAACTCCATGGACTGTAGCCCTCCAGGCTCTTCTGTCCAGGGAATTCCTGTCCAGTATTCCAGGTAAGAATACTGGAGTGAGTTGACATTTCCTTCTCCAGGGGGTCTTCCTGACCCAGGGATCAAACCTGGGTCTTCTGCATTGCAAGTAGATTCTTTACCATCTGAGCCACCAAAATGACAGAAGGGGTTTTAAATACAGTCAGTTGTTCTGGCTATTAATACTGAGAGAAACAGTAGGTTCTGTTGTGAAAATGTAATTTTTCTAAGAGAAATGATTAAAAAAAAATAGTGGATAGGGCCCAGGTCATTATAGAGACCAGATGAATATTAGATCATAGAGATTTAAAATTCTAAAGGATTTTAGGTTTTCTCTCCTTCCTTTTTGCCTGACAAAAATGTTTGTTCTTATTCCTAAACTGGAGGGCCACTTGTTTGACCAAGTTCCCTTAACAGTATCAGAATGGGGGAAAAGGAAGGTAAATGTGTTCTTCCTTTTGGACGACAGAGGATGAGATGGTTAAATGACATCACCGACTCTATGGACATGAGTTTGAGTAAGCTCGGAGAGTTGGTAATGGACAGGGAAGCCTGGTGTGCTGCAGTCCATGGCGTCACAAAGAGTTGGACATGACTGAGCAACTGAACAGAACAGAACTTTTTGCTTGAGGGCTTCCCTGATAGCTCAGTTGGACATGACTGAGTAACTTTCCCTTTTTTGCTTGAGGTCTTTTATTAAAACCCTTTCAAAATGACATTTAACCTTATCTTAATTGTTAAGGTCAGAGAACCCCAGGAAGATGGTTCCTTGCAACTCTGTGTCTGAATGTATTCATATTTGTGACTCCACATACCAACAAAAAATGCTTACTATAATACTGAATTATTCATTAAAAAAACCAACTGTAATAGGTACTGTTATGCTCAATGGGCATAAATCTCTCAAAACAGCCCTTTTTCATCTTATAATCAAAGGTATGGTTTTTACTGTCAGCCCAACAGGTGATAGTTTTAATGCTTGTTCTTATTCTTAAACTGGAGGGTCACTTGTTTGACCAAGTTCCCTTAAGAGTATCAGGAGGGGGAGAAGGAAGGTAAATATGTTCTTATATGTCAAGGACTAAAACTGCAAACAGGTTGAATTCCAAGGGACAGAATGAGTTATTCTCTTGGAATTGTAAGGTATGTATTCTCAATTAATAGATCCCTGGCCAGAATTTGACAGTCTTTTTGTTGTATAAAAAGTGATTTTAGATTAAGATAGATTTTTCAGATGAAAATCGAGAGGGAGAAAATGAAGACAAATAGTGGAAATACCTAAAGGGTGCATGAAATCATATCAGAAGCTGTACATGATTTGTATCTGGTGGATGCTCAGTATGTATATGAAGAATTGAGTAAATAGGATAGAATTTTCCCTGTGAGACTTAGAAGTCCCTTGTAAACATGTGTTATAATTGGCCTATTGTGTATTTCTGAATATGTGACAGCATTTTCTAAATATATTTGGAAGATGGAACATAAGTTTAATTTTACTGGAGTATTGTTATCCATTTTTGTTTAACCAGTATTTAGATATTATTGTTTTTTATATATGATCTGGATTTAAAAACATAACTGTTCATTTGGTTTGATAATATTTAGGGTATAGTTTTTACCTAAGCTGCATGCGTTCACTGTGCCTGTATAGTAGTAATATGATTTAAAGACAACAAATGTGGCTACATAATTCTTTTTTTTTTTTAACAGTGCAAAAAAGGGACCAGTATTTCAGAAACAACCTTAATAGGAACAGCTGCCTCTACACTGACCTCTTCTCAAAATGATCCAGAAGTTATCATCGTGGGATCTGGTGTCCTTGGCTCTGCTTTGGCCGCAGTGCTTTCCAGAGATGGAAGAAAGGTGACGGTAATTGAGAGAGATTTAAAAGAGCCTGACCGGATCCTTGGAGAATTTCTGCAGCCAGGTGGTTATTATGTCCTGAAAGACCTTGGTCTTGAAGGTAGGTTCATAGTGATTTTTAGGAGTTATTGTGACATAAGCAAGCACTCTGCTGTGACTGGGGAAAGGGTATTCCATTTTATCTTCATGTATAAAGGTTATACATTTATCAACAAATTTGCATGAAAATGAAAGCAAAGGAGAAGATAAGCATGAGGAAACATGAAGTAGCCTTTGTGAGATAAAAGTGGCTAAAAAATTGTAGTGGTCAAAGTTGAAGACTGGAAAACTTCAACTTGGAATGAGGAATGAAATTTAGTGAAAGATGAAGTGAACTATCATTTGTAGAGTACATGTGATGTGTCTGTTTTAGAACCTTTTATTTAAGGATCATTCATCCATTAATCCAGTGCTTTTTAAATACTCCTCATTTAGGAAATATTTTTGCTGTTTGCTTTGTATGAGGTGCTATACTGGGTGCCAAGGATAAACTGGCGAATAAGACCAGTGATCCTGTCTTGGGGTTCAGAGAGCAAAATAGGTCTGGGAATTGAGAGAGAGCTTGCTTGGCATTTAGGGTGGGCATCATGTTGTAGTAATTACCAGCATTGATTCTGGCACTAGATTGCCTGGGTTTGACTACAGCCTAGGCACTTAAAAAGCTGTGTGATCTTGGAAAAGTTACTTAACCACTTGTGTGTTAAGTTTGTCGCTGTTGTTTAGTCTTTAAATCTGACTGTTCGTGCATGGACTGTAGCCCACCAGGCTCCTCTGTCCATGGGATTTCCCAGGCGAGAGTACTAGAGTGAGATGCCATTTCCTCCTCTAGGGGATCTTCCTGACCCAGGACTGAACGTGAGTCTCCTTCTTTGGCAGGCAGATTCTTTACCTCTGAGCCACCAGGGAAATCTCTCTCTAGTTTACTCATCTGTAAAAGAGGCACATTTAGAGTCCTTGACTCATAGGTTATTAAGAGGATTAATTGAATTCAAGCATAAAGATAAAGCAGTCAGAACAATTCCTGGTCTGTAGTAAGCGCTATGTAAGTGTTTGCTGTTTTATTCAGTGTACTGAAGAGGCGATCAGTGTAGTCAGAAAGTATTGGGTAATGGGGAAAGGAGTGGGACTTGGGATTGAGATTGGAGAGTTAGGCAGCTGCTAGTCCTGCAGGACTTTGAAGGCAGTGGAACAGGAGTATGACAGGATCCTGTTTATGCCTCTAAAGGCTTCAGAACTTGAGAGCTCTTCACAATGACGAACACTTCTTATATCCTGACTCAGTACCTACGTGTGTGCATGCTCAGACATGTTCAACTCTTTGCGACACTGTGGACTGTAGCCCGCCAGGCTCCTCTGTCTATGGGATTCTCCAGGCAAGAATACTAGAGAGGGTTGCCATTTCCTGTTCCAAGGGATCTTCCTGACCCAGGGATTGAACCCACGTCTCCTGCATTGCAGGAGGATTCTTTACCCACTGAGCCACCCGAGAAGCCGCTCAAGACCTACATATATTCCTAAATCTGAGAGTTATTTTACTTTTTAAATACTTGCATGATTTTACCCAAGTCTACAATTCACAGCTTGAAATTTCATTTCACAGTTTACCATTGAATCACATCCTGCACTTTAGTTCAGTCGTTCAGTCATGTCTGACTCTTTACGACCCCATGAACTGCAGTACACCAGGCCTCCCTGTCCATCACCAACTCCCGGAGTCCACTCAAACCCATGTCCATTGAGTCGGTGATGCCATCCAGCCATCTCATCCTCTGTCGTCCCCTTCTCCTCCTGCCCTCAACCCTTCCCAGCATCAGGGTCTTTTCAAATGAGTCAGCTCTCTGCATCAGGTGGCCAAAGTATTGGAGTTTCAGCTTCAACATCAGTCCCTCCAATGAACACCCAGGACTGATCTCCTTTAGGATGGACTTCACATCTTCTCCAGTCTTCTCCAACACCCCAGTTCAAAAGTGTCAGTTCTTCGGCGCTCAGCTTTCTTTACAGTCCAACTCTCACATCCATACATGACTACTGGAAAAACCATAGCCTTGACAAGATGGACCTTTGTTCGGGAAGTAATGTCTCTGCTTTTTAATATGCTATCTAGGTTGGTCATAACTTTCCTTCCAAGGAGCAAGCGTCTTTTAATTTCATGGCTGTAATCACCATCCTGCACTTAAAAGTACTTAAAAGCCTCAGCAGTGATGGAGACCAGCTAAGGAGTGTGTGCACATTTCTAGGATTCTATTTTGAAAGAATATGTGGATATTGTTTGGTGAATAGAACTACAAGACTGTGGTGGTGGGATAGCAAGAGTCAGTGTAAGGAGTCTAGTGGGAGCTTATTGCCAAGTCCAAATGGCATATGATGGTGGTTTGGACTAATACGTTAGCAGAGCACGTAAAGAGAAGTGGACAGGTTTGTGACCAAATTAAGAGAAAGGAATGGCTTGACTTAGCAAAGGATTGGTGTGAGGTATGAGAAGACAGGGTATTAAAAAATGATTCTTAACGTTTTGATTTGAACAGCTGGTGGATGCAATGCCATTTGCTGATAAGAACACCTAGAGAGGACCAGCTCTGAGAGGAAGTCGGGGGACCCATGGAGATAGACAAGTGGACTGTTTAGTTGAGAATATGAATCTCAAGTGTAGAGGAATGAGTGCTTTGAGCTGGCTGGGGTAGGTATTTCAGAGATGTCAGCATGTTTGTAGTACTTAAAAGCCACAGCAGTGATGGAGACCAGCTAAGAGTGTGCGGAGAAAAAAGAGAAGACAGAATAAACCAAGTCCTGGGAAACTTGACATTTAGAATTTGGGTGGAAGAAGAGAAGCTTGCTGGAGGACTGAGAAGGAGCCTGTAGAAGGACAGGAAAGAGCCAGGAGCGTTTGGTGTCCTTAATCCAACAGAGGAAAGTGTTTCTTGAAGGAGGGGATGGGTACATATCAAGAAAGGAAAGCAGCCATATCATGGTTTGCTAATGAAGGGTCAGGTCGGAACAGTGCATAGGAAGTGCCATGGGATTCGGCCATTTGGAAGTTGCTGTGAGACTGACAAGGTGTTTCGGTGGAGCTGCGTAGACGAAACCTGGACTGAAGTGAAAGGGAGGTGAAAAAATTTGAGGCTAGCAAACTACTCTTGAGTTTTTCTCTAACAGAAAACAGAAGCAGGGCAGAGGTGGCGTGTAGATGTGAGGATACAGGAGGGGTGTTGCGACACCAGATGGAGCGTTGTCTGTGGGGTAATGGAGAAGATGAGGCTGGCGGGGAGGTGACTAAGGGGCGACATTCACCCTTTCATTTAACATATTTATTAAGCATTGGCTATATTGTAAGTACTGTTCTAGGTGCTGAGGCTACAGTAGCGAACAAAACAGGTTCCAGCCCTCACGGAGCATACATTCTAGGTGCTCATGTAGAAGATGGTGATAAAAGATGAATCAATAAAATTTAGAGGATATATCATGGTTATAAGCGCCTCGGAGAAGACTCAGAAAAGAGAGACAGGGAGTGCACTTCTAAATGATGGAGCGGGCGGGGGAAGGGAAAGCCTTCCTGAGAAGGTGATGTTTGAGGGAAGGACTGAAGGGAAGGGGAAGGAGAGCCCCAGGGCTGTCTGGAGGAAGAGAAGCTCTCTCCAGGCAGAGAGAGCATCATGGGGTAAAGCCTGATGGGGAGGAGTGAGCCTGTGGCCTCTTTGAAGAGCAGGAAAGTAGAATTGTATTGAATTGAGTGGTTTAAATTAGAGGAAAGGTCAGATGGAGAATGGAGATGGATTCCCTGGTGGCCCACTATATGGATTAGATTTTTATTCCAAAGGGAAGCCATTGGAGAATTTCAAAAAGAGGAAGTTCCTAGATTTCACCTCTTAGAAGTATGATTTGAAGTATCAATTTAAAGTATTCTTATTAATGTGTAGAAGAAGAAGACTAGATCATGAAGTGGCAAGTCAGAAGCAGGGAGACCTGTTAGGAAGTTATTGTGGAAACTGTAAGTTGATGGCTTGGATCAGGGGCATGGCCATAGTGGTGGGGGACTTGGTCACATTCTGGGAATATATTTGGAAGAAAGAGTCAGTAGGACCTGTTGCTGATGGATGAGATGGTGAGGGGTATGAGAAAGAGGAGTCGTGGTATTTAAAGAAGGCTGCATGGCGTTGCCAAGAAAAGGCCTAGGACGACTCCTGGGGTACTCTAAGGTAGAGAGCAGGTCAGTGAGAGCAGGTGCTGAGTAAGAGGGCTGAGACTGGGAAGGAGCAAACAGAGAGGAGAAGCAAGAGGCAGCAGGGCCCCGGCCCCAGCGGAGAGGGCGGACTGCGGAGAAGGCAGGCCCCCGGCCTCTGCCCCTTCCCTGACCACCACCCTCTATGTGAGGGTCACCAGAGACAGGTGAGACAGTACCCTGAGGCAGGATTGTGTCACCTTTATCATTGAACATCAGGCGTGAATTTGATTGAGGTTTAGGATGCCATCCTCCTGACTGCCTGGTTAAGGAAGGGAAAGTGCCAAAGTCTATCATATTTGATTTCACCAATCAAATTGTGAGAGGCAGATGTTTCAAATCTTAAAGTAGACCTTATTTATATACTTTGTCTTAAGATAGCTTACCCAAGGAAAAATTTTACTGTGCCGCTACTGTATACTTTTTACATGTTCTGATTTTAGCACTTAGAAGTTCTTGCATAATATGAGTTAAGAAAAACAAGTTTATTTCAGTAGCTGGACAAAACAAAAGTGGAAATACTAGATGGGTTTCAAACATGGAAGCTGGTAAAGATTGGCAGTTTGCCGAGATCCAGATTGAATACACTGCTAATTGGCAGCTTCTATGATACCTGTGTACTTTTCTCTGACTGAATTTTAGCTGGAATAATTGAGAAAGCCAAACCAAAAAAACTAACTAACTTGGCTCCTAGGTGGGATGTTTGACAAGTATTCATCCAGCTTGTCCCTGACTGGACTTTAAGTGTAACTAAAAAGCGTATCAGAAAAAAGCTGATTTATTTTGATCTTGGCATAGATATGTGGTAAAATTGTTTATTATAAAGTTTTCCTTTCATCAGAAATGAAATTATTTTAATAGACTTAATCCTCAATATTGTATTTTAATGTATTTAAATATATTTGTAGTATGTGACTTTTAAAATACATGCTAAATACATGCTCACAAACATTTTTTATCATAATTTTAAGCCTGTTCATAGTATTTTCTCAGTTAATACTTTATAATGTACTTTACCTAATTTATATTCATATTTAGGTTATTTACAGTTATTCTTTTTTTACATTTATTCTTTATTAGAGGTAACATGAATCTGTTTTTATATATAGTTTCAATAATTACTAAAAATATGAATTGTATCTTTAGGATGAGTATCTTAGATGGATTACAAGACTAATATTATTACATTAAAGGGTGCTAACTTCTTCTTGGTTCTTGATAGTTATTGCTGTACTTATTTTCTAAAATGTTACTAGTTTATGATATGACCAGTAATATATACAGTTTATCCATTTTATCATTATTTCACCAGCAACTTTGATAGATTTGGTGTCTTCTTGTTTCAGTTTTATTTCATTGATTTTTTTTTTTTAAATCAAGTTTTGAACATTGTTTTCCTGACATGTTCAATGTTTCTTTGTAGTATGAATCATCTGTACATTTTCCCTGTTATTATTAGGGTCTGAATATTTTTCCTATGAATTTTAATGAATAAATTTTATATGTATATATTTACCTTTTATGATATTACAAATTTGCTAAGACTGTTGTCTTCCGGAAGCATTAAGGTTCTGAAATAGTTCTGTTACCGTCCAGTCTTCCAAATGGCGTCATAGCTTTATGAACACAGAAACTCATTTTCCATGTCTGTGTCCTCTTGGTGGTTATTGTAACTCTGGGCATATTACAAAAAACTGACTTTTTTAAAAAAACTGTATTGTTTTGCAGATACAGTGGAAGGTATTGATGCCCAGGTTGTAAATGGCTACATAATTCATGATCAGGAAAGCAAAACAGAGGTTCAGATTCCTTTCCCTCTGTCAGAGAACAATCATGTGCAGAGTGGAAGAGCTTTCCATCATGGAAGATTCATCATGCGTCTCCGGAAAGCAGCCATGGCAGAGCCCAAGTAAGGCTCAGCTTCCGATTTTGCTGTTAAACATGTTTAACTTGGCCTTTGTACAAATACTGTTTTATACATTTTCATAAGTGTTTGGGTATAGGTTAGAGCATAGCTGTTGTACTAGAATAAACCATAAGTTAGAAGAATGTTAATTCTTCAGCCTTTGTTAAGAATATCATATAGATTGTTTGAATGATTAGAACTATTGAGAATTTTCCTATGATTCAATGTGTGATTTTTATGTGGTTCTCTGTGATGTAGACATTGTAATTAAGTTCATATGTGCTCATTTGGGAGTTGGAATTTGTGGTTATGGTGCTTTTTATTAAAAGTCAGGTCAGAGGAGTTTAAAGAGAAAATCCCTGTTGCATTCATACTTAGGACCTGGACTGACAGGACGAGCTAGGTGTCCCTCTCCCTCTCTCTCTGAATTATAATTGATGTACTCCAGTGCTCTTGCCTGGAAAATCCCATGGGTGGAGGAGCCTAGTAGGCTGTAGTCCATGGGGTCGCTAAGAGTCGGACACGACTGAGCAGCTTCCCTTCACTTTTCACTTTCATGATTGGAAAAGGAAATGGCAACCCACTCCAGTGTTCTTGCCTGGAGAATCTCAGGGACGGGGGAGCCTGGTGGGCTGCAGTCTATGGGGTCGCACAGAGTAGGACATGACTGACATGACTTAGCACCAGCAGTAGGTAAATTACAGATGTACAGTATAGTGATTGACAGTTTTAAAGGGCTTCTTCTTTTAATTATTAGCTTATATTTACTTCTAGTCCTGTACACTATAATTGCGGTTTAAGTTTTAAACATGAGAATCCTCATGTCATCAACAAAGGCTTGAAAGTGAAAGTGCAAGTCCCTCAATTGTGTCCAACGTTTTGCGACCCCATGGACTGTACAGTCCATGGAATTCTCCAGGCCAGAATACTAGAGTGGGTAGCCTTTCCCTTCTCCAGGGGATCTTCCCAACCCAGGGATCGAACCCAGGTCTCCTGTATTGCAGGTGGATTCTTTACCAGCTGAGCCACAAGGAAACCCAAGAATACTGCAGTGGGTAGCCTATCCCTTCTCCAGCGGATCTTCCTGACGCAGGAATTGAACTGGGGTCTCCTGCATTGTAGGCAGATTCTTTACCAATTGAGCTATAGGGGAAGCCCTGATAAAGGCTTAATGTTGGCTTAAATGTTGACGAAGCAAAAGGAGAAATGAATTGATTATTCTTAGAACTTGAAGAATTTGATATCCATGAAAGTAGAATATATTCATTTTAGAAAAATAGAAAAATACTTAAAAATATAGAGGAGATTATAAAAGTTATCCATGATATATTTGTTGTGTATATTCATCAACACAACAAAACTCTAGTGGGTATGTAAAATTTTTCTCCATGTATTTTATTTTTTAATGAATTGAGATAAAACCTCATGTTACTTTTTAAAATGCTTTTCTGAAAAGTCATTATATTAGTTACATATATTCCGTCTTAAAAAATTAGAAAATTATAACCCCAGCTAATTTTAAAACCCATTGATGTTTTTGCTTTTTGTCATTCCATCCCTTTTTCCATGGACATGTGTGTCCAGTTTAGGGTAAACTGGAGATAGGAAAAAGGAATTTTTCATTCCTTATTTAAATTTTTCAGTTGTACTACCAGAGAATTTGTTTATTTATCTTTTAGTGCAAAGTTTATTGAGGGCACTGTGCTACAGTTACTAGAAGAAGATGATGCTGTGATGGGAGTTCAGTACAAGGATAAAGAGACTGGAGACATCAAGGTGAGATGTAGCAGATATTAGCTTTTCCTGAGAGATTTTTATTTTCTTTTTCTCCTACTCCTTTAAGAAAAGTAGGCCCACAAATTTATTATTCATCAAATGGACTGAGATGTCTCCAAACTCTCTGCGCTAGATTGCAACACATTGTTCTTTAGAGCACTGCAGAATGCTGTTCAAATCACTTTGGAAACAAACTCCATGATGTTAACTGTATTAAAAACGGAAATGAGAAATGTACCCTAGCGGAGAGGTAGAGGGGAACTGGAAGATGCGAAAAGGAAGGATTCAAGCATGAAAGAAATAATTATAATATAAACTATTGTTGAAATAAGAAAGGTAAAAACTAAGAGACTCTCTGGGGAAATAGCTGAATAAAATAGTTTCTAGTATTTGTTCATGTTGGTTTAGAACAGAGGAGAAAGTCCAAAGTCTATCTGTTGATTCTTACATAGGGTAGCTACCTCCTAGGAATTACTCTAATGGGGGCGATTGCAAGGTAACATAAGTGTACAAAAATTCTTCTGAGCCATAGCCATTGATTGAAAGCACTATGTGGGGTTAAAAAATTCTAGAATGTGACTAGTCCTTGGAATTTGTAGTGTGATTCAGTTTTCTTTGGGCTGTGCTTGCTTGTCGCAGTTTCCCCCCGTGTCCATTGAAGTGACTTAATCCCAGGTGGTTTGGAATGGTAGGACTTTGGTGGAAGGTGAAAGTATCTCTAAAGATGGGTCATTCATTAACCTCAGCCCACTTGAGAGCTCCTTCATGAGAGCATTGTCTCCAGGTACTCTATAATGTCCCATAATGTGTTTAAATTTGTTTATGTACACTTTAAAAGAACAGTCTTTCCACTGTGTATCTCTCACCATTTAGCTGAGTGTTCTTTGTTTCTGTTGTAGGAACTCCATGCTCCATTGACTGTTGTTGCAGATGGACTTTTCTCCAAGTTCAGGAAAAACCTGATCTCCAATAAAGTTTCCATTTCTTCACATTTTGTTGGCTTCCTTATGGAGGTATTGTAGAAATGCAATTGTAGAAGATAAAAGCAACTTGAAATTTGCAAGTTATTAAAAATATTTTATTTATTTATTTTCCTAGAATGCACCGCAGTTTAAAGCAAATCATGCCGAACTTATTTTAGCTAACCCAAGTCCAGTTCTCATCTACCAAATTTCACCTAACGAAACTCGAGTACTTGTGGACGTCCGAGGAGACATGCCAAGGAATTTGAGAGAATACATGACTGAAAATATCTACCCACAGTTACCTGGTAAGAATAGCCTTTCACTGCATTGTAATCTAGTCTGTAAGTCAGTCTCACCAAAGACTCTCCATCTCCAGTTCTCACTAAAGCTTTGTCTAAACTAGGCTGAAAGATGAGAATGGCAGCTGAAAAATTTCATCTAATCAGTCAGGTACAGTGGAGCTGAATAAACTGTTTAAACTAGCACATAAAAAAATCTGCACAGAAAATAAAATAGTTTCAGTATATTTTCTCACAGTAATAATAAAAGTGTAGTTTTGTGAGTAATCATTAATAGTGGCATATATGGTATTTTTAAGGTAGTCTGGATAGCAGTCTAGATATCTGAATTCTTGAAATATCTCTTATACGTAATTACTTTTTGTGCTTGGTCTTTGTAGAAATGATAGCTGCCACTATTGATTGTCTACTATGTAAGAGGTGTTTTACAAACATAATTTAATCTACACAGCCACCCGAAGTAGGCATTATCATGATCTCCATTTAGCAGATGAGGAGACTAAGATTCAGAGAAGTTAATTAGCTTCTCCAAACATAAACCTTTAGTAAGGGGCAGAGCCAAGGTTGAGAGCAGGTCTGTGTGCTCATATGTCCCTGCCCTGGGAACACAAGAGCTATAAGGGGTTTTAAAGATCTCTTAGTCTTGAGTTGAGTACAGAAAGGCTTCATGAGATTTAATGTCTTTGTTAAACCCTCACTAAAATTATTTTTTGAGAATGGGAAGGTGTAAGAAAGACATGTAACAAACATTATTAAGAATATTGATAAAATTGAAAGGAAAACTCTGCTCGCAAATTATGATTATAGTAATAGCAGATTATCCTGGATGTAAATACATTTGTTTAAATATTCTGGGTTTTCAAGTTAGTTTTTAAACTAAGGAACATTATTTTTTAAACTAAGCAAAAGCACTGTTTACTAACAGAATATCAGTAGAAATTAAGGTACACATGGACCAATTTAGATTTTTAATAATGACATTTTCAGTACTTCAATACATTTTCATTCAGTTAAGCCATTTTGAAGCTTTCAGATGGAAAGAATGAGTTATGTGTATTTAGGAAGAGGATAATTAATAATGTGGTATACTTAGCATTTTTTTTCTTTTACTGTAGATTGTTTTTTTCCCCCAGTCCAAAGCATAGCTGGAGAAGACTGCCCTTGTGATCAGGGAGAGAAACATTTGTAGGTTTATGTTCATATTAGTTAGGTTATGGAAATTCTGTTCATTGGAGGAAGGGAATAGTTTCAAAACAGTCATTCTGCTCTTGTTTTCCCGGATTACAATGGGAATTGTATGAAAAGCAAATTCATTTTCTATAAAGTGGAAGCATGAAGCTTTGAAACTGGGAAGTATCACAGAGATGAATTAATCTGTTTCATTCTAGATGAAGAAACTAGAGCTCCTCAAGAGATAGTACTATCTACATCTAACCCCTTTTTTTTTTTTTTTTACTGTACACATACCCTCCTGTTTGTGAATTGGTGGTATGTTTCATCTGTTCTTATAGAATATGGTGGTGACAATAAAATAGATGTTAAATATATACCTGTTGGTAATCATTTGGAAGAGAGGTGGGTGGTTTTCCTCCTTGTCTTATCATCTCATCTGGATTTCTTCCTCTAGGTTTTTGTTCATACAGCTCTGTATCTATTTACATTAATTAATTAGCCATCCCTTAGCAGGAACAACTATCTGCTTAATGAAGAGTTCGTTAATAATTAGTTCTCGATTTTTCACAAGGGATATTTGTAACAACAATCACAGATATGTAGTATGTGTTTGTATATACTTGAGGAGAAAATGTGATAATTTGAAATTGGAATGTTATACACCATTTATTTGGTGGGGTGGGCTTTATTGCAGATCACCTGAAAGGACCATTCCTAGAAGCCTCTCAGAATTCACGTTTGAGATCGATGCCAGCAAGCTTCCTCCCTTCTTCACCAGTAAACAAACGAGGTATTATCTTATTGGACCAATTTTATAAAAGATATTCCAAATATTCTAATTCCGTATTCCAAATGACATGTATGTGGTATAGTTTATAATGTGGTACAGAAAATAGATTATTGTAATTAGTGCATACCAAAATTAGTTTTATGATATTTATTATTTAGTATTGAGTATACATAGGTCACTGTTCGAGTACTGAAAATAAAACTTAATTAAGTACAGTCCTTAATCTAGAGAAGGCAGTTTTCCAGGGAGAGATGTAAATAATTTCAGAACACTGCTGATAAATGCTGTAATGAAAGCCCACTCTTGGTACCCCAGATTCACTGTGAAGGAGTGGGGTGTATAAGGCAGGGAGCAAGCCTGTGAAGCAGGAAGGGTAATTAGGGAAGACGTTGCTCTGGAGACAAAGCTGGACAGTGAGATGAGGGACTTCTGAGTAGGCAGAACAATATCTGCAAAAGCCAGCATGGCTGAGAAAAGCACTTAAGTAGCTTCCTAGACCCCTGGAGCATAGGAGAGGTGGCAGAGTGGTAGAGAGGCAAGATATTTAGCTTTAATCCTATAGACAGTGCAAGGTCATTGAAAAGTGCTTTTTTGTTTATAATATCTTTATCGAGGGATAATTCACAGATCACATAGTTCATCCATTTAAAGTGTACAGTTCATTGGTTTTTAGTATATTCATAGGTCGGTGGAACCATCACCACAGTCAATTTCAGAACGTTTTTATCATGCTGGAATGAAAGCATGTAACCATTAGTAGTCACTGCTCATTTCCTCCCAGACCACCATTAACTTACTTTCTGTCTCTCTAGATGTGCCTGTTCTGGACATTTCCTATAAATGTCATCATATAATGTGATCCTTGGTACCTGGCTTCTTTGAGCTTCATCCATGTTGTAACATGTATCAGTCTTTCATTTAGTTTTACAGCCAACTACTACCCCATGCGTGGATATATTACATCTTGACTATTCATCAAGTGATAGACATTTGGATTATTTCCACTTTTAGTTCATACCTGTATATGAGTTAGTGTGTGGACATTTATTTTCATTTTTCTTGGTTATATTCCTAGGAATAGAATTGCTAGGTCCTAACTCTCTCTAATGCTTTGAGCAACTGCCAAACTGTTTTCCAAAGTGGCTGATCCATCTTCCATTTCCATTAACAGTATATGAGGGTTCCAATTTCTCCACATCCTCGACAACAGTTATTAGTATCTGTCCTTTTGCCATAGCCATCCTAGAAGGTGTAAAGTAACAATAAAAGCAGAAGGTAGAGTAAGGATTTGGTAACATCTAGGGTTTGGAATACATGAAACTCAGTGATTAATGGTAATAAGAGAGTGCGAGGTCTCTTGATGGATTCCAGGTTTCAGGCTTAGGTATTTTGCCATGTATTTGCTGACATTGGACTTAGGGAAGTGTGGGGACATAATGAGTTCATTTCTGGACACAGCGATGTGACGGCTGGGAGGTCGTTGGAGTGGCCGAGTGGAGGCCCATTGGAAGCAGGAGTGTGGCGCCTGGAGGAGAGGTGTGAACGAGAGCTATTGATATGCTGTGGTTCCCAAACATAAACAGCTGTTGTTTGCTGTGGAGAGGCATGCGTCATAATGTGCCAGTCATAGAAATAAACTATAATACCAAGCAGAATGAAAGCCCGTGCCGAACTGCTGCAAAGAGCACGCTTTGGGGACATATCCCAGTTGGGGAGGAGGAGGAATAAAAGCTGGGTATGGCTAGTGGTTCTAGTGAAGGTATTACACTAATCCACAAAAAAACCTGGATTCAAATTTACAAGCTACTTTTTCATAAATTAATATATGTGTATTCTATAATTATATAGTATATTGTGACATTACAGAAAATAATCCATAATTCTGCCACCATACCACTTTTATTATGATTGTTTTATTTCCCTAAGACAGAAAATTAAATACGTGCTTTGTTTAACTGTCCCTCTAAGTCATGGGTCATGAGCCAGGCTGACAAAGGGCAGGAATCTTAGAGACAGGACCGCAGTCAAGAGGTGCTGTACCTTGAGTCAGATTGCAGAGCTTTCTGCGTCTGTGGTTTTGATGCAAGGGGCTGGTTCAATCAAGGTTTATTCTTCTAAATTACCTTCTGATGTGTTTGGAAAATCTGCATATTCCCTTAGAACCATATAGATCTCTATAATATGCAGGCAGCAAGTATTACTGTGAAATGCCAACAAATTCTTGATTTTTTCCCTTGTAAAAGACTTGCTTTTTATGCATGGATGCCTGTATGTTGGTTTTTTTTTTCATGAAAGAGGCCTTACACATATTTTGACATTGTCTTACTGAACCTTAGATTCACATGTGAGTTTTTTGAGGGCAGGGATCATGTTCCTGTCCTCACTGTATCCCTAGCATCTGGCACATATTAGTTACCTAATAAATAGTAATTGAATCAACTCTTGAATTTTTTTGCCTGGGTAAATTTTAGTCATGGTTTAGTATTAGTATTTTAATAGGTTTAGTATTTAGTATTTTAGTATTCTATTTTACTAGCTGATATTCATAATGTTTATAAATTATTAATAGAGTAGGTTTTTTTTGGGGGGGGGGTTGTTTTTTGTTTTCTTTGGATCTTAAAGGATGCTCCAGGATGACGTCATGATCTAAGTTCTCTTTTTACAGGTGTTCTTCTTTTGGGAGATGCATATAATATGAGGCATCCTCTTACTGGTGGAGGAATGACTGTTGTTTTTAATGATATAAAACTGTGGAGAAAATTGCTGAAGGGTATCCCTGACCTTTATGATGATGCAGCTGTTTTCCAGGTGAGATATTCTTTGACAAAAATATGAATGGGGCTTTGCAGAGGAGATCTGTACTTGGGAGTATGGTCCTTAGTAGTGATTCTTAAACAGTCTTATTCAGGACGAAGAATGTGACTTGCAACCTCTGAATCTTCTAGAATTTCTGGTTTGGAGATTACATGGGCCACTTAGCCTCAGAGATGTAACTTGTTCCTCTGGAGATTTTTATTTTTTTGATGGGAGTGTAAATGTTGAACAAGACATAATTTCTAGTAGATGGTCCTCAGGGTATCAGTTTAGGGGATTATAAACGTTAGTTTGTGCTTCTTTTTTTTAAAACCTTTATCATATAGTAGGTGATCTTTCTCTTTTTTAGGCCAAAAAATCATTTTATTGGACAAGAAAAAAGTCTCATTCCTTTGTTGTGAATGTCCTTGCTCAGGCTCTTTATGAGTTGTTTTCTGCCACAGATGGTAAGTGCAGCTATTTTGAATGACTGTTACTAAATTATAGATTTTTAGCACAGGAAGGGAACTGAATTACAAAAAGTTAGTAATTAGGCCAGAAATAGAAATGTTTCCTGAGTTTGCTAGCTTCCAAGTCGATAAGTCCTTTTTGACCCCATCCTTGAGCACAATTTTGGCTAATCATCATGTCTCCAACACTGTGTGTGGGAAACCGTTCCCTCTTTAGACAACCTTAGTAACAGTGCCTCAGTCATGTGGCATTATTCATTCCTCCGGTCCACGTCACATCACGCGTTCCCCAAATGCAGAAGATTGTGATGGAAGATCTTTCTGACCATGAATTAAAGGGCAAGGTAGTGTTAATCCTTTTTGTTCCCAGACAGTAGTTTCAATTTCTTTTCGAAACAGTATTTTGTAAAATTAAAATGAGCTTCGTGTCAAACCTAGATTTTTGTCTCCTATTAAAATGCACAAGCAGAAGGTATCCACCTTTTACTCATGTGAGATATTCCCACTTTACTACTAAAAGGCTTTTGTTTCTGTTTCCGTATGGTAGAGGGTGATGGTCAGTCTAACATGAAGGAAAACATGACTTAGAAACAGGGCTAGAGATGGAGGAAAAGTCACCCGTGCCACTTCCCGGCCGCGGCCATGTACACGTTAGTGAGTGGTGCTAGTGAAACGAGACCTTTAGGTTTTCAAGAATAAATGTAAGTCCCAATACAAAATAGAAAGTTTTTTTTTTTGAAAGAACATAACTCTAATCCCATTACCTCGGGTATTTGTAATACAAGAAAGCTATTTCTGTGACCTGGCTGGGGTGCTAGTGCTCCTTGCTTTGGTGATCTGATTACCAAGGATGACACAGTACAAATACTTCGTGCAGCCCTGCTAACCATCATTCTTGCTAAAACAAAAGACGTGTTGTGATTTGCCAAGCAAATCTCTCTTGCTAGTTGAGCATGAAAGTTACAGTGGCTGATTGGGCAAGAAGAGAACTAAATTTGGAGTTTTTCTAAGCTCTTCTTTCTAAGCTTTTCTCAGCTCTGTTTCTTGAGTTTGAATCTACCCACAAAACAACAGAGCTGTGAGATACTTGAAGGAGGAATGGGCTTTATTGGAGTAAAAGTTTACCTGTTGTGATCTTTTTTATCTATTGTAAAGAATAATCGAGGTATACTTGAAGAACATTCATTCTATACTATTAAAAAAAGGTTATTGACTATACTATGTTGTGAGGGTTTAATGAATTATTTTGAAAAGTGTAATAAAATTTTAGATATAAGGCATTATTATTCACTTGATAATTTACTGCTCAGAGATATGCCCCGGGCATCTTAGAGACCTTTATTCTGGTTTCTAGAATTGTGTTTTTGTAAGAAAAGAATGTACAAAATATTTGGCATCACTTAAATGAATTTACAACACAATCAAGGAGATAGCTTTTTAAATAACTCGTAACTTCCAATGCCTACATGTTTAGTAATTATTTACTAGCAGAAAAAAGTTTATTCATTTGTGAATTACTATGTAGTCTTCATTATGAAATTTAAAAGAAATCTTGGGTGGCTAAAATGCTAACACTAGATTTTTAAGAAATGTATAAGATGTAATAAATGTTACATATTCATTTTTTTTCTGACATATCATTAGTACCCCATGTAAATGTATGAGTATTTTGATTGAGAGTAATTTTAAACTTTTATTTTAGATTCCCTACATCAACTGAGAAAAGCCTGTTTTTTTTATTTCAAACTTGGTGGAAAATGTGTTGCAGGTCCGGTTGGGCTGCTTTCCGTGTAAGTTGGTCTGATGACACAGGAAACAGATACTCCAGATTTTCTTAGGACTGTTTGGTTTATGCTGTGCTGCTCAGTCGCTCAGTCGTGTCCGACTCTTTGCAACCCCGTGGACTGTAGCCCACCAGGCTCCTCTGTCCATGGGGATTCTCCAGGCAAGCATACTGGAGTGGGTTGCCATTTCCTTCTCCAGGGGATCTTCCCGACCCAGGGATTGAACCTGTATATCTTATGCCTCCTGCATTGGCAGGCAGGTTCTTTACCACTAGTGCCACCTGGGAAGTTTGATTTATGAATCACTGCTAATTGCTCTACCTGCTGCATGTCATCATTTTATTATTGATTAGTATCCCAATCAGAATGTTCCCAGGGAAATGAAAAAGGCAGTATTCAATCCTGCGTTTTAGTTCTGGGCAACAGTGTTGATCCTGAGTTGGTGAGTAGATGAGGCTAAAACCCTTGATTAAATGAGCAGCTTGCTTTTTTGCCTGTGGGTTTGTGGCCCTGACCTGATACATGGGAACCATGAATAATAGAGGTTTATATTTAACATTGAATTCTATTGACGTATGGAACTCAGTTCTGATGGTGCAGACATATGTAGAATTATTCTTAGAAAGTCTGCAAAGTGAAATTCCTTAAGGCTTTTCTCCTTTGTCCACGTTCTGAGTGTCAACACTGTTACCTTTTGAAAGATCTAGACTCCATAGGCCAGGCTATTTCAGGCCGAGATCTCAAGATTAATGAAAGAAAGCAGCTCAGGACATACAATTCATATAAACTAAGATAAGTGACCGGCTTCTCTGACAGGAGGGAGTCAAGTCAAAGTAGTTTCTTGTAAGAAAAAGTTTTTAATTTGTCCCTTGACCAGCAGATACAAGCTTGTAAAAAGTCCCCTAAAATGTTGAGTGTTTATTTACCTTTATAGATGATACACAGTTGGAATCTCTATGAGTCAGTTTTAATTTTGGGGTCTTAATTATATGTATATGTGTTTTTTCCCATTACAGATTATCTCCCAATCCTCTGGTTTTAATTGGACACTTCTTTGGCGTCGCAGTCTATGCTACCTATTTTTGCTTTAAATCGGAACCTTGGATTACAAAACCCCGAGCCATTTTCAGTAGCGGTGCTGTATTGTACAGAGCGTGTTCTGTAATATTTCCTCTGATTTACTCAGAAATGAAGTACTTGGTTCATTAAGCTTAAAGGGGAACCATCTGTGAATGAATACTGGGAACTCGCCAAGTCTGCAGTGACTTGGAAGAGAGTGTATATAGCACAGTACTCCTCCCGCTTCTAAAGTGGGAATTCTTGGACCAAGATTGGGATTAATTTGTTTTCGAAGTTATTTTGTATATAAACATACATGTAAATATATACTTTAGTTTGCAATTTCAAATGAAGGGTAAAATAAGATATTTAAAAGAAATGATTGTTACCATAAATTAGTGCTAACATTGAGGAGCTGCGGTTTGTCTTTTGAATTCAGTATTTGGGATGAGTCACTGTGGGACATGCAAATAAAATGAAGAATGAACTCTCAAGTCTTTTTTTTTGGCCACACCCTGAGTCATATGGTATCTGAATTCCCTGACCAGGGATCCAACCTGAGTCCCCTCCATTGGAAACACAGAGTCTTAACCACTGAACCACCAGGGAAGTCCTCTTCTTTTTGTCTGTTGCTGTGGGCTTCTATATATAACTTCATGAAAAAGAAAACCAAAGTGGGATGGAAAAATGCAGAGGAAAGCCTTTTCTGTTAAATAGCTCTTGACGTTGGGGAAGTTGCTGTAATATATCTGGACCTTATTTTCCTCATGTATCCCTCTATTTCCCCTCACTTATCCAATTGGATAAGGTTCTGAGTTCCTGGAAAATGTCACATTCATATAAATAGGGAATCAGGGCTTTCTATAAATTCCACTGTGTAACATTAATAAGCCAGGCTAGTCTTATTTCAAGGAACAGTGAACAGGGCAGTACACTGGAATGTATACCAGACTGTACATTGGATGGTACGCTGGACATACATGAGTGTATACTGGACTCAACACTGGGCTGTACACTGGACATACACTGGGTTGTACATTGGCCTGTACATTGGATGTACACGAGTGTATATTGGACTGTACCCTGGAGTATATACTACGCTGGGCTGTACGCTGGATGTATATGACTATTGGACTGTACACTGGAGTGTATACTAGATTGTACACTGAACATACACAAGTGTATACTAGACCATACACTGGACTGTACATTGGGCTGTACGCTGGACATACACAAGTATATATTGGACTGTACACAGGACATGAGTGTATACTGGATTGTACATGATGTACAAGAGTTCACTGAACTGTACATGGATTGTACACGGGATGTACACCCGAGAGTACCCTCAACTGTGCACACGATGGGTGGCACACAGGTTGTGCCCGGGATGGTACTGCACTGAATACTGGGAGGTACCCTTGGACGGTACATGAGGTATGTCCAGTGTGTCCCACTGTGTCCCAGATGTTTCCAGATGTGCTTCAGCTGTGCATGTGGACTATACACCAGATGTGTCCAGCTGTGTTCCAGATGTGTACTGGACTGTAGACTATACTGTACACTGGACACAGACTGGTGTATATTAGACTGCATACTGGATGTACACTGGACTGTAAACTGGAGTGTAAAGAAACTATTTTCCAGTACATCATGGGCACACATCCTTTAAACATACATATGCAAAATGCTAAGCTCTAATGATTTGGGGATTTAGTTTATTTTTTAATATAAATTTATTTATTTTAATTGGAGGCTAATTACTTTACAATATTGTATTGGTTTTGCCATACATCAACATGAATCTGCCCTCTGACTTTTCCTTGAGGTCCAGGTAGACAACATCAGTCTGTTTTCAATTTCAAGATGCCAAAAAAATTCAAAGGTTAACTTGCTTTCATTTTATTACAATCGAAGATAACTAATTCTAAATGATAAAATGTATGGTTCAAAACCCAAACACCCCGCAACTGAACTTGGTATAGATGTATGTTTTCTATGCATAACTAATATTTTTCAAGGAGAGAGTTTAAACAGTTGTAAAGAAGTTCTCATACAAGTAACAATACTTTCGAATCTCTTGTGTTTCTATCAATTTTCCAATACATGGCCCCAAACTAAAGCCTTTGGGAAACAGATGATGTCAAAACTAGTTAACAATGAAGAGATACTCTGTTCATCTAAAAAAAAGAAACAGTGAATGAACAAATAAGCACTTGCAATATCTGGCATAATGCCTTAAAATCGGTCCGACTTCACTGTTGCTGTTGTTCAGCGACTCAGTTGTGTCAGACTCTCTGTGACCCCATAGACAGCTGCACGCCAGGCTTCTCTGTCCTTCACTATCTCCCAGAGTTTGCTTCACTGAGTTTACACTATGTTTGAAGAGGTTGTGGACATTCAGAACAGTATCATGAGACTTAAGTAACCCCCCAAATACCATTAAGGTAAATTGTTTCCCTTAAAAGAGCAGTAAAAGATAACTGGAAGTATTGACTACAGCAGATTCTAATCATCAGGGCTAAAATGACTTAAAGCTCTTATAATTAACATTTTTCACCTTTTAAAAGTTGCAATTTTCTCAGTTGAGGAAATTTTTCACTTTGCCTTGTTTTAGCACAATGTATGTGGGCTTGGTTTTGTGAAATTTCCCTCTAACTAATCCTATACTTCTATTTTCTGGTTAAAAATACACTTTCTTAGAACTGGCCTTTTTAGTATCAGCTGTCTTTCTTTGGGGGGTAGTTTTTCATGAAGAACTAAAAAATCTCACTTCATATAGTTACTGTGATTACAAACGAAAAACAGCAAGGGGCTTCCCAGGTGGCTCAGGGGTAGAGAACCCTCCTGCCAGTGCTGGAGATACAAGAGATGTGGTTCAACCCCTGGGTCGGGAAGATCCCGAGTAGGAAGTGGCAACCCACACCTCGGTACTTTTGCTCAGAAAATTTCATGGACAGAGGAGCCTGGTGGGCTATACAGTCCACGGGGTCGCGGAGTTGGACACGACTGAGCACACACATACACAAGGTAGTTTTGAGAAGAGGACGCAGGATGGCCATGGGCTTGCTGAGTTCCCGTGTGCCAGCCTCGTGGGTGAGACGCCTAGACTCCTTACATACCAGGCAACAGTTCACCTTCAGGATTCCTCCCTGGGTTCTCACCAGGTTGGGTTGATAAAGCTCCCACTTCCCTCGGCCGACTGCTGCTGCTGCTAAGTCACTTCAGTCGTGTCCGACTCTGTGCGACCCCATGGACTGCAGCCTACCAGGCTCCTCTGTCCATGGGATTCTCCAGGCAAGAGCACTGCCATGGGTTGCCATTGCCTTCTCTGCCTCAGCTGACTAGATGCTTTTTAAAATCCTTTCTACTATGATGGCGAAATAAAGTATGTCATTTTTTTCTTTTCAGTATCTTAGGATTTGAGATTTTCTGACTGAAGAAATAACTTACCGTAAATTCAAAAAACTGGAGGGAACCAGAGGAAATCATTAGCCCTGATTTTACAGATGATGCCAGTAGGCTGCCTTGCGACAAAGTTTAACTAGTGGTGGAGTAGGGACTCAAACTCTGCCTCCTGACTGCAAGTTAATGCTGCTTTTTCTGCACTTGCTAAATGACTGATAAGCTCCACATTTCAGATTTTTTTGGTTTTGCTTGTTCCTCTCCTCTCCAGAGAACAGAGCTAACTATATGGTCAGAGTTAAAACGCCTTCCTTACTCTTAGCCAAACTGCCACAAGAGGGCGGCCGCTCCTCTCTCAGGATAATTTTCATGCAGAAGTCATTTAGGATTTTGGAGGAGTTAAAAGGTAATAATGGCTGTTATGAAAATAAGGATGGGGGGGGTGCGTTGTGGGGACTTGGGGTGGGGTTCCTCAGGGGTTGTTGAGGAAGGAGCAGCTGAAGTTGGGGAGTCCTACAGAAGGGAAGCAGGGAACCCCGAGGTATCTGGGGTTGGAAGAGGACACTGAGCCTCAGACCTGAGTCAACTTCCGTGGTCCATGGCCCATGGATGGTGTGGTCTCTACCCCTGGTTCCAGTCTTGCGCTCACCATGTGCCTGCCAGCCTGTCCCAGATGTGACCATGGGCACAACAGCGGACCTACCAGGCTCCTTTCTTACCTTCCAGGCAAGGTTTTTTGCTGGGTGAATATGTTGTGTTTGAATAACAGGCAGAAAAATGACTTTGGGTACTGGCAATACTATTTTACTGAAAATCTGGAGTTGCACAAATAGTTCTTCAGAACATAAAACTAAGTGGATTTATACATAACCACTATAGTCAGCATTTATAAGAGGCAGTACAAAAATGTGTTCTGCTTCTACATGATAAAAATTGTACATAATACCATGATTTAAACAATATTAATTATATTAACTCGTTCAGTGGATACATCTTACTCAGAATGTCTGATGTTTCCCATAAGAAAGGGAAAAAATGCAGTTCTCCGAGCAGGTGGGTTTCTTTGCATTTCCAAGTTCATTTTAGTAATGGTGGGAAGATTTAAGGATAATCCTTTCATTGAAGAAGCAGAAGTCAAAAAAAGTTACAGGACTGTTCTGAACTCATCAAAAATGAAATTAGGCACATGTGCTTCAGCAACCTAAAAAAATGAAAACGAAAGAGTTAACGGTGTCATAGTGTATGAAGATCAAATTCAGCAGTAGTCCCTGGTAATCTGTCCTAGACAAAAATAACATGGAGTGGTGTAGTTTTAAAATGAAAATGAAATGCAGAGTAACATGAATGTATTAACACATGATACCTATTATATGCTATTATATTGGTATCGTATAAAAAATTTCAAAATTTTCCATATGAAAATTAAAGAGAGGAAGACATCCTTTGGAGCAAGGTGAATCACTGGGAAATAATGAACCACTAATTGAAACCACCACCTTCTTTTTCTGGCATTTCTACCACTGATGTTTAATTTCTTGGCACTGCTGACATCTGAAGGGGTGCAGTACAGTCCCTTCCCCAGCCCTCCACTGCCCTACCCCTAGACGAGAAGACCCCCTGGCTCTTAAAGGCACTTGAATCTGCAAAAATGCACATGCCTCTCGGAAGTACTAAGATTGCTCTCAGGTCATCTCATAATCAACTAATGACCAACTCAGAAGAACAGGACATCTAGTGCTGGAAATCGGTCTTTAAAAGCAATGTTTAATTTTTTTCTGACTACAAAGTTCAGTTCAGTCGCTCAGTCCTGTCTGACTCTTTGTGACCCCGTGGACTGCAGCATGCCAGGCCTCCCTGTCTATCACCAACTCCCGGAGTTTGCTCAAACTCATGTCCACTGAGTCGGTGATGCCATCCAACCATCTCATCCTGTCATCTCCTTCTCCTCCCGCCTTCAATCTTTCCCAGCATCAGGGGCTTTTCAAACAAGTCAGTTCTTTGCATCATGTGGCCAAAGTATTAGAGTTTCAGCTTCAGCATCAGTCCTTCCAATAAATATTCAGGAGTATTTCCTTTAGGATGGACCAGTTGGATCTCCTTGCAGTCCAAGGAACTCTCAAGAGTCTCCTCCAACACCACAGTTCAAAAGCATCAATTCTTCAGTGCTGACCTTTCTTTATAGCCCAACTCTCACATCCATACATGACCACTGGAAAAACCATAGCTTTGACTAGACAGACCTTTGTATCACTTGCTAATTTGAGGAAAATTAGAAAATGGAGAGGAGTATAAAAAGGAATAATATCTGATCTTAATTCCCTCAAGAAAACTAAAAGTGATTATTATTTTGTATCAAATTCTTACAATTTATACACACACATACACTTAAAACTTACACTTCAAACACCTACACTTAAAACTAGGGTCACATAACCTTGTGTCCTTTGCTGTGCTAAATTTCATGTTCTGAACATCCTTACACAGGTATCTTGGTGAACTTTTGTCATTTTTGGAAACCATGGTTGTACAACACTTCAACCATGGAGGGAACTTAGCCAAATGGGCTGCAGGAACTGGGTTACTGTGGAGATGAAGAAACAAACCACACAATCATTCGCTACCCTGGCCTCTTACAGAATTCTCTCCTGGAGTGCCCAGCTTAACTCCTGAACAGGGTGACCTGCAGAGTGGAGGAGGGCATGGCAGAGGGTGAGAAGATGAGGAGGGAAGCTGTGTTCAATCATGGCTTCTCGCAAAGCACTGAACATTCAAGCCAAGCCCTGGGGCATAGCAGGGCGAGGGGCTCAGAGGTGTTCACAGGGAATGAGCTTTTGGACTTCATTCCTCATGAGTCCAGGGCCTTTCTTCAAACCATCTTCCTACAAAAAGGGCATTAATGTTTTTTGGCTGCACTGTGTGGCATGTGGAATCTTAGTCTCCCAACCAAGGATGGAACCCATGGCTCCTCCTGTGATAGAATGTGGAGTCTTAACCACTGGTTCTCCAGGGAGGTCCCAAAGGGGCATCAACAGTGTTCTTTATCTATTGCTTACCCTCCGGGGTAGCTTTGTGTATCGAACATAATCCTCCAGAAACAGAAGGGCGCCCACAACATCGGCAGGCATTTCTGGTATCTTCTGGCTGCAACACAGAATAGTCTGGATCAATGAGCTGCTTTCATACGTATGTAGAAGACGGAAAAAGACGACAGATGACTCTAAGCAGCCAAAGAAGAGCCACATCTACAGAATCGCCTCTTGATTATTACACTGAGCCATATCTTGCTGGCCCATCTTCAGCACACAGCCTGGAGGAGGGAATCCAAACTTCTCTGAATGGTCTACATGGGTCTTTATGACATGCCCCTGCTGACCCTTTAGGGTAACAGAGAAGGAGACTCGGGACCCAGCATCCCATGCAAATACATAACTTGTTCTGTCCCAGAAAAGCCGCATTTGGGGTGGAGAAAAGGAAAAACTAAAGGATTACAAGCTTTGTATCAAGTAGGAGCTTCCGTGTTTCATGTGTTTGATTTCATACCAGGACCTCGGGCTGTGCTGACAGTGGGGTGGCTCCCTGACTCCCGCTGAAGGGTGGAGCTGTCCCTGGGTAAGCGGCCCAGGGGGAGGACACGGGCTCACTGAGGTCTGGGCATAGCACCCACGATGGCAGAGGCGCAGGCCTCTACTTTCTTCCCTGTGGGGCTCGCTCACGGTGCTCATGACTCATTTACAGTGGGTGCTCCCAGGAGACTCCCAGCGACTCCTCAGCGGTGTGACAGAGGGTGGGCACGCCTTTAATTGCCCCAACAGGAGATGTGCCCGAGCCTGCTGTACAGAGCAGGGTAAGTGGCCAATTCCTGGCTGTACTAAGGGGATACTAAGAGGAGTCTGGAGTGTGCAGTTTCCAGCCCATTCTGGAACACTGATTCCACTTTTTCCTGGTTGGCCTTCTGTACCTTACGCATTGCTCCACTGTGGAGCGGATAAACTGGCCGATCAGCGCCAGGAACTGTTCCGTGTACCGGGAATGAAACTGCTTCAGCAGGGTGAGGAGCCCCAGCACCAGCGGCGGCCAGTCCACGGGGTCGGCGGGCTTTCGGCAGACCATTCCTGCGAGGACCGATAGACCACAGATTATACCACCGAGGGACGTGCTGGCCTTTCGCAGCATTCATTCAGGATGAATGTTCATGAATGTCAAGGTGCTGGGGCCCACGTGATCTCTGGCAGATGACTATCTGGAGGGAATGACAATCCAGGACTACATTTCGAATTGGATCCAGGACTGATGGAGGCTTCTAGTGGGCTGAAGGATCCATCACCCTAAAACGGGTACTAATTTTTATAATTACCAACATTGTTTCTTTAGGATTTTGTAATTAATGGATGCAATGGTAGAAAGTATTATAGAAAGTAGCGTTTAAACATATACATTACCATATGTGAAACAGATAGCTAATAGGAAGCTGCTGTATAATACAGGGAGCTCAACATGGTCCTTTGTGATAACCTAGTGGGGTGGGGAGGAGGTTCAATCAAGAGGGAGGGTCAAATGTATACTTAGGGCTGATTCATGTTGTTGTATGGCGGAAGTCAACACAATATTGTAAAGCAATTATCCTCCAATTAAAAAGAAAAAAAAAAGAGACGGATAAAATGTTACACAAGAAAAGAATGTGCCGAAGTCAGGACAGGAAAAGAAGGAACTATGTCAAGTGAGTGAGTGAGTGCCAAAGCTGGCCTTGTCACTAAGGATTTCTGCCCAAATATGGAGACCTTGACCTGCCTAAATGGCTGCTTGGGGAACAGGAGACAGAGCAGCGTTGGAAAAAAAAACAAACCCACAAAGTTGGAAACTTTTATTGCCAGATTTCCAGACTTACTATAAAGTTACAGTAATCAAGACAGTACTGGCATAAGGATAGGTAAACAGATCAATGGAACAGACAAGAAAATACAGAAATAGTCATACCCTTAAAGGAGCAATTGGATTTCCATGGATATTCACACTATTTAATGGAGAAAGAGAAATCGTCTCAATAACTGAAGCTAAAAATAGATATCTTTATGGAGAAAAAAAATGAACCTTGAGCCCTATTTCACATAAAAAGTAATTTGAAATAGGCCACAGACCTCAATGTAAAAGCTACAAGTACAAAGTTTCTAGGGAAAAAAAAAAAAGGACAGTCTGTGCCCTTGGGATAGGCAAAGGTTTATTAGAGGATAGAAGGACTAATGATAAAGGAAAAAAATGGATAAATTGGATATCATCAGCAATAAACTTCTGCTCATTATGGTCACAAGTAAGGAAAATGAATAGGTAAAACATTTTGCTAGAAAAAAAAATTTATAGCATGTATATCAAAAAAAGGACTTGTATCCATAAAATAAATCACTCCTACAACTCAGTGATAAAAAAGCTATCAACTCAATTTAAAAACAGGCAAAAGACTTGAACAGACACTTAGCAAAGAAAGATAAACAAACAAACAAAAAATATAAAGAACAGCCAAAAAGCATTTGAAAAAGTGCTCAACATCATAATCCATCAGGGAAAGGCAAGTTAAAGCTATAATGAGATACCCTGCTGCTGCTGCTGCTAAGTTGCTTCAGTCGTGTTCGACTCTGTGCGACCCCATAGATAGCAGCCCACCAGGCTCCCCCGTCCCTGGGATTCTCCAGGCAAGAATACTGGAGTGGGATGCCATTTCCTTCTCCAAATGAGATACCCTACATACCCATTATAATGTTTAAATGACTGAGATGGCCAAATGATGGTAAGTTGTAAAAATGGTACAACCACTTTGGGAAAATGATTGGCAGTTGATTAGAAAGTTAATCAATCCCCACATTTGGGTTCTTGTGAAGACTGAGAAAACTTATTTAAGATGCCAAAACAAGCTATCTTGATTTACATAACCTGTTGCTGCTGCTGCTAAGTCACTTAAGTTATGTCCGACTCTGTGTGACCCGAGAGACAGCAGCCTACCAGGCTCCCCTGTCCCTGGGATTCTCCAGGCAAGAACACTGGAGTGGGTTGCCATTTCCTTTTCCAACGCATGAAAGTGAAAAGTGAAAATGAAGTCGCTCAGTCATGTCTGAGCCTCAGCGACACCATGGACTGCAGCCTACCAGGCTCCTCTGCCCATGGGATTTTCCAGGCAAGAGTACTGGAGTGGGGTGCCATTGCCTTCTCTGTTACACAATCTAGGCCTTGGCAATTCCAAATTACTCAATGCCCATTGTAAGACACTAGCTGTACTCAGAACATGGAGAGAGAATCCTTCCCAGGTAGATAGCAAAGGGGATGTTTACAACAAAGACGTCTCTGCATGGAGCACCACAGAGATTCCTTTTTAAGAGACTGACCAAAGCAGCTGTACGCTTCTTAGATCAGTCTTGAGAACAATGCTCACAGGGTTTATATAAAAGCTTTCAGGGTACACTACATGCTGATGCTCCTTCCTCAGTCTGCTTTTTCTTTAATTTAATCCCCAACTTAACACACTGACCTGATTTATGAAAAGGACTGTAGTCAGGTATAGGAACTTTCTAAGAAACTTCACAGTTTCATTTCAAGATCTGGGAATTCTGTGGCATAGTGACATGCTTCTCATAAGCAGCTGTACAGTCAAGGAGCATGACCTTAAACACATGCAATGAAATGGTAACTAAGGATGAGACCAGTGAGCAAACAGTCTTAATGAAAACAAGGTATCTTCATGTGCTGAGAACGCCTTATTATAAAGAAGCATACCTGCTTATTTAGTCATGAGAGAGAGGTCATGGATCTCAATCTTGAGACGAACTTTTAAGTCCACCTTGGGATAGTTCTTTACACTGATTCTGACCAACATCCAGAAAGGGATTTAGCATCAGGTAAGCACTTGCTCTGTGAGAGGTACCGTCACAGGTATTTTTAAGTTCTAACTGGCCTACAAGTTTAAGTATCTTGGCCAACGTCACATAGATGGTAAGTTGTGAAGTCAGAATCCAGACACACCTTTGTTCCCTCCACCCTACAGCCAAGGCTTACTGGGTGCCGCCATGCCCTGCACTGGAGAAGGAAATGGCACCCCATTCTAGCATTCTTGCTGGCAGGATTTCATGGACAGAGGAGACTGGTGGGTCACCGTTCATGGGGCCACAAAGAGTTACACACGACTAAGGGACTGAGCTTCCCTGGTGGTTCAGCTGGTAAGAATCCGCCTGCAATGCAGGAGACATGGGTTCGATCCCTGGGTTGGGAAGATCCCCTGGAGAAGGGAATGGCAACGCCCTCCAGTCTTCTTCTTTGGAAATCCACAGACAGAGACTATTGTCCATGGGGTTGCAAAGACTCGGACACGACTGAGTGACTAACACTAAGTGACTGAGAACCATGCCCTGCATTCTGCGGCTGTGACAAATATTGTTATTGGGGCTGTGACAAATATTGTTATTGGGGCTGTGTCTGGAATAAAGGAATTTTTTTGAATGAGGAAATTAAAAACCTTAAAGAAAATCCACATCTTTATCCTAAAAAAACTTTTGAAATAGGAAGGGAAATACTTCAAAGAAGAAATACATTTTGGAATGGCTGGTTAGAAAAAGTATATGGTTACATTTATAGAAAATACTTGTAAAGTAAATTAAACTCTATAGCAGACTTTAAAAAACTCTACTAAGTTTGGAGACAGAGGAAATACCTGGGAATCTTATAAAAAGGTTTAAGATAAAGTCAATGACACAAAAAACATTGGGTTATAATGCTTGATAAGACAAATATACTGATAGCCTTTGGTAACTATTGTTTGTATCACATATTCTCAAAACTAAAGTAACAGATATCCCAGGGTAAAGTACCAGAGGATTAGTCTCCTCTCTGTAACTATATTGTTACTCTTCATACCAAAGCTCCACAGTAAGCACATGACAGCTACTGAAAGAATAGGACATTAACCAAAAGAAGTTTCTTGCCCACCAAAATCAGCTCCTTTAAAGAAAAGAGAGAAGCAAAGGTCCCACACATTTTACAAGTTGGATAATCAACCACGGTAAATTATACTTGGTTGATATTAAATCCACTGTCTTCATGATATTTCAGAGGCCCAAGGACTTGGGTTTTTATGAACATGCAATTAGTAAGAAACACCTCATATGTGACATAGCATTCTCTACCAAGGGATGTTCGGTTAGATGTTAATCTACCACCATTGTTCCTTACTATAAAGAATAAATGTCATACAGCACCTAGATTTTTGTTGTACTGAAGCTTTGGCAGCTGGGCGATCAAAAACAGAAAGTTGACCACCGGGAAGTAGGGTAAGCGCTTTGTCGTGATGTATATCTGGAAAGAGAAAACAGTTTCAAAAGGAAAGCTGCCGTTTAATTTCAGTTTGCTCTTCTGACTACTGAAAACTAGGGTGGTTCCATTAATTCGCTGCCTTCAGAGTTTTATTTAATACCACCGACCCCCTCTCCCTCCAAAAAGAGACACCTACTTGACAATCAGCCCTCTTGGGAAAGGAACAATGTTGCTTAGAGATTAGAGGTTACTCCCCCCACCCCCAATCCTCTTTTTCTCCTTCCAATCCTCTTAATGTCAGTAACAAAACGAGGGGGTTGGGGGGGCGGGGGAAGATAAGCAAGAAAGTCAAGGCCAAGCTGGAAGGAGGGCAAAGAGAGGGAAAGAGAGGGAAAGAGAAAAGAGGCAGAAAGAAAGAAGGAAGACCCCATAGCACTGCATAGCAGTGCGTAAGTAGAAAGCAAGCGCAGGTCCCATTGCCATTTCCTTTTCCCTGGGCAATGCCACAGAGCAGTCTCCTGCCCAGTTCATGAGGCAGAAAGCACAGTCAGGCCACACCCAGCCATCTCCCCTCTCCTAGTCATTCTGATTCCCTGGGAGGCAGGTGGCATCCTGGCCAGCAGCACCAACTCTGGTCAGACAGCCTGGTTCCATCGCTGGCTACTGTGGGGCCCTGGGAAGTTATCAACCTCTGAGCCTCAGGTTCCTCCCCCAACAAGGGCACATTTCATGAGGCTGCTGTGAGATTAAGTGAGAGCACCTAGTCAGGGTTAACACAGTGCTTGGCACATAATTCTTAGTAAAATGTTAGGTGCTATTTATATTCATAATCTTACCTCAAACCCAGGGGATCATACAGATTTCAGAATTTCATATTACAATAAAGATTTTAGGTAGGCAATACAGTGCAGACTATAAGCAAAGTTATCTGTATTTCTGCAAAAACATGACAATTCACAGGAGTATAAACAGCTTCAAGTCAGTCTGGGACAGGTTCTGGCACTACATGCGATCTGGCACTAACTTGTGAAAAACGCTTCCAGTTCTCAGAGGTTTATGGAGATCAGAACAGCAGAATAGAGCCTGTCTCCCCAGATTCTGACTGTGATTACTGTCAGCCAAGGAGGGAAGGGTCTTTGGGCAAGAAGGATCGATGCCACCATTTAGGAGCAGTTCAAATACCAAACCCCAGAGAAACCTAAAACTCATCTCTTACTGATACAGCACTTGCCACTCAGTTCTGACAAACACTGTTATCACTGGACTCCCACAGCCCTGAGTCAGGCAGCGGGGGCATGATCATCTTCATATTACATGCAGAGAATGGGAACCCAGAAAGGGCGGAGGATCACAAGAGCAGAGGTTCTGGGTTTGGAACCAGGGTCTTCCAGTGTCAGATGGAGCGTGGGGATCTGCTACCTGGGCCAGATGGCCTTTGGTCCCACCCTGTCTCCCACCACAGCATTATATTACATGTTAGTAATCATGAACCTTGTTCAGCGGGTTGTGGATGCCAGCTGCCTCGAGGTAGGCAGTGATTTCATATAAGAGTGTGTTATCTTCTTTGGGGTAAGGAAGCGAAGGGTCCTGATAGTGGGCTTCGATATCTGCTAGGAGTGCCCTGAATGAAGAACAACAACAACAATAGTAATAAATGTTAGAGATAAACTGAATACAGACAACAGTTAACACAAGCTATGCTATAATCTTCCAGGGATTCAGTGTCCTCATCTATGTAACAAGGGCTTGCTCCCTTCAAATTCTCAATTTCCATACCTGTGATTAGTGATAAGTGGGAAATCTGAACTTGAATTATGTTTTCTTTTAAAGTTCACCCAAATCAAATGCTTTCACCACTTAAATTTTTATGAGTTGACTGAACTAGTTTCAATACCTACTTTGTCAAAAGCACACTGACTTTGTGACCAAGAAGTGTGGATTATTTATCTTTAAGCAGGAGGCTCAAAATGAGAGCAAGCTGCTGGTCAGGTGGAGAGTGTGACTGGATGCTAGGATATGTGTCCACAGCCACGCCGGTCATCAAGGTGCTTCTAATTCCCCTCAGGAGAATCAGTGATTCAGTTCTGTGGAAAGTCAAGTGCGGATTTTGGTGACAATTGCCTTCTCAGTCTAGCAAGAATCTAGCAAACTGTCTGATGTGTATTAAGTGATCAATACATGTTGGCTGAAATGATTCCATCAAAAAAAAGAGACAATACTGAAGCGAGAGGCTTCTGAAGGTAGATTTGATTACCTATGGGAATTTATAGGCAAGCCTATAAATTCAGAGAGCGTTCTCACTCAAAAAGAACTTAAAAGAGTAGATGCCTGCATGCATGCTCAGTTGCTTCATGCAACTGTCTGACTCCTTGCGACCCCAGGGACTGTAGCCCACCAGGCTTCTCTGTCCATGGGATTCTCCAGGTAAGAATACTGGAGTAGGTTGCCATGCCCTCCTCCAGAGGATCTTCCTGACCCAGGAATTGGGCCCATGTCTCCTGCTTTGCAGGTGGATTCTTTACCACTCAGCCACCCAGATACTGAATGTATAAAACAGATAACTAATGAAAACCTACTATAGAGCACAGGGAACTCTACTCAATGTTCTGTGGCGACCTAAATGGGAAAGAAATCCAAAAAAAGAGGGGATTCAGGTATGTTGTGCAGCTGATTCACTGTGCTGCACAGGAGAAGCTAACGCAACTGTAAAGCAACTATCCTCCAAAATACAAAAAAGAGTATGCACTGAAGACTGGGATGCTGACTGATGGTGAACAACCTAGGCCCAGAGGTGGCTGTTTCAAATGCCAGCACTTACTTATTGAGGTTCTCCAGAGCAGCTGCCAGGTGTTTGGAGTCAAACCGACAAGAATAATTTAATTCATTGGCGATCTGTTGTCTCAGGATCTGCATCTGCCCAACCTGTAAACAAGCAAGAGAAAGAACAGGGAAAAGCTGATGAACAAAAAGATGACAAGTTTTCATTGAAAGGTTCACAACATTCTACAGAAAAATTCAAGGATTTCCTGGACTGGTTTCATGCCTAAGACCAGCATCACTGCTGATGGAGCACAAGGGACCCTTTAAGAAATGCCTGCAGAGATCCTGTATGCCAACCTCAACCGAACCCTGAAGTCTAATACTGAACCTAAGTCTAAAAGTGAACCATTAATGTTCTTGTTGTCTGTGGATTAAAGGTATGTGTTCTGAAGCTCTATTTTTTATCTTTTAGAATAAGTTCTCATGTTCAGTCACCACTAATAAGAAGCCCTACTTTCTTTATCTGTCGTAAATTGAACTTTCTCAAGCTCTGGGGTGCCATTTCACTCTAACATTTGGTCAGTATCATTCTGCCTACATCCCTCAGGATCACAGATCATGAAATAATCAAGGTGATAAAATAACCTACATACAATCTTCCAAGAAGGCCCTTCTAACAAGGATAACCCTGAAACCAGGGGTTCTTCATGTTTTGTTGGCACTTTGGACATCTTTAGAAAGTTGGAGAAGTTTATGCATGTTGTCTCAGAATAGTTCTTTTGAATGTATGAAATAAAACACACAGGATAACAATGGAAGCCAATTGTAACAAAATGTAATTCTCAAGCAATTAAAAGAACAGATTTATTATAACTTCCTTCCCTTGTTATCCTGGCTTAGGGCAAGTCAGACCTATATAACAAGAGGCCATCTAGCAGAGCCAAAGGCTTCTATTCAATTTTAAGTTTCCAGATTAGAACAAAAACTCAATGAAATGATGAGAAATATACTGTGAATTGGGCTGAGACACCAACAACTCCTGTTTCAATGAGCAACTTACATAATTGGGAACAAGAGAACAGGACTGCTCCAAATTCTGTCAGGAGTCTAGACTTCTCCTTTGGTATCTGACACTTTTTACCATCAGTCAGTTTTCCACCAGGAAATCTACTCTTTCCTATTGTACTGTGAATAGGCTTTCCAGGGAGACAGCCAGCTTCCTTGAACTCTGTCTTACAGCAACTGACAATGTTCTGCACCCACATAAGGGTGTTCAACAAAGGGTTACTGAATGCCTCAGGTCATCAAGTGATGAGAGGAGGATATGCAGAAGACACAAGGTGTCTCTGGAAGTCAACGCCACAGTGTAAAGGCAGACGCATGGATTCTAAAGCAACCTGGATTTCCATCCGGCAAATCACAGGCACACCTTCGAAATACTGAGTTTGGCTCCAGATCATCATAAATAAAGCAAATATTGCAATAAAGAGAGCCACATGAATTTTCTGGTTTTCCAGTGCATATAAAAGTTATGTTCACATTATACTGTAGTCTATTAAGTGTATAAAAGCATTATGTCTAAAAAATAATTTTAAAATACTTTATTGCCAAAAAAGCTAGCCATCCTTCAGAGTCGTAAGAAAGGTCACTGATCACAGATCATTGTCACAAATATAACAATAATGAAAAAAACTTGCAGTATTGCGAGAATTCCTGAAATGTGACACAAAGTGAGCAAAAGTTGTTGGAGAAATGGTGGTGACAGTCTTGCTCAACACAGGGTTGTCACAAGCTTTCAATCTGTGCAAAATGCAATGTCTGCAAAGTGCAGGGAAGTGAAGCACAGTAAGATGACACGCATCTACAATCTCCCCATCTCACTTTCTCACTCATTTCCAAAGACACGTTCCAGTCAGTGTAAGGATAACATGTCCAGAGGAACCTGGCTTTCTAGCTTTTGTGCAGCTACCTAACTACTCTACCGGCTGAGATTAGGGCGGCAAACTGACAGCAGTTCATTAATGAACCTGTCACATAAGGACGGAGGATGACTGAGGGAGGAAAACTCCTATTTCCTTGAGTGAAAGCACCTCTTGCTAAAAGGCATTTCAGAATGAAAGTTTTCTTCAGTGAAAGAAGCATGATAAACGGGCTAATGAAAAGCACTGTCCAGAACAGCCAACGAACAGACCCATTCAGAAATAACGATAAACCCGAAATGATGTATTTTTGGTTTGATGGCCAAAGAAAGAAGAGTGGCTTTCTTGGGACAACCAAGTTACCAGAAATAACAAAAAAAAAACCCATAGCATTCTTCTCTCACAACGTACCTTCATGATAGCCTCAAGATAAGCGGTCCAAATCTTCTGGGTTTTAGCAATGGCGGAAAAGTAAATTTTATTCGAGTTTGCTGAAAGGTTAAAATATGAATTTCTATTTAGTAACTTTGGAAAGGCTACAGTGTTCTCTCGACCTCAGGCCTGTTTTAGAACACTTACCTACGATGCTTTTTAGGGGGCTGACGGCATTCATGAGGGTTTTTAAAGTCTCCTGCACAGTTCTGTCTCGCAAGATAATTTTCTGAAACATGCTGAGGAAATTCTAAAACGAGAAGGCATGATCAAAGAACCAAATATAATGAATAAAATGGAAGAAACGCTCCGAAACGCTCCAGTTAACTCAAAGGCTACACAGAACACAGACAAGCCTCATTCACACAAAGCTACAAATAAGACGATGGGGAAGACACAACTTCCGGTTCCCATCAGAAACATCCCCTGCTGGGAGGAGTTGCTGGTTTCCAAGATGAAATTCACAAAAACTGTCTACTGGTAAAAATACTATGCTGGCCAAAGAGATTCTAGTTTATTCTCAGTTCTTCTCTATTTAACAGGAATTATATAAATATGCCCAGGATAGGAAAGCACAAAAGAAAAGCTAAACCATCTACTCCCTTCTTCCCCAGGATAGTGGCACACACACGGACACCCGAAGGCTCACCTGTAACTCTTTGACAATCATAAAGCACAGAAGCCTGTCTAACCCGTTCAGACCGAAAGTCCCCAAGGTGTTTTGGATTTCTGAGAAAAGGCGGCTGCTGGTCACTTCTTGATGGGTTTTCATGTCATACCAAGTGTTGAGCTGGTCAATGTGACACGTCATTCTAAAACATAAACAAAACAAACTCAAAACCCAAAAGCAGCTCAGAATTCACCCTGAATGGATGAGGGATGCAATAGGATTAGGGGCATCGGATAGGAAGAACAATGGTTTCATGATCCGTTTTAATAACCCCTGCATCTGGGCAGCCAAGACATCTCACGGTGAATGTCCAATGGGCCAGGAAGGTGAAATTCGGTTAAGTCACCTCTTCCTGCCCTTGCTACGTCACCAGTTTGAATGATGTGTTTCCACTGGGTTGGGTAGTTGGGTCATGTCTCAAGGACAAGGCTAGATTCAGTCACCAGGCTGGAAGACTTCGGAGCCCCATTGCCTCTCTGGAGGGTCTTCCTATAAATATCCAGAGACTGTGGATGAAACAGTGTCTTGTGCCACTTCCACTTGGGTAAGAAAGGAACTTTGAATCCTCATGCCCTCATGTCTGAGGCCATGATGACAGAGCCATTTCCTCTTTCCTTCTCATCCTGGTCATCGACCAACGATTCCCTTTGAGACTCAGGAGTGTGACGATGGTGATGATAAAAACTTACAACATTTACTGAGGACTGCCTATGTGTCAGGCCCTGGGCCAGACCCTTCTGAATGCTCTCTCTTTATCCTCAGAATAGCGCTGTGATGTACAAGCTGTTTGACTTTCACTTTATACATGAAATAACTGAGTCTTGGACAGGCCTGATTCTACCACCACACCCACAACCACCAAGATTCTCAAATGTTCGCATGGGGACCTTAAATCAATGGTGCCAGTGTGTGCTTTCAGTTGCTTCAGTCGTGCATGGCTCTTTGAGACCCTATGGACTGCAGTCTGCCAGGGTCCTCTGTCCATAAGATTCCCAGGCAAGAATACCGGAGTGGTTGCCATGTCCTCCTCCACGGGGTCTTCCAACCCAGGGATCGAACCCCCACCTTCTGTGCCTCTTGCATTGCAGGCGGATTCTTTACCCACTGAGCCACCTGGCAAGCCCTAAGTCAATGGTAGAACATGTTTAAAAAAACAGATCTCGAGATTCCATTTCTGGAGGGTTGGATTGGGTATGTGTGGGGTAGAATCCTAGCCTCTACGTTCAACAGCCCCCACAAAATTATACGGCCCCAGTCCTCAGAGCCAATACATATCTTTACTGAAGTGAGGCTTGGGAGGGAATCAAGAGGCTCAGGAGTGAGGGCATTTTAAATTTGGAACTAGATGCAAGAGCAAGATGGCTTCCAGAGCGGCACTGTACTTTCAGGCTGCAAAGCGTCCTGCTCCCACCACTCAGTGTGGGCACTCTGTGTCACCTGAGAGGCTCCCAATTTTGATGCCATACATGACATGGAAATCCCAGGCATGCTTAATCCTGTCTGCCAGTATTAAGCTGGCACTAGGTGCGTGAGGCAGACAGGTTTCTAGGAGGGCTTCCGAGATCAACCCATGGAGACTGAGAAAGGAGAAGTCCCAAAACATTTTGGATCACTTTTTTTGGCCCGAAAGTCACAGACCAAACCCATTTCTGCCGAAGGTGACATACGGTTTGTCAAGTTTCTTAAGTTCTGACAGAAAATCAGCCTGAATGTGAAGGCAGTATAGAGAAGACATGTCATGAGGACATTTAGCTTGCACAAAGTCAACTTCACCTGCATCGCTGGACTGAGAAAGGAGAGATACCACCTTTCCCTGGGAAACCACACAGGTCATTCCACTGAGCAGGCACAGGCCCAGGGGTGAACACGAGAGCAGACAGGAGCCTGCTCTCCCCTTAGCAGGGCTTAGTACCAGCTGTTTCATCAGAGGCTCAACTGAAGAAAAATGACGACTCCGCTGGACTTACTGAGACAGACAGCATGCAGGTCCCCACTGTGGTGCCCACCTGTAGTATTCTCAGTAGCCATTTTGACTCTATGAGGTTCTCACCCATGTGACTGCATATATAATCTGTAAGTCACTGTTGCCCTTGAACGACACAGGCTTTAAGAGTTGGGCCCCAGAGTCAGAGGGCCTGGTATGTACTCTGGGGCCACCATTTATTAACTTCTGGGCAAGTGACTGAGCTTTTTTGTGCCTTGGTTACTTCGAGAAGCACAGGGGATGAATAACGGTGCCTACCCCTTTAGACTGTTGTGATGGGCAAGCAAAGGGATGTGCGTCAGGGCCCAGGAGGAGCACACAAGCTGAGTGCTCAAGAAATGCTGGGTCTTCCGCAAAAAGTGCCTAAGGGTAGGGCTGAGAAACAAGAAGGTCATCTTAGAAGTGCAAGGTGTGAGCTGGCACGTGCAAGGCCAGTGACTGCAATGGGGGAGTAGGTCATGAGTAACAGGAAAAATTTGAAATTTAAAGTTTTAATAAACCAGGTAGTCCACAGACCCAGGTAATGTTAGCTGGAAAGAAACAGAGGCATAGACTAAAATAAGAGGTGGCTGAACAGACCTTCGAATTGTTTTCATTTATGTGTCTTTGGACTGGGGTGACCTCAGTCACACTGAGGAAAACATGCAGTCCCAGCAAAAGTAAACTTAATCAACCCATGAGAAAGGCTCCAGCGATGGCAGGAACAAGGATATGATCTGAGTAGAAGTCAAGGATATGATCGTTATGTTTAGAGACTTGCTGTCCAGTGGAACTGAGGTATACCTACTTTGGGTCTGTGATTCGCAAGATTTCTCTGCAGAGTCGACCAATAAATGTTACAGACTCATCCACAGGGGTAAACTTTGGTATTGGAATATGAGTAGACTGGTACATACTTTGCCAATCTTGAATCTAGAAAAAAAAAAAAAAGAACCCCAAGGACATAAATAATTAGTCCATCTTTGATAAGTTAACCTAGTTATCCTTTTCTCACATAGTTTTACAAGGATAATGTTGCATGAATAGTGAATATAAATGGCTCCTTGATTTTGAAGAAGAAATTTTAAAAACTGTAGTAACAGCCTCCCAGAAATAACATGTATAATATTTATTTAAAAAATAAATAACTGTGAAAAAGTGAGGTGATTGAGGAGAAGTAGAAAAAGACGCAGGAATTTCTTACTTTCTGTCTTACAAGTTGACAATGTAATAATAAACATCCAAAATATAGGGCTGGAAGATACACAATCTTTTGAAAATGTCACCTGAATCATGTCAGTTCCCTAATTAAAAACCTGTGAGTGACTCCTTGTTAATTACTAAGATCGGTCTTCTCAGCTGTGACACTTAAGAATGTGGTGCTCAAATAATTCAACAGAAAATAGGCAAAGGATTTGACATTTCTCCAAAGAAGATATAACCTGGTCGATAAGCGCGTGAAAAGATGCTCAACATCATTGGTCATGATGGAAATGCAAATCAAAACCACAATGAAATACCACTCAGACTCACTAGGATGGTTGTAATCAAAAAGAAAAAAAGAGAAAATTAACAAGTGTTGGCGAGGATGTGGAAACCTAGAACCCTCAGACACTGCTGGTGGGAACAAACAAATGGTGCAGGCACTGTGGGAAACAGTTTGGTGGTTTGCAAGTTAAATGCAGAACTACTAAATGAGCCAGCATTTAGGTATACACTCTTGGGTATATACTCTGACCCAACCTAGATGAGCTCCTAAGTCTTTGGAACTCCTGAGTACCTGGTTTACAATGACTATACCAGATGGTTTCATTCTGTAGCCACGTAATTAAGTCTGCTTTCTCCTAAGGACAGTAAACTTGGAGAGGTCAGGGGTCACAGAAACCTTTCTGCAACCCTCACAGCTCCCAAAGTTACTCTGAAGGCATTTGTGACTCTGCAGTAGTTACGGAATTTTAGTAATTATTTAAACAAACTTTGTTGTTGGCATTTCTGAGGTTTGGGGCATGTCAGAAGTGATATATAGTCAAGAATATTAAAATCTGTTTAGATACCTTTGTTCTTAAGAAGTTATTACACTCTTGTTCCACATTGTAATTTATGATACGAGATACTTCTTCCTGCCAGATCTTCAGACCATAAATGTTGACATAGTCTTGAATATATTCAAAAGAACGATGGAATCCATCCATGGTAGCTCCCAGCTCTTTCAGCTTGGGCATCAGTTCACTCGGCTGTGTGAAAGAAGAAGCAGAAAGCTGTTAAGACTGGCACAGTCTGTCAACCGCCGACGCCGACATGAGACTGTCAAGGAAATCCCAGTGAGAGGCCACTGTGACAGCTGAAGACAGCTCTGGAAATACTTATTCCTGCCTCATTGAGAGTGGGTGGTGATTTATGCCAGGCATCCAATAAAGAATTTATTTCATTCATTTGGGAAGAAAGCCTCATATAAAAGAATATAAAAAATGAGTATCAGTGATTTCTCTCATCATTTGACGACTCTAATCTTAATTTTAAATTGAATTTACTGATGTGATTTCAGATGTAAATTTCAGGCCTGCTCTTTCTCTCTTGAGAAAAATGATTATATTCTCTAGAATATGATCAAGCAAAAGAAAAAAATTACAGCCTTTGTAGTTCCAGTCTGCTTTAGGCTTAACAAATTCTTTTCACTACGAGAAGGAACCTGGAATCATAAACATCAGTTTAATTCTTAAACTTGAAGTGAAGGAAAGGGCTGATTTTAAAAAGGGTTTTCTTATAATATGAATGCTTATAAGATAGGATCAAGGGTGGGATGAGGTGGGAGGTAGGAGGGAGGTTCAACAGGGAGGGGACATATGTCTGTCTATGGCTGATTTACGTTGATGTTTAGAAACCAACACAATTCTGTAAAGCAATTATCCTTCAATTAAATAAATTAATAATAAACCCCACCAAAATAAAAAAAAAAAAGATAGGATCAAAAAGCACATCAGGTGATTGTACTGAACATGATACAGTAGATATATGTTAGATAGGAAGAAAGGTCTTGTTCCTGTTCAAAATGACATTCTAGAACATTCTGCAAGCTGAGTCAAGGGCAAGGACAGACTCATTCTGCTGATCGGGTACCTTGGCTCGGGGGTTGAAGATCAAACCCCTATGAAGGGCAAAAGCAACACGCTTAACCAGTTCCTTCCTGATTCCATCTTCCAGCAGTTGTTTTGGATCCACCTAAATGCAAATTGAAAAGCATTAAATGTCAGTGAGGAAAAGCTCAGTCTAGGAGAAACACAGAGGAAAGACAGTCTCCAGAATCTGTAGGGGAGCACTTCCCTACCTCAATCCTAAGTGATTAGGATTTTCCCCCCCTTTCCTGCCCCTCTTTGATCTTGTGCAGCTCGGACAGAATTATTGAAACCTGTTACCTTGGTAGGACTTAGTTTATCTCAGCAACATTCATGACAATTTTACATGTCATTTCAAAGATGATGGGTATGGAAAGTTTTAAATCACCTCACATTTTGATCACTTCCTTAAAAGTGCCTTTTCTTATCACCAGGAGGAGACAGTGGACTGAATGGCTTGCACTGGAATTTAGTGCCCATCTCTCATCTGGAAGTTATCTAAGGGCATCTATAACCATATGAGCAAAGTCACTTGGGGCTGGACCTCTGCAGATTCAATAATTCTTTTTTCTTTCAGCATTTTCAGGATGCTATTTGTAATTAGAGAGATTAAATAGGAAAGAAATCTGCTATTTAACTCTATAGCTTATTTTGCTGATTCTTTTTTTCTATAATGAGAAAGCTTTTGTTATTCCCTAAAAGTCTGTCAAATCTATAAAACATGAAATAGTTTTAATACAGTCCTGTGAATTCTCTAAGACATGTTTCTTTTAATTTGTCAAGACTTATTATTTTAAAAAGTCATAAAGAAAATTGATACGTTCCATCTGGATTTGATGATATTTAAACTTTAAGGAGGATAACTGGAATGAAAAAGTTCCTGAAAATACAGAAGCCAGAGGAACTTGTTCAACTACAGTGTGATCAGGCAGTCATCGAAAGCCAGACCAAGGAGAAACAACAGGTCAAGACCTAGAATTCTTCAACAGACAAACTGTAAGGAAAGAAAGGAATGAAGGAGGAATCTGAGGAGTAAATCAGTTGTAAAAGACATACATTTTTTAAAAATGGGCAAATCTGAACTAAAGTGTCTAGAGATTTACTTCTGGGTAATAAAACTACAAACAGAGAGACTGGGATTAGGTCAGGGCCCACAAGGAGGATCCTGGGGTGGGAGCTGGCTCAACTGTGTCTCTGGGCTTGAGAGGTGGTGAGAGTGAGTGGTCTTTATCTCACACTAACCTATCAAGCTACACAACTGTTTCTATAGCGTTTGGCATCTATGCTGTATTTCATAAGAAACGGGTAAATTATAAACAAATACAGTCAATGAAAACAAATTCAAGCAGGTACAATGAAATTTCCAATGAAAACAGCCCTTATAAAAACAGATTTCATGAAAAAAGAGTTCAATGTTTTCATGAATCTCATGGTCTTAAAGGGCCCTTCCCATTCTCCCCAGACTTCCACCAACCAACCTGCGGAGTGCTCACAGGGAAAGACCCTGTCACACAGCTCCTTCCTTGCATTCTGTCTACCTCCTGTGGTTAACAGCAGTTAACAGTTTTCACATGGGTCCCCCAGGCCCTCCTCTATTAATTTAGATATGTATTTGTTCTTAAATACATTCATTAAAAAATCTAAACGGTCATGTGGTAGTTCTATGTCTAGCGTTCTACGGAATCTCCACCGTGTTCTCCATGGTGGCTGTGCGGTCTACGCATCTGCAGGGGAGCAATGGAGAGGCAGACGTGGAGGGCAGACCTGGGGACAGTGCAGGAAGGAGGGGTGGGATGAATGGAGAGAACATTCTGGAAACATACACCTTACCATACGTAAAACAGCAAGAGGGAATTAGCTGTGTGACACCGGGAGCTCAACCCATGGCTCTGTGACAACCTAAGGGGGTGGGAGATGGGAAGGGGGTTCAGAAGGGAGGGGACAGATGTATACCTGTGACTGATTCGTGTTGATGTATGGCAGAAACCAACACAATACTGTAAAGCAATTATCCTCCAAGGAAAAAAACGTCTAAATGGGATAAAAATATTGGGTTGGCCAATCCTGGACCAATCTAGTCCTAGGATTTATCTGTAAGAGGTTATGAAAAGTCTGAATGAAATTTTTGGTCAATCCAGTATGAACATATATATACTACATGTTGTTCTACCATTGCGTTTCCACTCTACATTCTGGAAATTTCTTGGTGGTAAGTTATTTTTGAATGGCAGGAAAGTAATCCACAGTGTGACCGCACCATGATATAGTCAGCCATTCTTTCCCTCATAAAATGCTTAGGCTATTTCTACTATTTTGGCTACCCTACATCTAACAATGGACATTATATGTGTATCTGTGTATATCTCACTTATTTTAACTCATATTTACTGAAATGAATGAAAACTCTTTGAAAGGGTTTGAAATAGATCTATAGCATTCAAAGATTACAGATTACTGAAGGCCATGGGATCCCACATAAAGCCCTGAGTTGTTGAACTGGCAGAGACAATGTAAGCTTAGAGGATGTCAAGATGACATTCCCTTGCACTTATTGGTACTTCCCTGGTGACTCAGATGATAAAGACTCTGCCTGTAATGCAGGAGACCTGGGTTCGACCCTTGAGGAACACAACCCAGTCCAGTATTCTTCCTGGGAAATCCCACGGACAGAGGAACCTGGCGGACTACAGTCCATAGGGCTGCAAAGAGTCCAACATGACTGAGCAACTAACACTAACATACTTGCGCTTATTAAGTGAAAGATTCTGGTAAGAGATTTACATTTTTCTTAAGTAGTCCTTCCCTTGATAATTATTGCTAATTACTAGGTTTTATTACATCCAACTAGTCACTTTGTATTTAAGACTAACCTGGTCCTAGGATGTATCATCATATAAAGATGAGTGAGGAAAAAAAAAAAAAAGATGAGTGAGAAGTGATAACCTGTGTACTCTCTGAATATCAACTGACTTAAACTGGCATCAGGCCTAAATCAAGTTTAATAGAGTCTAATATACTGCAGGGCTAGAACGGTATTTCTTTACTACATTTCTAGAAACAACATAGTAAAGTTCTGTTTCTATTTAGGTTCGTTTCCTATATTTTCTTGGATTTCATTAACACAAATGTTATATCCAGCAATTCAATGAAGATTCTTTAGAAAATTGGAAATGTTAAGATTCTATTGATGTCAGATAAATGGAAAAATAAATAAGAGCACCACGAACTGAGTGGGTGCATCACTAGTCATCTTAGGATTACAAATTATAATAAAACAGCAATGATATACCACTTTAGACCCGTCTGGAGAACAAAAATTAGGAAGCGGATCATGGCTAGTGTTGGCCAAAATGGGGATAGATACACAGGAAACAAGTCATGTGAGGAGGCAATCTGGCTGTACTGAGACAAATTAAGTACAAATGTGCCCTAAGACTCTGACCCACTCCTGGATTTCAGCACAATTCTTGCACAGGCCTATGTGGGGACATGTTCAGAGATGCTCATCTAGACACTGCTGATGCTAACAGGAAGCACAGGTATGAAAATGAGCAGCATCTGTGCCCTGGGAACAGCTAAATAAAATGTGGAATTCTCTGCAGCAGGAAGAAGTAACCAACCATCTCACTACAACATAAATAAATCCTGAAAGCAATAACTAGTGAGAAATGTTAGAAAAAGAATGAGGCTTTGCAGCAGAATATGATTTAGAGAAATCAAAAATGTGCACACATAAAATACTACTACTTGCTAAAAATAAGAAGACTTGCATATTTATGGACAGAAATCAAACAGAGTGGGTGCTGTGGGGTCTGGGGGTGGGTATCAGGAGAAGAGAAAGAAAAAAAGAAGAGAGGAGCCTGCATATACTGGTGATGGCAATGGCCTGTGGTCAGAGGTTTACCATGATCTCAGCTCTCTGCACCTGGGGTGCGGCATAAAAACATTAAAGAGAAAGAAAGGTTGCAGGCGAGGAGGAAAGAGACAGTAAGTGATCAAGTAAGCAAGCTTCTTTGCTTAAGGGAATTGAATTATTCTTTTATTATTACAAAAATTCAATAAAATGTTTTTTCTTAGTGTTTAGGAATTCCTGGGTGTTATGAAAAATAAGGATAATAATGCTTTCTCCTTCTCTGTTCGTAAGTGACTAAAATGAAAATCAAACACTGTATGTGAGATAGTGAGAGGCATAAGATGATGACAGTACCCCCACAGGATAAACTCCGCCAAAATCCAAATGATGGAGAGGCTTATTATGAGGCCACAGAGACCAGCATTAAGACCATTACCTTGATGATGCCGACTAAAGTTGTCTTCATCATTAAGATGCCTTCAGTAAAAATGGAAATAGCATGAGTAAGCTTGGCAACCTTCAACAAAGAAAAAGAGGTTAATGAAGCACTTCTCATAAAAGACCCATCACTTCTATGGGAAGCTAAAATAACTGGTAATAGTTCTGAAAGGGCAAAGCCAAGAGGACAAGCATGTAGCTTGAAGGTACCTGCGTGTACATGTCCTGGTCAGAAATAAGGCTCTGTGGTGTTGACCACTGTCAGACCTACCGGGTGACTGAGTCAGAAGATGTTCAATCATTCTTTACCCTTTGATCAATCACTTCCCCTTCTTTGGGCCTCAGTATTTCACACATGAGATGAAAGCAGGACTCAGTGATATAGATGATACCTTCCAAAATCAAAAGGCTCATGGAGACACTGAAAAGGTAATCTCCCTTTTATTGCAGTCCACATTCTTTTCAAACAATGCTGGGAGGCACTGAAAAGACTGACTGAGGCTATATTCTTGAGTTAGAATCAACGTGGAAATTCTGAGCTTGATGATCTTAATGCCTAATGAAACTTCTGGAGTTGTGTCAAAGGATGTGAAATTGATGCTGGTTATCACATTTTCAAATTTTACTTGATTTTATTTTTCAGGTCTCTAAGTTTAGGGAGAAAGAAAAGCAGAGGCATTTGGGAAGAACTACTTCTGAGACTGCTTAATTGGGGAATGGCCTTAAATATCTGCCTGTTTGAAGTGGTTTATGGAATATGGATTACTTTGAACCACTGAGTCATGAACCTAGACCGTTCAAAAGAAAAGTGACCAACTGAGTTCCACTCCCTCTGAGAACATTCAGGCAGGTGGGGCCCTGAATGATACCAGGACACTGTAAAGAATGAAGGTAAGCCTGCACTAAAATAACAAAACCTGGTTACCATTGAGCGAGCAGAAAAATAAATCAGAACTGATCCGGGGGTCTTGGGGATACGCAGAGTTGTGCTATTTCATGGGGGTTAAACATCAAAAGGCAGATGTTAAAGGGACACACCACCTCATATCGCGGGCCGAGCTGAGCGTAGTCCCTCAGCTTGTCTTTGTCCAGCCGGGTGGGCACTTCAATGATATCGTGAGTCTGAAGCTTTATGATCTTTAGAAGGGAAGTAAACATGCTTTCTGGAATAATCTGCAACACCTTTAGTGAAAGGGAAAAGAGGAAAAACAAGTGAACCTCCTATTTTCTCTTCCTTAGTTTGACAGATGGCAGGACAACAGTAAAAAGGGTGTCCATTTATTAATCTGCAGGAAAGGGTGCTGGGGGGCTCTCACAAGCATTCTTTTAGTAACTGCTCCCAGGCACAGGGCTACGTTCCTTCAAACACAAACTGCTCACAGATTATGAGTGGGAAAAAGTTAAAAATCATACTTCAGGTGTTTGGAACAGCTCTGATATTGGCCTGGACTTAGGAAAACTTCATAATCAGATACAGACCTTGGAACACTCTCGTTTGGATTTTACTGCTGCTGGAGCCACTGATGACTTTTTCCACACCTTCTCTAACTTTATTTCTGGAAAAAAACAATCTGTCTAATGTCTTCAGTTATGGTGCTGTTGGTGCTCTAATCTTACTTCTTTTAATCATTCTTCCTTGTATTGTCAGGATTCTTCGGTAGAGCATTCAGAAGCTCTCGACTTGAGTTGCACCTGATTATTTTAAAAAAACAAAAAAGGGGGAAATGCCGGGAGCCAGCGTGAGGAACTCCGCCCATGGCAAAGGTCATGAGGAAGGAGGCTTGGCATACGCAAAGGCGTGATCAAGCCTCAGGAAACCCTCTGTTCCCGAGTATCTACCCCAAAACCAGAGTCTGTTTTATGCTCTCACCTACACCCCTGGCTTTACGGGGGGCTCTCCCCATAACCATTTCTCTCGGAGAAGGAGTAAGCGTGCAGCTCCAAGGCAATAAAAATTCCTGGGCCGGACAAGAGTGTTTCAGCTTACGGACTCCCCTGAAGGTTATCTAGCCCGCCTGTATAGGTTCGTCTGGCTACATGTGATTGTTTACAGCCTCCCAACCTGAGAGGCACGAGATGTTTTAGACTTCAGTTGAGTTGAGTTCAGCCGCTCAGTCATGTCCGACTCTTTGCGACCCCATGAATCGCAGCACGCCAGGCCTCCCTGTCCATCACCACCTCCCAGAGTTCACTCAGACTCACGTCCATCGAGTCCGTGATGCCATTCAGCCATCTCATCCTCGGTCGTCCCCTTCTTCTCATGCCCCCAATCCCTCCCAGCATCAGGGTCTTTTCTGATGAGTCAACTCTTCGCATGAGGTGGCCAAAGTATTAGAGTTTCGGCTTCAGCATCATTCCTACCAAAGAAATCCCAGGGTTGATCTCCTTCAGAATGGACTGGTTGGATCTCTTTGCAGTCCAAGGGACTCTCAAGAGTCTTCTCCAACACCATAGTTCAAAAGCATCAATTCTTCGGCGCTCAGCCTTCTTCATAGTCCAACTCTCACATCCATACATGATCACAGGAAAAACCATAGCCTTGATTAGACAGACCTTAGTCGGCAAAGTAATGTCTCTGCTTTTGAATATGCTATCTAGGTTGGTCATAACTTTTCTTCCAAGGAGTAAGCATCTCTTAATTTCATGGCTGCAATCACCATCTGCAGTTTTTTTGGAGCCCAAAAAAATGAAGTCTGACACTGTTTCCACTGTTTCCCCATCTATTTCCCATGAAGTGATGGGACCAGATGCCATGATCTTCGTTTTCTGAATGTTGAGCTTTAAGCCAACTTTTTCGCTCTCCTCTTTCACTTTCATCAAGAGGTTTTTTAGCTCCTCTTCACTTTCTGCCATAAGGGTGGTGTCATCTGCATATCTGAGGTGATTGATATTTCTCCCGGCAATCTTGATTCCAGCTTGTGCCTCTTCCACTCCAGCGTTTCTCATGATGTACTCTGCATAGAAGTTAAATAAGCAGGGTGACAACATACAGACTTGACGCACTCCTTTTCCTATTTGGAACCAGTCTGTTGTTCCATGTCCAGTTCTAACTGTTGCTTCCTGACCTGCATACAGATTCCTTAAGAGGCAGGTCAGGTGGTCTGTATTCCCATCTCTCTCAGAATTTTCCACAGTTTATTGTGATCTACACAGTCAAAGCCTTTGGCATAGTCAATAAAGCAGAAATAGGTGTTTTTCTGGAACTCTCTTGCTTTTTCCATTATCCAGCAGATGTTGACAATTTGATCTCTGGTTCCTCTGCCTTTTCTAAAACCAGCTTGAACATCAGGGAGTTCACGGTTCACGTATTGCTGAAGCCTGGCTTGGAGAATTTTGAGCATTACTTTACTAGCATGTAAGATGAGTGCAATTGTGAGGTAGTTTGAGCATTATTTGGCATTGCCTTTCTTTGGGATTGGAATGAAAACTGACCTTTTCCAGTCCTGTGGCCACTGCTGAGTTTTCCAAATTTGCTGGCATATTGAGTGCAACACTTTCACAGCATCATCTTTCAGGATTTGAAACAGCTCTACTGGAATTCCATCACCTCCACTGGCTTTGTTCGTAGTGATGCTTTCCAAGGCCCACCTGACTTCACTTTTCAAGATGTCTGGCTCTAGATTAGTGATCACACCATCATGATTATCTGGGTTGTGAAGATCTTTTTTGTATAGTTCTTCCGTGTATTCTTGCCACCTCTTCGGGCAAATTCTTTTGGAGAGTTGGAAATTATTAGTATAGTGGGTTGGTTAGGAATTATATTGGTGAAGGGTTTTTTCATTTGTTGTGCCAATAGTTGCTGCTAATTCCCTGCCCCGGGTGTGACAAGATTATCCATACTCCTGCCACTATGCACATGATTGCTTATTACCTCTCAACCATAAATAGCACAGAGAGTTTTGGAGTATTTTGAGAGTCTTAATTAGCATAGGGCTTTTCTCATTGTTGAGTCAATGATTGCCGCCAGGCCTCCATATCCTTAGGCACCTGGGAATATATTAATCAATGTATTTGGAATATAGAAAAGGAAATATAGTAGTTTTTAAGGTTAGCAATACTAGACTTTTTGAGTTAATGAATTTTCTCTTCTGTAATAGATCACTGTACTTTGTTATAAATCACTGTGTCCTTGCTATGTAAAAATGTAAATTTATCACTATCTTAAGACTAAATAGATCTTAAGGGGAACATTGGTGAAAGGATTTTCATTTGTTAGGTTGATGTTTGCTGCTAAATCTCCATGTTCCCTGCCCTTATAATGACTATAACTAGCATATAGGAGAAATAAGTATTAACCTTAAAGCATATAGGAGAAATAAGTATTAACCTTTAAGATTAATCATGTTAACCTTGGGTTAAATAAATTCCTCTCTTGATTGTAACTTACTACACCTTCATCCTATAGGAATGCAACTTTGTTTGGAGGGTGGTGCCTGGTTTAAGAAAAAAAACCCTTGGAAGACATAAGTTTTTTTGGTTATCAGAAAGAAAGGATCATAAAATGTCAGCAGGTCTCATGGCCAGAAGATGATTTAAAATCCCTAAGATCTTTTTATGTGAAGCACCTGATTTTGATAAGGTCAGGACTGCTGACCCCCGCGTGACTCTGTATTCATCCCTATGTGTAACAAAAGGTATATAAGCAAACCCAAAAATAAAGAAATGGGATCAGTTTTTGGAAAGACTGATTCCCCCATGTCGTTTCTTTCTTGCTCCCCGTTTTTCTGGCTGAATTCCCATCTGGAGCATGGATGCTATTCCATGTAAACCAAGTTATTCAGCCTCTTTTTCTCCACTAATTTTCCTACTACACTATCCGTTTCTAATCTCTCTATATCTCTGTAATTAAATATGTATTTTTCCAAGGATGCCGACTCTGTCCCCACCTTCGAATCACCCTGGATCCACCAGGGCTGGACCCCGGCAAGATAAAGCGAAGTCTCCTAGAAATGCTGTAAAAGATGTATCACTCCCACATTATAAATTTTTCAAAAGCTGAGATTCAGAGATGTTAAGTAACATTGCTGTAGAGCCCTCAGCTAGTACATGACACAGGACAATTTTGAATCCAGGCCTGTGTGGCTCTGCTACTGCTGCTGCTAAGTCGCTTCAGTCGTGTCCAACTCTGTGCGACCCCAGAGATGGCAGCCCGTAAGGTCCCCCGTCCCTGGGATTCTCCAGGTGAGAACACTGGAGTGGGTTGCCATTTCCGTCTCCAATGCATGAAAGTGAAAAGTGAAAGTGAAGTCGCTCAGTCGTGTCTGACTCTTAGCGACCCCATGGACTGCAGCCTACCAGGCTCCTCCGTCCATGGGATTTTCCAGGCAAGAGTACTGGAGTGGGGTGCCATTTTGTGGCTTTAAGTTACACCATAGGTTATTGAAACAAGGACCAAAATTCTCCTGAAAACTTTAAGTTCCAATTAGTCACAGTTACCAACTGTGACTTTGAAGAAGCTACCAAGATCTATGTTTCTCAATCTCTACACCTATAAAATGGGGGTTAATACTATCAGCATTTAAAAAATAAGTATAAAAGTTCTTTGAAAGTAAAAACGTATCTGCACACCCACAGTACCAGTAAGAATAAATTTATTTTCAGGTATGGAAAATTTCAGGAATCAAATTAAGAATTAAGGAAAAGTATATATAACTACTATGTATACAACAGATAAACAACAAGGACCTACTACAGAGCATGGTCTTGTAATAATCTATGTATATATGTACAACCAAATCACTTTGCTGCATACTTGAAGCTAATACATCATAAATTAAGTACACTTTAATAAAAAAAAAAAAGGCGTAAGGGAAAGGAATAACAGGTATACTTTATTCAGGGCCCCAAGCACATCATTTGTATTTAAAATAGCAGTTGCTACTGCTACTGATAAGTTGCTTCAGTCGTGTCTGACTCTGTGCGACCCCACAGATGGCAGCCCACCAGGCTTCCCTGTCCCTGGGATTCTCCAGGCAAGAACACTGGAGTGGGTTGCCATTTCCTTCTCCAATGCATGAAAGTAAAAAGTGAAGGTGAAGTCGCTCAGTCGTGTTCGACTCTTAGCGACCCCATGGACTGCAGCCTACCAGCTCCTCCGTCCATGGGATTTTCCAGGCAAGAGTACTGGAGCGGGGTGCCATTGCCTGTATTTAAAACAGCAGTTAGTTTGCCATTAAAATAAGTATCACCTTGATGCATTTCTTACCTTTCTCACATAGGACACCAATTCACCAGAATAATATTGAGACACGCTGAGAAGGTCAGGGCTATTTGCTTGATTAATACGGAGAAGGGGCAGGTCAAGGGCAGAGGCAAGCTGGAAGGAAAATAAGACACCACTGTTTCTCTGTTTCAAAAAGTCCTAGAAATCTCTTTCTTGAAGCAGTAACACACAACGAAGCTCCTAGGCTTTGCTCAAAAGACAGCAACAAAGACTAAACTTCATCAGTTCACAGTTTCTGACAAGGATATAATGTAAAATGACAGGTATCTGCTACGGCAGCGGCTCTCAAGTTGTGGTCGCTGGACCAGTAGCATCAGCATCACCTGAGATCTTGTTAGAGATGCTGATTCTCAAGCCTCACATAGGTATACTTCATCAGAAGCTCCGGAGGTGGGGCCCAGCAATCTGGGCTGTGACACGTCTTCCAGGTGATTATCCTACATGCTCAAGTTTGAGCCACTGAACTACAGAAGGCAGCTACTTCTCTATGGAGACCGGACATTCTGATTGACGGACTACACATTGAGTCTAATCTAAGATGACATGGCTTGTAAGAAGTGCCATGATTTGATGCACTGCTCAAAAATACAACAACAAAAAAACACCACATGCTGACAACTAAATTATGATATGCCATCATCTACAACCCATCTCAGTCACAGAAATGTTAAAATATGAAATTGCCTCTCAGACTTAATATATATGGTAATTTCATCAGAAGACATTGAGTAAATTATTTGTTCATTTATCACTAAACGAAATTACCTTGAGAGAAGGGTCAATCCATGCCTGTTTTGTTTACCATTATTACCTAATCTTTTTATTTTTAAATTTTATTTCTTGGCTGAACCATGTGGCATGTGAGATCTTAGTTCCCTGACCAGGGATTGAACCCATGTCCCCTGCATTGGAAGCTTGGAGTCTTAACCACTGAATCACCAAGGAAGTCCCCTTCCCTAATCTTTAGAGGAGATCTTAGAATATAGCAGAAGCTCAACAAGAATTTTTTTAAGTGAGGAAGTAAAAGGATTTTATTCATGTCTAGGGAATAAAGGATGTACATTTTTTAGTATCTCGGTAAAACTAATAAAAAATCAATTTCATTAAAAACAATTTTTGTAAGACATCCCAACATCTATTTTGAATTTAAACTTTATTTCTTACATCTTTTGCCAACTACACTCTCATGAAAAATCTGCTAAAAGCTTTCAGTCTATAAAAATACTTAAAATTGTCCAACTTTCTGAAAGAATGAGATCTTGGACTGAATGAATGAATGAGGTAAAAATGAAGGTGAACGCTTGCTCAGAAACTGCCCATGTGATCTTCCTGCTCCTTGCTTACCTTAAGGAACGTGGCTCTGAGCTTAGTGACCATGGATGGGCTCACCCTTATGCTCTCCTGCATGATAGCCGTGAAACTGCAAAAAGATACCAGTGGTAAGATGGCGCCCACAGTGGCTCCCACCAGGGACTGGCGTCAGGCTGCCCACATTACCTGTCAATCAACTGCCAAGCAAAAGAAAGGTCCCCGATGATCTGCATTGTGATCAGGACCTCCTCTTTGATGTTAATGGTTCGGATCATTTGGTGGAGAAACTTGCGCGTATCAGCAAGAAACTGACACACTTGCAGATTTGATTCGAGCTGGTGAAATTCTTGAACCTGAGGTGCATAAACACACTGGATTTTAAACTTCTGAACAGCCTGCATGGTGCTCATTGTTCTTTGAAAACACTTCAAATAAAGCACACTACTTAACTAACATTCTTGGCAAAATTTTAATTTCAAAATATAATTTCAGAAATGTACAAGCCAAGTCAGAAAACAATACATGTATTTCTAGAATTAAAAAATGTTCCGTTATTTCTTATTCTGTACATATATAACATAATAAGCAAATACTCCCAGTTTCCACTTCTGTATCAATAAACATATATTGGAAAATTCTAATTCTGCAGATTTGCTGGCTTGCTAAAAAACAAAATAAGTCATGCCACAACCAAGGAGTGGGCACTTGTTCATTTTTAAGTTCTTTTGATGAATTTTAATAAATAATGATTCCACAGTGTTCTGACATTTTAAAGTGTATAATTCAATGGGCATGGGCTACATGCCAAAAGAAATAATGCAAAAGAGAAAAAGCACCCAGATTTATAACACTGTTTATAGTTGTACTATCGACTAGAAAATCCAAAAACAACCGAAATAGAAACAGCACAAGTGAGCAATTGTTCCGGAATGGTTATGGAAACTGGCATGCTAACAGTGGAGCATTATACTGTGCTGCCGTAATAGTGGCCAGCCTAAAACCCTTGCAAAAATAAGAAAGAGCTTATAAGAAAAGGATGAATGCATACATATTACTTGGACAGGGTTCCAGGTGAGGATGGATGATTTTTGTTTTTAGATAATAAGAGTATATGCTTATTGTTCTGATGCTTTTTTACTTTCCTGGTTAAACATACAAGTTTTAAGAGTGTGGAAGTAAGATTGTCTTTTGACGATTATTTTTCAGTAGATAAAAAACAAACTTTTCTTTTCCAGAAAAGAAAACACATTATTTTTAAGCATATGATCATTATACAACTATTTTTATTTTTCTGTATCTTCTTCTAGCTTTTCCCCCAAGGCACACATTTTTTACAAACCTAAAAATGGTGCATATAATGGAAATTTGCTTTTGCGTTCACCTCCTTATCATAGTTTTCCCAATGTCTCTATACTGTCTTCATGATTAGTTTTTCAAGACTACATACATGTTTCTGCAAGTTGAAATATCATAAATTTCTCTACCATTCTCTTTATTATTATCATTTAGTTATTTTCCCAATTTTAGGGCACTGTATGCAACAGTGAACATATTCACTTACACTGCTTTTACTTCTGATGAAACAGTCTCTTAAATATGTTTCCAGGACTGCTGTGTAGGTCAAACATATGGTTCATGATCCAAGAACTGTCATTTAAAGACCTTCCTTACCTCTTCCAAAGCCTGTATTAGCTGCACAGTTTTTCTGCCCGCGGCGGTAGAATCATCATAATTTAGTGATAATATTTGTTTTGAAATCTCTCTGAACCAAGCTTGAAGATTTTCTATTAATATAGAAACAAGAAAAGACTACTGAAATCCCAGAACAACTGTAGCAGTGGCTATGGCTTTAATCATCTTTCCCAAGTCCAGTTCTTACAAAGCTTTCACTATGTATCTATCAACTGTTCTCAGGAATTCTCCAAATTCTAACAACAAAAATGCCTGAGGCATGGACCTAGTAAAAGCGATGAAACTTTCTACACAGAGTTTATAACACCTGGCAGAAAGGGTACATGTAAACTGATGTGTGCAAAGATGGCAGTGGGGGAGGGGAGGAGTCGGGGAGGAACTGCAGGATTTTCACAGAGCTGGGAGGATGGGTGAAGGTCTGCAGGGGCAGAGCGGGGGATTAACTGTCCCTAGATAGAGAGACAGATACAGCAGAAACTTTGGGGCAAAAGGGCCAATGGCACATTTTGGAGGGCAAAGTGGGACCAACGTGTAGGAGAGTGACGTGTGAGTGGTGAGCTGTGGGGAGTCTGAATGGATTAGGGGGTGCCATTTGCACTCACAAACCAGTTGGCATTTCTTAAGGCAGAGATGGTGAGTACTGTTAACATGCTCTGAGACCGTCAGTGTATCAGGCAAGGGTTTAAGCTTCGTTTCATCTTACCTTCACAAAAATCTATCGAGTGGAATTAAAAGCCATTTCTCAGATAAGAATGCCGATACCTGGAGATATTAAGAGTCTCTGTGGCTTAGAGTCACTTAATGAAATAGCCAGGGTATGCAAACTGTTCAGAGTTAAAGCCTTTGCTCTTCTCACCTCACCAAGTTAAAAAAGCTGAAGGTTTTTTGTGTGTCATCAATGGGATAATTTCACTTCAATAAAAGCACTTAAAAGCTTATAATCTAAGTTATTTTAAGAACTGACATCTGGGTTCCCTGGTTGCTCAGTGGTTAAGGATCCACCTGCCAATGCTGGAGATGTGGGTTTGACCCTTGATCCGCAAGGATCCCACATACTGAGCAACTAAGCCCATGTGCCACACATACTAGAGCGTAGCCTCCACTTGCCAAACTAGAGAAAAGCATGAGCAGCAACGAAGACCCAGCATAGTCAAAAATAAGTACATAAAAGTATTAAAAAAAAATAAAAGATTTGACATAGAGTGGGAGGGAGGTCACAGAGGGAGGGGACATAGGGACACACATAGCTGATTCACTTTGTTGTATAGCATAAACGAACACAACACTGTAAAGAAATTACACTCTAATAAAAAAACTGACATGAAGAAAACTAGTTCCAAGTTTAAACTTTGTTTTTTTGGTAGGACCAAAGGACAGCTATGCTATAGAAGAAAATACAAAGAATTTGGAGTCTGAGGTGATGGTTGAGATCCAGGCTTTGTACCTTTGTTACTTTTGGCTAGTGATTACTTTTTAAAGCTTTGGTCTCTTGTATACATAAAATAAGGATAAAGATGTTTATCTCACAGGGTTGTAAGGATCAAACAAGAAGTATTTGTCAAAGTACTTCCTAAACTGAAATATGCTATACAGCCAGAAAAAGTAGAGTATATTGTTTTGAACGATCTTTGAAACAATGCTTGTATTTATAAGAACCTGCAGCCATGAAATTAAAAGATGCTTACTCCTTGGAAGGAAAGTTATGACGAACCTAGATAGCATATTGAAAAGCAAAGACATTACTTTGCCAACAAAGGTCCGTCTACTCAAGGCTATGGTTTTTCCAGTGGTTATGTATGGATGTGAGAGTTGGACTGTGAAGAAAGCTGAGCACCGAAGAATTGATGCTTTTGAACTGTGGTGTTGGAGAAGACTCTTGAGAGTCCCTTGGACTGCAAGGAGATCCAACCAGTCCATTCTAAAGGAGATCAGTCCTGGGTGTTCTTTGGAAGGACTGATGCTAAAGCTGAAACTCCAATACTTTGGCCACCTCATGCGAAGAGTTGACTCATTGGAAAAGAGTCTGATGCTGGGAGGGATTGGGGGCAGGAGGAGAAGGGGATGACAGAGGATGAGATGGCTGGATGCCATCACCAACTCAATGGACATAAGTTTGAGTGAACTCCAGGAGTTGGTGATGGACAGGGAGGCCTCGCGTGCTGCAATTCATGGGGTCGCAGAGAGTCGGACACAATTGAATGACTGAACTGAAAAGAGACTAGAATAGAGATAAATGTGCCTGATTTTAGACAACTTATCTGGTTAGATTGGTACTGGAGGTTCTTTGTTTTTTTAAGATACAATATGGTGATCTGTGAAACCTGTTGCCAATTTATATCATTTCATCAAAAACTGGTCAACTTTTTTCAATAGGAGGGAATAACTTTCATGATCTTCTCAGAAGGCTACTTCTCCTAAGAAAATTAATAACCACTAACACAGATGATATCTAAGAGTCTTGTGTTCCAATCCTGATTGGGTCTTCTTCACTGACACACCTGCCATCTAGTGGCACAAGAGGGGACCTGCAGACTGCTTTGAAACAACTGCGTGTGTGAATTCAGTTGCTCAATCTTCATGACCCCATGGACTGTAGCCTGCTAGGCTCCTCTGTCCATGAAGTTTTTCAGGGAAGAATACTGGAGTCAGTTGCCATTTCCTGCTTCTTGGGATCTTCCTGACCAAGGGATCGAAGCCAGGTCTCCTGCACTGCAGGCAGATTCTTTACCATCTGAGTCACCAGGGAAGCTTCAGTAGGAATAATAACATAATTTGGAAATATATTTTGGATTGACCATTCAGCATCAAATAAATCAACAAGAGCCAAATACGGTAATCATAAGTTTATACTGACTATGAATAGCAGAGTTACACTTTTAAATAAAAACCTATACTATTAACCAATTCTACTATATAATTAACTTTATCAGAAATAAATTTGACAGTTAAAACAAGGCTAAGAAAAAATAGTTTGTCACCTTAAAACTCAGAATGGTCTTTCAGGGGCAATTTGAAAGGATCCTATCTATACAATAGTTTGAAGAGATAGCACAATTTTCCTATAGGTATAATTTCCTAAAAAAGCAAGATCAAAATCGTCAAAGTTAAACCTAAGCTGTGGCTATGTTGGGCTTCTCAGGTGGCGCAATGGCAAAGAACCCACCTGCCAATGCAGGAGACAGGTTCAATCCCTGAGTCAGGAAGATCCCCTGGAGTAGGAAATGGCAGCCCATTCCAGTATTCTTTCCTGGAAAATCCCATGGACCGAGGAACCTGGCAGGCTACAGTCCATGGGGCTGCAAAGACTGAGGGATCGAGACAGACACACACACACAAAGACACACATAGACACACACGTTGTTTCAAAACAGTGTGCAGGTCCCCTATTGTGCCACTAGATGGCAAGTGCGTCAGATAAGAAGCAGCAAACAGGATTGGCACACAAGACTCCTAGGTATCATCTATTTAGTGGTTATTAATATTCTTGGGAGAAGTATCCTTCTGAGAGGATGATGAAAGTTATTACCTCCCCCAATGCAAATAAAATGACACACTAAAGGCACTAGCTTTGTATACTGTGGTGGTAGGTGGAGGATTATGACTCTAAGCCCCAGTTTAGCCCCCAATTTCTTATATCATATGTAAGAAACCTGAAGTTGAGAGAGAATATGAGATTTCCCAAGGGAGCACCAGGCTAGAGCAGCCAAAACTAAACTTCTGATCTTCATCAACAACACCCCAGCACACAGTAACATCACAATAATGACTTTTTACTCTGCTGGTTTCTAATAAACTGTGTACACATTTCAAACACACTGATGTTTCCTCTCCAGCAATTACCATTTTTCTCCACTCTGGTTAGAGGTTTGACTCCTGAAAAGACATCAGCAAGCTCCATCATCCGCTCTGAGCCCTCCTTCTTGTAATGCTCCCATTTGGCCTGCTTTTCTGAAAGCATTTGCTTGAACATCTATTGAAGAGACAGACGAGATTTACTGATTTTAAGAGAAAAATCCAGCTTAGGCAGTTTACTAAGAAAGCCTGAGTCAAACCCAGTTTATTATAAAAATAGGTACCTAAAATCAACATCATTCTGATGCCATCTCTTAAGCATCAATACTTACAAATTGTGGGTTAAAAAACTAGACCATCTCTCAGATGGTGGCTCTCAGACTAATTAAGGCAAAGTGAGTGTTAGTTCTGAATGAGCTTCAAGGTCTGCAGCTAGTTCCAGAGGCCACCTGATCCAAACTCCCAAAGTTTCTGTAGAACCTGGACACCCCCAGGTGTCTGCCATTCTTATCATGCCCATGTGCTGTGCTTAGTCGCTCAGTCGTGTCTAACTGTTTGCAACCCCATGAACTGTAGCCCATCAGGCCCCTCTGATTCTCCAGGTAAGAATACTTGAGTGGATTGCCGCGCCCTCCTCCAGGGGATCTTCATAACCCAGGGATCAAACCCAGGTCTCCTGTATTGCAGGCAGATTCTTTACCATCTGAGCCATCAGGGAAGCCCAATTATGCCCATGGAGGCTTTTTAAGGAGTAAAACCAGCACAGAATTTCCTTTTGTGAACTCAAATCCCTTAAAGTCCTTAGGTCAAGTTTGTTTAAATGCAAAGTACCACCTTATTTAGGCCTTTCCAATAGGTTTTCATGGCTTTTAAGATGAAGACGACTATCCTGCAAGGCCCAGCACCGGCTGGCTCCTGCCCACCTGTCAACCTCACTTCCTAACACCTTTCTGTTGTGTTCTCCCCCCTCCAGCCTGCTGATCTTTCAGGCCTGAACTGGCCAGGCTCTCCCTTCCCTGAGGGGACTGAGACAGAGTCCGTCTTCCCTATGCAATGGTCTCCATCATGCTCCCCATTTCTGTCTTAGCTAACTCTGGCAGGTCCCTTTCTCAACGTTCTTCAAAAGCTCCTGCTGCCCTTCTCAGGGAAGTCATGAAAGCTAGGACAGGATCCTTTCTTTTAGGTGGAGAACTATGTTCCTCTCCTTTAGAGCATACACCTCAGCTTTTATTTACATTTTCATTTGTGTAATTCTCTGTTTACTATCCACATTCCTCATTAGACCATAACCTCCATAATCTGGGGCATTTTTTCCCCATCACTGTATCCCTAAATAACAGTAGAGACTAAATGCCTGTTAAATGTTTAATCTCATCCTTCGAATATAAGAATTATCTCAGACAGCTAGAATCTTTAGCTTGAATCAAAGACACAGGTACAAAAATCCTAACTGCTAAAAAAAAAAAAATTAAGCATTAAGAAAAGATTTTGGTGGTTACTTATTCAGTATTTTTACCTCTTTGAGTATAAACTCAAATTGTGCAGTATCCAACAGCAATTGAAAGAGGATCTTGGGATTGTACCTCGAGTCTGTTAGAATCTGGTCCTTGATTTGACGAAGGCGTTTGTTGTTTGGGTCACAGGCTAGACATGTGGAGAAAAGAGTTTCCAATTTACTAAATGGGTAGAAAATACCTATAATAAGTAAGATGGATTCTGAAATACTTTCATTTCCCTTCTTTTAAGCATTTAAAAAGTAGTAAGAAAAATGCATATCAATGATGGATGGTAAAATAAATTGTATCTATGCTAGAGGAAGTACAATTGAACTGCTAAATAAAACGTTGAATCTGACATAGAATGTCATAGTGATATACTGTTGAATGAAAAAGAGCAAAGTGAGAACAGTGTTTCCAAAGTTTGTAAGTATCCTGTGGTTGGTTGATTATCGACTGTCTGTGGGTCAGTGCTTTTGGCACTAATGATGGGTTGAGCCTTTTGGCACTATTTCCTAAGTAAGCGGCCTCCTTGTGTCCTGTCTGTTTGAAGTTGCTTGTGTTGGGCACTAATCTCTGCCATTCAGCTATGGACAGGTGTGCAGAAAAGATTTAACACAGCAGGCCTGAGACTGCCATCTTCAAAAAGGCCTGTTTGCAAGGTTGGCTCTTGGCTGGCATTTGGGAATTTGGATTTTGGAAGGGTTCCCACCATTTTGAGAACTGATAAGAATGGCCGACCATGCTTTAACTCTTTGTACAAACATGTGCTTCATGATGTGCACCTGCTTTCCTTCTGGGAGTCTGGAATGTTGGTACCTGCCATGTAGAGGCTATCTTAAGGAGCACCCCCTGCCCCCAACAAAAACCACGGACACAGTTTCTAATGGGCTTCCCTGGTTGACATTTACTCATGCTGTCACAACTCATTGCGAGGGGAACCAAATGGACCCTGTGTGACTCCACTTGGAGAGAACTCTTAAGAGCTTGTGCCTCATTTCCTCTATACTTCACCCCAGGCACCTCTGCCCTGTGCCGATTGTGCTATCTTTCTGCTGTTGCAAATCATAGCCATAAGTACATATGCTGAGCCTAGTAAAGCATGGAACTTGGGACGTCCTTGGGGACCAGTGACACAACAAGAGGAGTAGGGTCACCACACAGAGATGTGGCGCTTTCAAACCAGAAGAACCAGGCCTGACACCATTCTCATGCTCTTTGTAAAGGCATGACTGATACTCAGAGCTTTCTGGATTATCCACCACCTAGACCTGGAGAGTGTATGGTTACTAGGCTAAGGTCACAAAATTAGGTGGTGATTGACCGAGGCATTAAGTCACCAGATGTCTTGATTTTCTGGTCAATGTATCAGTTGCCAAGATAAATCATTTCAAATAAAATAAACATGTTTAAAAATATATAGAATAAAAAATTATGCTATTTGCTGAAACTGATTTATGGGGTCAATTATTTATGCAAGAAAGGAAAAGAAAAAATAGGATAAGGCAAAATATTTACACGTAAAAGCTATTCAGACTGCAAATAAAGTCAAAATAAAGTTCATAGCCATTAAGGTACCAGGTCCCTCACAGTTGCTCTAGTATCACCATGCTTGTTCAGGCTTTCTGAGCCCTCCTGCCGGCATCTTAGGATGTCCAGCATGTACAGAATGACCATGCTTTATAAGCACATATCACGGGTGTTTTTGGTGCTTCAGTTATGGTGAAGCTTGAGCAAGGTTATTTTATATATTGATTTCCAAGTTACTCCATCAGGAAGAGACTCATGACAACCTGGAGAAGGGCTCAGTTTTCATGGGAAACTGCAGAGTTCTGATTTACCAAGCATTCTCCAGAAGCCCCTAGGAAGAAATATATTGGAACTGATGACATTGATCACACAGAGACCATTTTTAGGCTTCAGGTTTGCCTAACTTAAAAAACAAAAATGAAACAGAAAAAAAACCCCACAACAACCCAACCTGTAATGAGTTCCATTTGTTTTTATATAAATCCTAATTCAACATGAAATCTGATATTAATTTCCTTTCATTTTTGGAAGGGAACATCACTGCGCATTAACAATTAGCTCCAGCAGGTTAACAGGAGGGAATATGAGAAACATGCCTTCCTTTTTGCACACCATGACCAAAACAGCATAAAAGCTAAATAAGCAGTTACTTTTCCCACATATGACTCACAACCAGATAGGCAAATCATTTGTTTCTGGTAAATGCTGAGCTTGTGCAATCAGATCAGATAATTGCCAGCTCAGAAATGGAAAACAGATGTGGCTGAAGATAAAAGCATAGAACTCTGGCAAGCTGAGCCGGTACCTGGCAAGGGCACAAATCCAGGAGACCACTGGCTTCAAGAACACAAGCACGGCTATTAGGCACAGTCATCCGGAAGACAAAGAGGAGGCTGAGTCACTCACTAGAAACCCACAGTTGGCTTTATGATGGGATAAAGTGAGGGCTTGAGTTGTTTACATGCTTCTGAATGTAAGACTTATGGTAAAGAAGATTATAAGCTGAGTCAATGTAGTAAAATTCTCAAATTAGGACAGGATTTTAAGTAAAACATAAACTTGACTAGTTAAAGATTAGTCCATGAGATGATTCAAAACTTTAGCTCTGATATTCATGCTGTGATTAAACGGTAAATCGAGAGAGGTCTAGGCCAAGAAGCAAAATGACGAAAAACAAAAACAAAACTGGAAAGCATGTTAAGCCACTAAATTTGTTACAGCAGCAATAAGAAGCACATACAAGGGCCAGGCCAGCACCTAAGAGCCAGATGTGTAAAACAGACAGTTGGTGGGATCTGAGTCCAGAGTCCAGAACAGGAGAGAAACATTGCTTGGGGTGGAGGAAGGCTCTTCATGGAAGGCAGGAGCTGACCAGTCCTTGGTACAATTTCACAGTAAAAAGCAGAAAAAATTCTAGACTGGAGAAGTGACCAAAGAAAGGACAGAGGGAAGGATAGAAAAATGTGGGCCCACTTTGCTGAGGAACTGGCTAGATCAGGGTGCTTAATTAAGATAGATAGGTGGGAAGGCTTTATTCTACCTGTATCCACAGCAAAACTTTTTCACGGGTAGACATCTGATCTTCCCAGTCTGACCACTGATGAGCTCCTCAAGCCTTGGAAGTAAGTGTCCTCATACTCCTAAGCACCTAACAGGATCTGGCACAGGGGCTGTTCAGGTGGGCCACTGCTTTGACCAAGCTGACGCAAAAATGACCATTTTACAAAAGCAACTTGATTCTCATTCAAGGGCTAAACCATTTGGCATCATGCGGCAGATCAGGGTTTGGCGCGCCTATATACGGAGCGACACACATGGTCACGCCTTTTGTGTGTTACCAGAGTCCGCCGTATGGAGCATCAGCCAGCGGATGGCGACGTTCCCATCTCTCAGGCAGTTCAGAAGCCTTGGGATGTTGTCCAGAACCAGCTCCTCCCTCAAGTAACCTTCTTTCAGGAACTGCTGCACTTGCGCGTGCACCCTTTCTCTGACAGTAGCGTATCTGCTTGCCTGTGAAAAGGAAAAGAAAACTTGAATAACATTTCAAAGAAAGAATCACCTTGAAAGTGACTCATATTCAAATGAACCCCTGGATAAACAATAACATTCCTACATGAGACAAATAACATACAGGCTCCAGAATCACTGCAGATGGTAACTGCAGCCATGAAATTAAAAGGCACTTGCTCCTTGGAAGAAAAGCTATGACCAACCTAGACAGTGTATTAAAAAGCAGAGACACCACTTTGCCAACAAAGGTCCATCTAGTTGAAGCTATGGTTTTTCCAGTAGTCATGTACGGATGTGAGAGTTGGACCATAAAGAAGGCTGAGCGCCAAAGAATTGATACTTCTGAACTGTGGTGTTGGAGAAGATCCTTGAGAGTCCCGTGGACAGCAAGATCAAGCCAATCAATCCTACAGGAAATCAATCCTGAATATTCATTGGAAGGACCGATGCTGAAAATGAAGCTCCAATACTTTTGGCCACCTGATGTGAAGAGCTGACTCATTAGAAAAGACCTTGATGCCGGGAAAGATTGAAGGCAGAAGGGGATGACAGAGGACGAGGTGATTGAATGGCATCACTGACTCAATGGACATGAGTCTGAGCAAGCTCTGGTGATAGTGAAGGACAGGGAAGCCTGGTGTGCTGCAGTCCATGGGGTTGCAAAGAGTAGGACATGACTGAGCGACTGAACAACAACAAAGGCAAGTGGTTTATTGAACATCTGGGGTTTCTTTATTTTTTTAAAACTTGTTTTTATTTGGCTGCACTGGGTCTTATTTATGGCACGCTCCAGCGTGGGGCAAGTGGGATCTAGTTCCGAGACCAGGCCTCCGATATTGGGAGTCACCAGGACCACCAGGCCTATTGGCCATTTTTGGAAAAAGCCCTGGACTTAGAATTGAGAGGCAAACATCTAGAAATACTGGTGTGACTTTGGATTTAACCTCTGAGTATTGGGTTCTTCAAATGTAAATTGGAAAACCGGAACATTTTTTTCCTGCCGTTGCTTCTCTTAACTTGGATGTAAAGAGACACAAAGGCGGAAGCTAAATTGCTGTTCTACCTATTATTATTGACGAAGGAGCTAGAGCAGAGCAGAAACACTCAAAAGATGAGTCTGTACACATAAGAGCTTAATAAAATACACCTCAGAGCATCAAAATTGACCAGCCTTGTGTGGAAATCTGGTCACTCTGCTTTCCTAAACCAAGAGTTGAATGGCAAACACCATCAACCTAGTCAGGTTAGTTTAAAATAAGCACAAGATGTGTCATTAGAAGCCTCTTTAGAACTTGCAATGTCACGGGTGAGAAGATGCGATTTTGGAAAGGATTTTTAGTCATGAAAAATTAATGCTCTGAGGCCAGAAAGCATGGAAGCGCCACTTTCTGTAATATATTTCTGGGAAATATGCCCAAATTGAAATTATTCTGTGCATTATTTATGGAATTCGATTTGTTTGAATAAAACATGCTGAAGTTCCTTGAGTCAGTGTCATTCTATCCACACTTGGAAACTCAAAAACTCAGACAGCCAGGTTGAGGAAGACCATCACCGTTGAGAAGTATCAAGTATGTGCCCCAAGAAAAATATTTTGATTCTTCTGTTCACTTAGGTATTTCCTTCTGCCTTGGTTCCCATCAGAGAGACAGAATGTAGCCATTTCAAATTTAAGGAGCTAACTGTCTTTATTTTGGTCTTGGTGCTTACTTTACACACCAGAAATGATGAGTGTAAATTACAGTGAAAGGGTTGACTGTCTACATCCAGTTACCATCTTCAACACTCAGTCCTACTGATGAAAACATTAAAATTCTAGCTTCTCGGGAAAGGAGCTCTGTCCATGAGGACAGTCTTTAAGAAGAGTACATGAAGTCACCCGGGGCCAAATGTCACACTAGCTCCCCTCAGGGTGTTGAATCTTCCTCAGGACCCAAATCTCCCATTTATAAAGTTAAAAATCTATAATTGTCTGTTACTTCAATGTTCAAAATTCCCCTTTCATTAATCACTGCACTAAAATGTATGCAGGCATCTTCCAAACCACTTGGGAAATCTACTTAGCTGATTTCCCACCCCATTACATCAAGCATGTAGTTGAGAACCCTCCTGATTAATCAGAACCTACCTGTTCTCTGACATTTGAAAGGTCCAGGGTGTTGTTTAAAGCAGTTTTTGCAGCTTTGTAAGGTTCCCAAGCATCTGCTAGATTAACCGTGATCCCCATGTAAATACTAATTACCTGAAAGAGGAGACCTTTATTCAGTATTTGTTAAACACCTACTCACTCCAAGGCAAGGGGCTGAGAAAATAGAAAGTTATAGGAGACATCACCCACTCCTTCAAGTTTAAATGCCATTCCAGTGAAAAACCAAGACTTTTCAAATATACAGGGAAGTGATTTTACTTATGAGTGCTTGGAAACAAGAATGACTATTACATGCCGCTATTAATGAGAAAATAACAAAAACAAGGTTTTCTTTTCAAACTGCTATTTGTAAGATTCCTAGATGAAGAAAAATGAAAGGGGAGAGAAAAGCAGAGACTCTGACCAGAGTGGTTTTCCCAACTATTTTCACTTCACTTTAAGCTCTTACAAATCAAACTAAACTTGTCTCAAAAATTTTTGTGAGAAGAGTGGCATTATGTTTCACATTTCTTTAAAAATTATATACAACCCCTCTTTATCCCTATTAATATTTTTCTTTAAAATTCTTGGCAGTATAGTATTAATCTTTTTGGCTTTTTATGGGCATATTTTTAAAAACTGCTTTATTTTCAGTGTGCCAGGGTGTCTTATCAGGAATGTATCTTGTAAATATCATGTAATTGGACTTTGACCTTCTTTAATGGTAAAAGTGTTTCTCAGTATGGTATTACAGTCAGAACTTCTTTGTTAAAACTTAGGCAAATGAAGCCAGACTCTCTCAAAAGTTTTCCTCGTGGCTACTCATCTCCCAGGTAATGGGTATGATTCATTTGTGGACAGGAAGCATCATCTTCTAATTGTAGGCTGTTCTTCTCGACAGTAAAGCTCCTCAATCAGGTCCCTCATTACAGACAGTCTGTGGCTCAATAGTTGGTAAGGAGTGAAATAAAATCTGGTCCCTGAAAATGTGATCCAACTCACTATGCTTTGTTCAAACCTCTATGTGCAAAGAAAATGCATCATGCATATTAAGTACACTGTCAGTTTTAAACTTTTAAGAATTAAAATATTTTTAAGCAAATATGTTTAAAAAGTTATAAGCTCATCCCTACAGTAACGTAAATCTTAAGGGCCCACATTAGCTTACAGATAAAACTTATAAAAGCACAATCCCTATTCACAAAATGACATTAGATACACTCTGCTGGTTTAGATTTGTAAGACAAACGCTTACATAACTTAGTTGCACTCTCAGTAGCTAAAGCAAGATCCATTTTAACATATGGTTATTCTACTTTGAGAGTATTCACTTAAGAAAACAAACACAAATAGGTGCTTCAGGAAATTTTACTGATTCATTCTTTCATGCTATGATTTGTAATATTCTCAGCATACTTAAACTAATTTTACTTAAGGGAGTTTATGTCTCATTATTTCAACATTAGGTTTATAGGCCAAAGGATGGAAGAAAATCAGTTCTCCAACAAGTTTATTATAGAGAATGAAAGACTAACAGCAATACTTGCCCAATTATCTGGAAAGTATTTGTCTACTATCTCTCTCATTTTTGCTTGATGGGTATGAAGAATGGAAGGTTCAAAGTAGAGAATCACATACAGCATGGCAGCCTGATTCGCCAGAGCTGTGCTGCGATGTTCTGGCAACGGGTACGCTGAGACCTGCAAGGCAGAGACCAGACCCAGGGGAGGTAGATGTTAGTGACAGCTGAATTTACACGTGCCAAGTAAATGACCAGTTCTAAGACACATGAACCTCTCAAAAGTCCATCTCCTTGAGGATCCTGGGCACTGGAAGCAATTCTCAGATTATGGCGCCAGTCACCAGGACCTTCTTCCCATCTCTATCCACACGAAGGTCTCTTGAAGGTCTCTTGACAGTCACCTGACTTTGCTGCAATTCTAACTCTTTTCCCTTAAAAAAAAAAAATCCTATATCTCTTACTGTCCAATTTTGTGTCTCTTCCATCACAGAGAAGCTCTTATAGAACTGACCGATTCCACACTCACTGGTGCTATCTTTTACTTCCTGTTTATTCTTCAGCTCATTGGCATTTGACCTCCACCATCACCTCAATGGGGTTAAAGACCCTGATGCTGGGAAAGACTGAAGACAAAGGAGAAGGGGGCGGCAGAGGATGAGATGGTTAGATGCCATCACTGACTCAATGGACATGAATGTGAGCGAATGCGGGAGACAGCAGAGGACAGAGGAACCTGGTGAGCTAGTCCTTGGGGTCACAAAGAGTCGGACATGACTTAGTGACTGAACAACACCACCACCTATCTCCTCAGTGGAATTTCCTCAGGTCACACATAACCTCACAGTCATCCATTTCAATGACCTCTTTTTAGCACTCTCACTTAAATTTCCTGAGGACTGAAATTCTCTCCTCCTCTGGTTTCCCAGACACCAATCTCTCAGACTGCTTTGCTGGGTGTTCTCCTCCCTGCCTTTGAAATGCTGCTGAGTCCCAGAGCTCCACTGCCTCAAGCATTAGGAATCTTTGGCTGCACATAGCACACATCACCTTGAGGACTGGGAGCAGAAAGGGAGGCAGTTATTAAGGATAGATACAGCAATGTCGCATGGAATCCAGAAGCAGGAATATGGTCAGGTTCCAAGAAGGGCCTGGAGCTGTGAACCAGAAAGCCTTCATTGTTTTTCCCTGGAATGTGATGCTCAACGGTTTCTTCAGAATGTGGTCCATGAGATGGCAGACTGAGGTGGCCCTAAATGCCAAGTTTTGCATGCTGTGGGTAAATCCACAGCCCAAAATTGTTTTTCAGGCCCAATTCCATATTACCTGGAGACAGAGAATCTGATCTATCTTGGGTCAAGTGACCTGCCCTGGTCCAATCAGCTGGGTACAGGGGAGGCGCAGGGCAGGGAGAGGGGTGGATTCACAGCACAACCACAGCTCAATCCCTGTGTTAATAAAGGTCACAGGGCAGGGAGAAAATTGAAATACACTGCCTTGAGACATCGACAAAATGGACCACCCAGGAGGCAGAAGGGTTAACAGAAGGGTTAATGAGAGACAGTTGAAAAAACAGCATGGGCTTTGAAGTCATACAGGCTTGAATTCAAATTATGGTTCTGCTACCTACTTATGTGACCTTGTAAAAATTATTTAAGCTCTCTAAGCCTTATTTTTCTCCACAGCAACATAAGGATAATGCTCTTTTGCAAGATTATTATGAAAAACAGAGAAAATCGTACATGGAAAAAACCTCCTAGGATTCTGGCTCATATTGAATTCTCAATAGATGGCATCAAATATTATGGAGACCTGGCATCTGCAGGTAGCTCCTGATTTGAGCTGTCTTAAAAAAAACAAACTAAAAACTTTATGTACACTTAACATATTCATACAAGAAACTAGCAGTCTACCTAAGAACTGTATAGAACAGGTATGCTCTGTAACAGATGATATCTCTTCACTCTCTCTAGTAAAAAAAGAAACAGATAATATAGAAAATTGTGTTTTCTTCCAGAAAAAGAAGTCAAATGGTAACTTTCTGTGGTATCCTTTTAGGTCCATGAATAACACACACACTGGAGAGGCAAGTGAGACCTGCTCAACCCTGCTCATGCCCCTTCCTTTACCTGGGTGGCCCAAACACCCCTCAGTCATCTGCTGCAATCTTGCTGCCTGTTAACATGCTTCGTGGCACTCTGTGCTTCCCCTAATACCCATCTTGCTTTATTCTAATTCCTTGGTCTGCCTTCTTTCCTCAGCAACAAGCTCATTATGAGTAGGGACCAGGGCCTGCCTTCATCAGCAGTGGACCCCATTACTGAGTGCATGACAGCCATAAAGTGCACACTCGGCAATCATTTCTGAACTGACGCCTAAAACAATGCATCTTCTCTCCAAATTTAGTTCAGATCTCATTTCCTTCTTGAAATCTCTATTTCAAGAGATATTAATCTCATATTCCCAAATTAATATCCCTCTTTTCTGTACAATTCCAAAGCACAGCCCAGAGGTTTTAAAAGGTTTCTTGCTGTTTTTACTCTTCTGAGCAAGAAGGAAAGAAATAATGGAGGAGGAAGGTAAAATCTATAAAGATTTTTAAACTACACTTTTAAACTATAAAGATAGGTTTAATAATAGATTAAATCCTCACCTGGTTGTAAATATCATCAGATCTCAGCCGACCAATGACCATGCTGATGAAGGTCTCGTTGATAGGCACCCTCTGGAAGTAACTCTCAGGATAGTTGGGTGGTCTTTTGGCCCCTGGTTGGCTGGAATAACCTGTACTTCGAAGAAGCTTACAAATATCATCCATATTCGAATCAGCAGAAGATCGGGCAGCACTGAGCCATGTTCACAATGGGAAATAAAGGGCCAAACAAATCACATATGTTACAAATAAGAAGTCCAGCAAAGCAGAATTTCAGTATAAATTGATTATATAGTTTTAGATATGAGTGGATCAATTTATATCCTTAAGATTCAAAACTATATTTTCAAAAAGCCTGTAAGATAGCAAATTTTTAAGATGGGTTCTTGTACGTATGTACAGTTTTATGTAAAGGTCCATGGCCCCTTTCCCAAAATCCTTAGGGCAGGATTTGTTTCGGAAGACAGCATTTCTCAAATATAAGGAAGCAACATGATACATACATCATATATAATACTTCAGCAGGGTGGCAGATGGCATTCCATGATCAAGACACATTAATGTTTCTACAGTAAAATCTATGAACATTCACACAAATGAAATAAAGGCAGTCCACAGCCTCATATATGCACCAGTCAGGTTCTGACTCCAAATTTCGGATTAGGTTTAGGTCTTGCTGCCAAAGTAGTTACTCTGTGTGCATGTGCATATATGCATATATTTCTGTTGGAGCTCTTAGCATTTCAGAATTGTGGATAAAGAATGTGAACCTACCCCAACATTTCATATATTTAAAAATAATTTAAAATAATAAAGTCAATTTCAAGTGGGATATACCAATTGGCTTTTCTTGGCAAGGTGTACCTTCCACAGAGATTTAATCAAAACATCTGTGATTTTTCTGGTGGTTTGAAGTAGTAAATCTCCAAAGAGACTCAATCTTAGATTTGAAGATGACCTCCTATCTGATGTGAGAATCTCCTTTACTGCAGGTCTGACTTGAAATTGTCTGGTGTCTTTTCAACAATGGATCCTCACATTCTAATCAATTAGCTGTTTTGCCCAAAGGGACAAAGCTGGATTGTCAAAGCTGGGCTTGATGATCAGACCTCTTTCTTCTTCCTCATCTTACTGTTTTTGTTTTTTCAGGTACTTTCAGAAACAGAGGCAAGACCATTTGAAGCTCATTAAAAAAAAATATGGATAGTAAAGGAGCTCATGGTCAAACTGATGTGAATGAATTACGCAGCCTCACGCCCTGATAGAGCTGAAAGGGAACAGGTGAGCTGAGTAGGCAGAGTACCAAGTGTGGCTGCAAATACAACACCGCCCAGACAATTCCTCTCTGTTGAGGATCTGACTCTTTGCCCTGTTTATTCTGTCCTAATTTGTAAGTTTGAAAATGTTTATTCTAGCCCACACTTCTGTAGCCCAAGTTCCTAAATGATTCCTGCTTCTTGGCTATTTCTTTCCTTAATCTTAACTATTTCTGACACTGACCTGGTGTCCAGATTTTGACTCATTATTTCAACAAACTGAAAAACATGTGTTAGGGACTGAAATCACAATTAGTTAAGGTAGGTCCTGTTTTTAAGCCCTTACTTCTTGAAGTCACATCTCACTGAAAAACCCAAATGAACTTTTTAGCCAACCCAATACAGTATTTATGAGTGAGAACTGACTTTCAACCTGGCCCTGAATGATAACTTTTCAAAATGTATCAATCTGAAAATGACAACAGAAGGCTCATTTGTATCCTTACATCTGCCAAGGATTAATGTTTGAAAACTTAAAAAAATTCATTAGACTTCCCAAATTTTATCTTTAAGGTAATAGATATTCAGATTCCTCTTTTAAAAAACTGAGGTACCATCATAGACATTATAATCCATATATCTCTAAAAATCTATCATAGATAAATTATTCCACACATAATACACAGATTATATGATGTATAATCTATTATGATGCTATAAAACAGATTGTTATATTTCCACATTATGTAATATGTTCAGCAGTGATAAGAATCTTATCTTCTGCATTCTAGATGATATTGCTGTTGTTCATAACAAAAGGAGGATGGGAAATCTACACCGCACTTTACCAAGAGCAGTGGTTTTGGAGGGCATGGTCTTAGCTCAGGGATACCTGTATCGATAGTAAGAGACCAGCATTCTCTCTCTAGTTTCTCCTTCAATCTTTTGGTCGATGACCAGAAGCATAACTCCGTATAAGTACAGCGCTTCACACTATAAAAAGAAAAAGAGAGAAGCCATATTCACAGGAGTATACAAGCTTATGCAGTACAGCTGATGATGGGTAAAAGGAGCCCTTTGCTCTCATTTCTCCTAAAAGCTTTATATTGCAAGGAGAATGCAGGATCCTCCCCACAAAGGGTCTCAGCTTCTGTATAGAATGGGCTTTAAAACATTTAAGCAAAGTTTAATTTACAATGACTATCTTTCAGCTGGTCTATTTTTCATATTTTGCTTGGGATACCAAAATAGAATCCCAAGATTATGAGTACCTCTAGATCATTGATTTATTTTACAAACATTTCCTAAGTGATCACCATGTACTAGGTACCAGGCTAGATGTCTAGGATGCAAAAGATAAAGAAGACAGGACTGTTACACTAAGGAAGTATACATCGTCCACATAATCTTCATTTACTTGTAATTCTGTTCAAAGTCTACTATGTTCTAAGTTCAGACAAAGACCTACCAGTTAGATGACAGTTATCAGTTTACTTAGCTTCTCTTTAAAGAAGGATACACTGTATGTATCTGTGACTTATAGGGAAAAAAGTAAATTTGACCTTCCTGAATTTTTTATTTTAAATGGTCACTACTACTTACTAGAAGTTGTTTGCCATCTTCATTGAGAAGCACTGTTTCTAAGGTTTGCTGAATATAAACACCTTCATTGAGATCATCCAGATACCTAGAAAAGAAACCCCAGAGCAAGTTATCCATTGAAAATGAAAGGTTAATATCATTGAAGAAGGACAGTAAAGATGTTTAAAAGATTAGGCAATATACCAGGTATTCTAGCCTTCAAATCATTTGTTTCCATTCACGTGCTTTAAGAATAGGTTTGTGAGTAGGAACTCATGATTAGGGCCACAGGTTATTTATGGCCACTCCAAGTAAAAGGAACACTCCTTAGTCCTGATTTATGAATTACAGAAATCTTGGAAATAATGGCATAAGAACATGGAGTAGTTAGTTTAAAAGCTAATGAGTAATGAACACTGAAGGGCCAGAAGGAAGACAATATTGTATGGTCACAGATACGAAGGAAGGTTATGGCTACCAATGCTACAAAAATTAAGTTATTTTTTTTCTTCCCCACTTCTCATATTCAATAAACTAAATTAGGATCAAGACTGAAAGCCAAAGACTTGGTATAAAGCAAGATGATTATAATGCTACACAAGAGCAGGAAAGGATAAGGAAACTCTACCATACTTAAGATGACTAGTGCCACAGGAAGGAAAAGAAAATTACCTAGGGTATAAGTTAGTAAATTTCTTAGTAACTCAGAAAGATATACATGTTCCAGTATGTCCCTTCTCCCTCTCCACTATTTACTATCAAAATTAGCTATTACTAAATTAGTCAATACCTGTTTAAGTCTACAATATATTTATGCACACTCTGAAATGCTAAATAAAATCTGGTCACAATTTCTATGTTGTTTTCCCGAAATTCTTCATCTAAATCCTGTAGCTCTGGCTTAGATTCCAGTTTGCTTTCACATAATTCTGGACCCTAAGAAGAAAAACACATCAAAGAAAGAGTCAAAAAACAATACAATTGCAGGTAACAATTTCTAAAGTATCTTTGAAAAATGTGTTCTTATTTATGCCTCTAAAGGGGTATCAAAAATTGAAAGCAGAGGAATAGAAAGTAAATAAGATAACAGAAGCCTAGATATAAAATCCTCTTGAAGGAGATGGTCTTGAACTGAACCCACAGTTTGCATGCTTTTAAGTGTGGCGGACTTCAATGTGAAATACATCATACCGAAGTTATCTTTTAAAAATTTGATTATATTCTGTTATATTAGGGCTTCTGCACAGTACATTTATATTACTTTTCAAATGAGCGGATGTTAAATTTTGTTGAAAAGCTTTTCTTTTTAACTCTTTCTCCATAATTACTGAACATCTCAGAGTCTCCTTGTTTCCAGAGAAAGCACGCTTTTGTAGAAAAGATTGGTAAGAAACGCTTCAAGGAAGATTACCTTAAAATAGCTGAAATCAAATATGATATCTCCATATTTCTGTTGATCAGCTCGATCTTTTAACCTGAATACAGCAGGAATAAACTCAGAGAGCCTCAAAAGTTCAGCAATGATGGCATTGCCACAGGAAACAATCCTTAGGATTGCTTGGCCACACAGGTTATTCTCAGCCAAAAAGTCTACCATCTTGAGGAAAATCAGCTACTCTGGGCCTGGCCACAGGGAATGTGTGACTGGCTTCAGAGCTGGGGTCTTTAAGTCATCAGATGAAACCAGGTCTGTTGATACACTGGCCACTCCATTAAAGGACCTGCAACCAAAAAAAAAAAAAAAAAAAAAAAGCATGAAAAATCTCCAGTCCTTTGAAGGAAGGAGGTGAAACACATACACAATATTTTTCTTCCAAATTCCCTGAAAAAAACTATAATACATAATGACTTCTGATATGGAGGGAGAGCATTTATTTCCACTCTGCATGTTTTCCTTGTGGAGGGACTTTGCTAAATTATTACTCTTGGTCTCTTTCTCAACACTTTATTCACTTCTCTCCATGAGAAAAGATGTGATGTGGCTGATCCCAGAGCTTAGGAGAAGGTGTCATAGGGCACGTGTGGGTCCAAGGGAAAAGTTAACCATGTCCTAAAATTTACTAGAATTAGGTGAGGGAACAATCTTTGAAAATGCTTTTTTTCATATGTCAAGTTTGGGAGGTCCCGCTACTGAGACTAACACATGCCTGAGAATTGTGACAGGGTGATTCTAAGGGAAGGACAAATATTTCACATTAAGCAGTGGAGAGGTTCTGATTAGCAATGTATCTTGAAATGATATCATCAAAACTTATGAAAGTTAAGTTTTATGCCCAACAAAACTGAGAGCGAAACTGCAGTAACTCTGTACTCAACGGACAAACCAAGAAAGAGTGCAAAGTAGACCAAGTGCTGTGGAAGGAAAGAATCTAAATTCTTACTGATGTTATTGATTCCTTGATTCAACTGTGGCATGACCTCACCTTGTAATCCTTGTTAAATGGACCGCTTTTATGGTTTACCTACTGTTAACTGGGTTTTGTATTATTTGTAGATGAAAGCATTCTTAATAATATAGATTCACTTGTTCAACAAATATTTATCCAGTGCCTTCTATGTGCGAAACACTGTTTTAGGACCTGCGGCTATTGTAGTGAACATAACTAGGTTCCTGCTCTCGTGAAGCCTACATACTACTGGAGTGGGAAAGAGATAAATAAGTAAATTATGTATCAGGCTGTGACAACAGGTAAAGAAAAGCATGGTAAAGGGATGGAGTGTGTGTGATGTTACACAGTTTGTAAAAGTGTCTCTGATAAGATGATATTTGAGCAGAGATCAGAAGCAAGTGAGGGAGCAAGCTGTAAGGGTATCTGAGGTCTCTAAGATGGTCCTCCCTGTTCATGCCCTGTGTAGGCCTCTTTTCCCTGAGCATGATTTTACTGATTCCCTTCTAAAGAAAAGAATATGGAGGATGTGAAAGATGACATTTCTGAGATCAGACTGCAAAAAAGACTGTGACTTCTGGCTTAAGAACCCTTTCCAGCTCATGTGTCCTGGGAGAAGTAAGTTGTCAGGGTGTAAGAGCTCCCTGTGGACGGAGCCCGTAGGATGATGGAGAAGTCTGCCACTCACCACTTGAGTAAGCTGGGAAATGGATCCCCCCACCCCTCCACCCTCCGCCCCGATCTCAGTTTGTGTTCACAGCTTGACTGCAACCTCCCAAGAGCCCCTGAGCCAAAGGCACCAGCTAAGTCACACAGCTGACTCCTGACCACAAACATTAATTAGACAATAAATGCTTACTTTTTTTTTTTTGAACTCTGTAATGGCTTATATGGGAAAAGAATAGAAAAGAGAGTGGATATATGTATTTGTATAACAGGTTCACTTTGCTGTACACCTGAAACTAATACAACATAGTAAATCAATTATACACCAATACAAATTTAAAAAAAAAAACAAAAGAAAAAAAATGTTTATACTGTTTTAAAGCCACTAGGTTTGAAGGTAATTTTAGATGATGATCTATGGGAAGGGCATTCCAGGAAGGAGTTACAAGGAAGTACAAGTAAGGCCTCGGGGTAGGAATGTGCAAGGAAGAGCAAGCAGTTGAAGTGGCTGGTGGGGAGTGAGCTGGGGACAGAAGCAGAGATAGGTGAGGTGGAGCTGGGGCCTATAGCAGGGATTACCGAGGAACCACTACAGTTATCCAGAACTCTCTCGTGCAAGGGTTGTCTACAATATACATTAAGACATAAATTATTAACAAGTCCTTTCAGTTTTCTCTGTGAAGCTTGCTTGTTGAGTCACACTGATCCCTAGTAGGCTGAATTTCAGATAATTTCATTCCACTTCTCCTACTGAAATGGTTTGGCTTAGAAAATGAGAGAAGGAGAAAATAAAGGAAAATGGGAACAAAAGTCACTTGAAGTCCTCTGAAGAACACCAAACTAACCCAGGTTTCAGCAGGATGAAATTCTAGACTCAATTCAGAAGCGGGGAATCCTACGATGAACAGGTCTAACTGCTTACCATTTGAATACCAAGACAGGACAGTGTGGCCAAAACAGCTTAAAGCAAAGCAACATGACCTGCCTTCTCTCCCAACAAACAGACACACTGGGCACATGCATGCATGTGGACAAGGAGGCTTAGGCCTGGGATAATGACATAAGTCAAAACTTTGGTGTGCCTGTGTCTTATTTAAATCCTTTTTACCCAATGAGTTACACTGTAGACAACTTCAGTGGTAAAGAACCCATCTGCCAAGATAGGAGACGTGGGTTCAATCCCTGAGCTGGAAAGATCCCCTGGAGAAGGAAATAGCAACCCATTTCAGTATTCTTGCCTGGGAAATCCCATGGACAGAGGAGCCCAGCAGGCTACAGTCCATGGGGCCTCAAAGAGTCAGATTCGACTTCGCGACTAAACGACAACAGTCTTTGGTAAATAGCCCCATTGTTGGCTGAAAAACTGGTCCTAAAGAACAGAATTTAAGAAGCATCATTAAATACGCCTAATCATGTTGCAGTGATGTCAGAGGTAGGTGGCTTTACAGATGTTAAGATTTAGTTGAGACTTAAAAAAAAAATCACTCTAGAATGAGGTGTGAATAAGCATGGTAGAAGAAACTATAATATATTAAATCTTCCTTTTACAGATTCTCCTGGTGCTAGGAATGAAGACAATTCATAATGACCACTTATCTCAATGTAGGTTGTCTTATTATTTGCCATGAAATGAAACCAGAAATTCCACTCAATTTCCTAAGTTTCTTTTTACAAGGCACTCAGAAAAGTGGCTGTAACCTCATTTTAAAGAACTGGTATGGAACTGTGATTTTTAGTTTGCAAAGTAATTCTAGACAAAAGACAACATGCTTTCAAGAATGAAGCATGGCAGCATTATACCAACTGCCCAAGGAGTACAGAACTGAATTATGAAAATTAAAGTGCCCTGGGAAGAATCATTCTTTATCCTACACAGAGGACAAAGGATTGATCTAGTTTAATCCTTTTATAAAAACCTCAGTTACAGAAAAAATGGAGCACTAGTCCCCACCCATCCATTATCAGGAATAAACTGTAGCGGTTGTTGATCAAGATAAAAGCCACCGGCGCATCTCTTACAGGAAAGTTCTAAAATGAGCCTAATCACTTTAGTTTGACTCATGGATCCTGAAACAGAATTAAAAAAAAAAAAAAAACCGGAAAGTGTTCCTTGTAGCGGACAAAGGCAGGGAAGACTCTCCCTCCTCCCGGCAACCATCTAGGTTGGAGGAAGCTCCATGCACTTGGAATCTATCCGGAGACCCAGTTCCCTTACCGGATCTGTGTTTTCTGTTTTTCTAACTGTACCCACTCCGGTATTCTTGGGCTTCCTTTGTGGGTCAGATGGTAAAGAATCCGCCTGCAATGCGGGAGACCTGGGTTCGATTCCTGGGTTGAGAAGACCCCCTGGAGAACCGAAAGGCTACCCACTCCAGTATTCTGGCCTGGAGAATTCCATGGGCTGTATAGTCCATGGGGTGGCAAAGAGTCGGACACGAGTGAGCGACTTTCACTTCACTACTTTACCACCACAGACAAATCAGGACACTCAGAATTTTTTTTTTTTAAACGCAAAGACTTTGGCGTGTCACAGGTGAGGCAATTAAGGTGCAGAGAGCGACAATGACTTGCCCAAACTCAGCCCATGGCAAAACTAGAATTCAAACCGAGGTCCGTCAGACTGTAAAAGCTTCCACCGACCACTCAGGTTTCTCGAGAGTAAATGGAGGAATCACGACGTCCACAAAGCTTTACTCCCGGAAACCTGGAAGGATCAGATGCGGACCAAGCAGCTGAACATCATCACTTCCTAAAGCGCCAAAGCAGCGTGGAAAACTGTTTCCAGCTGAGTGGAGATGCGGAGTCTGAACTGCAGCCGCAGTTCCAGGAAAACCCCCAGTCCTTTTACGCCAGGCTCCCCCATCCAGACCCCACCCCACGCCGCAAAATCCCCCCAGCCCGGCGCCTGGGCCAGCGCGGCCCAACCCCGGGGCGGGGGAGGGGACGGGGGACGTGAAGGAGGCGGCGCGCGCACACTGCCCCGACTCACCTGTCACCTGGGCCGCGCTAGGGCGCACGCGCAGGGCCCACGGTCGTGCGCGGAGTCTGCACGCCGGCCCCCCACCCCTCTGTCTCCGTAAGGGTCCTTCCTCTTTTACCCCCAGCCCTTCCCTTATCCTGAGCCGGCCAGACCCCGGCTTCCGCCCCTGGTCCCTCGGCTGTCACATGACAGAGGGGCGGGGAGCGGCGGTGGGGCATCATGTGACCGCTCGCCGGCGACTACTGATGACGTCCGAGCCCGCGCTCGCCGTTTTTGCGACAGGGGAAGAGAGTGAAGGAAGGAGTTGGGGTCCGGGCGCGGGGAATCCGGGCGCAGCCGGACAAGAGCTACATCCTGCAGCAAGGTAAGGCAGGAGCGAGGGATAGCGATGGGGAGGGTGACGAGGGGTGTCGCTTCCTTCTCGGGCGCTCCGCTGGTGCGCGGAGCTGCGAGCTGTGGACCTAGGTTATGGTCGTGGTTCTTTTCACGGTCACAGCAGGGAGGCTGGGGCCGTTGACCTCACTCTCCAAGACGCCATCTCTCCATCCTTTGGCTCTAAATGTGTGGATCATGAATTATTTTTTTATTGAAATATTGTTCACTTACAGTGTGTTAGTTTCAGGTGTACAGCAAGGTGATTCAGATATATATGTGTATATGTATATATTTCAGGTTCTTTTCCATTATAGATTATTAAGATATTGAATATAGTTCCCTGTGCCTTAGGGACTCTAGAGTAGGACTCTATTGTCTATCTGTTTATATATAATAGTGTGAGGTCCCAAATTCTTGATCTAAATAAATCTGGTTTGAGCTGGCTTTCAAAGCAGGGCCTTGGGCACATAGTTGAAATAAACTCTCCCGGCGTCTGTTTCCTTTTCTCTTCTCGCCTGTAAATGGTTGTGAGGATTAACTATAATGAGAGCAAAGCTTAGGGATACCAGTTCATGGCATGCTATAGGGGACATAGAAATGGTTTCTGTTATTGATGTAACTCTTCCAAATTGTTATTGGTTGCCTATTTTGTGTGAGGGGAATTTATGTAACTATTTACGTAGTGTGGAATATGTCAGAATTCTAGTTTAAGTTGCTGGCAAGGTGAAAGAGTGGCAGACATGTGAGCAAGTAGACCTGGGTTCGATCCCTGGGTTGGGAAGATCCCTTGGAGAAGGAAATGGCAACCCACTCCAGTACTATTGTCTGGAAAATCCCATGGACAGAGGAGCCTGGTAGGCTATAGTCCATGGGGTCGCAAAGAGTCAAGACAGGACTGAGCGACTTTACTTTCACTTTAAAGTAGAATATGTGTGTGTGGTTGAGGGGGAGCGGATAGTAGTAGCATGAAGAAGAAAACAAGCAATTGCTTGTATGGATAAGAGAACGATTCAACAATATGCAAGATGTAGCCTTGCATATTGAAAAAGAAGGTACAGCTCTGGTGGCTGAACTTGTATAGGGCCCTATGGATTTAAAGGTGGTCAGCACAGTATCTAGGTTATTTGTGTGTTTACCACTTGCTGTACCCAAAGATGAGAGGAATATTTTTATTTTTACATTAGCTAATTATTGGCCACCCCATCTACAGAGAATCTTAAAGACCCGTTGTGGTCTGAATGTTTATATTCTCTCCCACCCCACCCCCAGTTCATATGTTGAATTCCCAAAGCCAAGATGATGGTAATTAGGCGCTAGAGCCTTTGGGAAGTGCTTAGATCATGAGGATAGAGCCCTCCAAGTAGGCTTGATACCTTTATAAAAGAGGCTCTGGAGAGGTCCCTTACCCCTTCTACCATGTAAAGACACAGAACTAGAAGACCTTGGCCATGAACCACAGGAAGAGGGCCTTCAGCAGAATGTGACTGTGCTGGTGGCTTGACCTTGGACTTCATAACCTCCAGAACGTAGAAATGTTTCTGTTTATATGTTACTGTGTCTGTGGTATTTTGTTACAGCAGCACCAACTGATGAAGACAAGGCCTGTTAGGGAAGGCAACATAATATGCTAGGGGAAAAACTCAGGAAGTGGGTAACCCTGTTTTAAGCTTTGTTTGAGACCATAAGTATAGAGAACAAAATAATCACTGTTCACCGAGGAAGGCTTCATGAAGTGGTTAGTTTGAACCAAGGTTTCTCAACTACTGCACTGACATTTGGGACCAAATAATTCTTTGTTGTGGCAGGCTGCCCTGTGACTTATGTACTTAGCTGTACTTGCATGCTAAGTCACTTCAGTTGTGTCCAACTCTGTGACCCTATGAACTATTGCCCGCCAGGCTCCTCTGTCAGAGGTAGGGAAAAGCCATTTCTCTTTGCTTTTGGATCTGAATCGTTCCTCTCGGTAGTTCAGAATTACAGAAAGATGTTTTCCTCACCTGTCTGCAAGTGTAAAGTTTCATTGGAGTAATGTGAATTCTGCATTCATATAAAAAGGATGGCTTTCCATTTGTCCTGGATTATATTAATCCTTATATGGAGATGAAGAAGTGAAAGTGAAAGTCGCTTAGTCGTGTTCAACTCTTTCCGACCCCATGGACTATACAGCCCATGGAATTCTCCAGGCCAGAATATTGGAGTGGGTAGCTTTTCCCTTCAGGGGATCTTCCCAACCCAGCAATCGAACCTGGGGCTCCTGCATTGCAGGTGGATTCTTTACCAGCAGAACCACAAGGGAAGCCCAAGAATACTGGAATGGGTAGCCTATCCCTTCTCCAGCGGATCTTCCAGGCCCAGGAATCGAACCCTGCATTGCAGATTCTTCACCAACTGAGCTATCAGGAAAGCCCTTAATCCTTATATACATTGTGTCTTACTTCAGGCTCCTGTTAAAAATTATCATAGACTGGTGGTTTAAGCAACAGAAATTTATTTCTCACAGTTTTGAAGACTAGAAGTTGCTGGTGTAGTTGAGTACTGGTGAGGGCTGTCCTCCTTATTTGCAGATGGCCACCTTCCTGTATCTTTACATGAAGGACAGAGAGAGTGAGCCCTGTGTCTCTTCCTCTTCTAATGATGCCAATCTCATCATGAGAGCTCCCCCCTCACTTAAACCTAATCATCTCCCGAAGGTTCCATCTTCATATGTCATCACTTTGGAAGTTATGGTAAACATGAATTTTGGAGAGCACAATTATCTCAGTGTTCACCATACCTGAATTATTTGGGGTGCTTCATAAAAATATCATTTCCTCAGAATGTCCACTAGAGACTGATTCAGTAGGTCTGAGATAGTATCCATTAATCTGTATTTTTAGAAAGTATTTCAACTGATTCTTAAGATCAGACAAGTTTGAGAAAACTGTAAAATTTAATTTATCCTTACAATAATGGCTTATCTCCTTTTTACATGGGGTAGGGGGGAGGGTGGGAACCGAAGATAGAGAAGTTAAGCTGTTCAGAGTGATGCAGTTTTGAGTGTTGTGGACAGGTGGAATTTCCAGGCATTGGTGTCCAGGGTCCATTTCACTTATGCACTATTCTGTATTGCTGCTCACAGTGATGATTAAGTCAGTGGTGATATTTGTTCTCATTTTAAAAGATGATTTGCCAGGCATTATTCTGAGTGTTTTGTTAAACAAGTGAACTCATTTAGTCCTCCCAGTAACCCTTGATACTGGCACTGGATCATCCTCATGTTGCAGAAAGGGAAAGGCAGGCATTGACAGGTTAAATAATTTGTTGCAAGTTATTCAGCTACTTTAAAGGCAAAATCAGGCTTTGAACTCACATAGTCCGGCTCCAGAGGCTACATGTTGAACCCCTACTGGATTTTTTAGTAGTCAACGCCTACTAGTATTGCCCCCACGTTTTACTCTATAACGTAACTAATGTTTGTTTTAATATAAATGTGTTTCATGTTTTCTTTAAGTAGAATTAATATTCTAGGAAGATATGTCCTGTTCATACTGTGACTAGCCTAACCCCTAGTGTGTATGTATGTGTGTGATAGTATATATATATATATAGTATGTGTATATGTGTATATATATCTTATACTTTGATAATTGTATTTCTAGAACAGTGCTGTCCAATGCAGTAGCCACTAGACACATGTGGTTATTTAATATATTTTTTTTGCATTGTTTCTACATAGCAGAGTATTGACAAAAATAATAATAGGTAACTTACTTGATAAGTTTGGTTTTATAAAAGATATTTGTTGAACAGAGATCCTCTGAATAGAGGCAGAAATAGGTAAAAATATTAATGATGAAATATTTACATATATCTATTGGAAAAATGAGATTAGAATAGAAAACATTTTCCTTACTTCTGAGCTTCACAGTAGGTTACTTGTAGTATTTTACAGTTTTTTAAAAAAATAGTCTTCAGAACTGACTCATTTGAAGGTGTCAACAGCTTCACATTCATAAGCATGACATGCAGTTTTGAACAGAATTTCAGGAAGAAAAATGAAAATAATAAGATCATATTGAGATAATACATCTTCAAAAACACCCATGTCATAGTATTAAAAACAGATATGGCTAATAAACTGATTAAAGAATGTGACCATGTACCAAGAATAATGATTTTTTTTAAGTTTTGATATTGATATAAAAAGACATCTAAATCTGTTTAGAAGAAAGACAATGCCAAAGAATGCTCAAACTACCACACAATTGCACTCATCTCACATGCTAGTAAAGTAATGCTCAAAATTCTCCAAGCCAGGCTTCAGCAGTACGTGAAGCGTGAACTTCCAGATGTTCAAGTTGGTTTTAGAAAAGGCAGAGGAACCAGAGATCAAATTGCCAACATCCTCTGGATCATGGAAAAAGGAAGAGAGTTCCAGAAAACATCTATTTCTGCTTTATTGACTATGCCAAAGGCTTTGACTGTGTGGATCACAATAAACTGTGGAAAATTCTGAGAGAGATGGGAATACCAGACCACTTGACCTGCCTCTTGAGAAACCTAAATGTAGGTCAGGAAGCAACAGTTAGAACTGGACATGGAACAACAGACTGGTTCCAAATAGGAAAAGGAGTGCGTCAAGGCTGTATACTGTCACCCTGCTTATTTAACTTATATGCAGAGTACATCATGAGAAACACTGTGCTGGAAGAAGCACAAGCTGGAATCAAGATTGCCAGGAGAAATATCAATAACCTCAGATATGCAGATGACACCACCCTTATGGCAGAAAGTGAAGAGGAACTAAAAGCCTCTTGATGAAAGTGAAAGAGGAGAGTGAAAAAGTTGGCTTAAAGCTCAACATTCAGAAAATGAAGATCATGGCATCTGGTCCCATCACTTCTTGGGAAATAGGTGGGGAAAGAGTGGAAACAGTGTCAGACTTTATTTTTTGGGGCTCCAGAATCACTGCAGATGGTGATTACAGCCATGAAATTAAAAGATGCTTACTCCTTGAAAGGAAAGTTATTACCAACCCGCCTGCCTGCTAAGTCACTTCAGTCGCGTCCGACTCTGTGACCCCATAGATGGCAGCCCACCAGGCTCCCCCGTCCCTGGGATTCTCCAGGCAAGAACACTGGAGTGGGTTGCCATTTACATCTCCAATGCATGAAAGTGAAAAGTGAAAGGGAAGTCGTTCAGTTGTGTCCGACTCTTATCGACCCCATGGACTGCAGCCTACCAGGCTCCTCCGTCCATGGAATTTTCCAGACAAGAGTATTGGAGTGAGGTGCCATCGCCTTCTCTGTATGACCAACCTAGATTGCATATTAAAAAGCAGAGACATTACTTTGCCAACAAACGTCCGTCTACTCAAGGCCATGGTTTTTCCAGTAGTCATGTATGGATGTGAGAGTTGGACTGTGAAGAAAGCTGAGCGCTGAAGAATTGATGCTTTTGAACTGTGGTTTTGGAGAAGACTCTTGAGAGTCCCTTGGACTGCAAGGAGATCCAACCAGTCCATTCTAAAAGAGATCAGTCCTAGGTGTTCATTGGAAGGACTGATGCTGAAGCTGAAACTCCAATACTTTGGCCGCCTCATGAGAAGAGTTGACTCATTGGAAAAAACTCTGATGCTGGGAGGGATTGGGGGCAGGAGGAGAAGGGGATGACAGAGGATGAGATGGCTGGATGGCATCACCAACTTGATGGATATGAGTTTGAGTGAACTCCGGGAGTTGGTGATGGACAGGGAGGCCTGGAGTGCTGCAATTCATGGGGTCGCAAAGAGTCAGACACAACTGAGTAACTGAACTGAGTTACTGTTCAGTAACTGAAATCTGTTTCAATGTGGATATGTTACTATTTTTTTGAAAGTGTAGTTGACTTACAGTATGGCTATTTAAATTTAAATTGGTTATAATGAAATAAAATTTAAAACTCAGTTCTTCTGTCAGGCTACTGATGCTATTGTGACCATCAGTAATCACTGCTAAATAATAATCCCACATGCATGGTGGCTTCCATATTGGACAATGCAGACTATAGGAAGAACATGTTTGTCATGGAGGAAAGAAGTTTTTTTAGATAGTGCTGTTCTGGACAATTTAGACTTACACTGGAATCTAGATTGACCCCCCAGATAACTGAATACTTGAACCATATCATTTGGTCCTTGCAGGGTTGTGTTTTTTGAACAACAATTGGTGTTATAATAATAGATGTACCCCCAAATCTAAATGGCTTTGGAAAACTGAAGTTCTTTTCGATTTCTTTCATGCATGGAACCTGACTGGTGGGCAGTTTTCCTCCAAGCAGTGATGTGGGAACCTAGGCTCCTTCCTTTTGGTGATTCTCCATCTTCAGCATGTGACTTCTAAGGTCATTGCTTGTCTGTTTCAAGCTGTAAAATTTGATGGTGTAGAGAGAGAGTTTGGTTTTTATGCCAGGGCCTGGAGGTGGCTTCTAATTCACTGCCTTAAAATCAGTACTTATATGTCACGTAAGTTAAAAATTGCAGGTTTTGAAAATTCTCCCTTATTAAACTATTTTATTGCTACTATTTTCTTTTTTTGGAAAAATGCATCATATGAGCAGTCTACTCTTTCTGACCCATTTTTGTTTTAGGTTTTTGGGCACTGAGCTCTTGTTGAATTCTTTAGAGAATCAGGGAATCTTTTGGAAGAGGGTATTATCCTTCCTTTAAAAAATGAGAACATCTACCTTCCCTGTATATTAAAGGGCAGATATTGTGTTTGGTGGCCCAGATAATGGCACAATGCTTTGATATCCTTTCAAGGGATATAGAATAGTGTAGCATTTGTAGAGATACTAGATATAGTCATATGGATATTTCTAGTGGTTCTGTTTTTCTATGCAGTTATTATTCTTATTCATAAATCTCATTTCACTGTGTTTGAAAACCTAGGTAATAATTTCAAGATGCCGGGGCGTTCCACTTCAAGTTCAGGTTCAGGTTCAACTGGTTTTATATCCTTCAGTGGTGTAGAATCTGCACTGTCCTCCTTGAAAAACTTCCAATCCTGTATCAGCTCCGGGATGGACACAGCTTCTAGTGTGGCTTTGGATCTCGTGGAAACTCAGAGTAAGTAATAATTAAAACTTCTTTCTTTTGTGTCTGTTTTGAGGTAACCCTGTGCAGTGGCATTGCTCTAGGGATGTGAGATACCAGTCACCTTTTGGGCGAGCTTGGGACACTCATTTAACCCTCTGGGCATCTTGTTTTCTCATCTTGTATGTACACCGCATAGTAATGTACTGAGGATGAGATGAGATTGACTCATTTGTTTGTGTTCAAACCCTTATGTTCAAACCACTAGAAACTGCGCTAGAAATTTATGTGCTGAAACATGAAGGTTTCTGATCTCAAGGAACATACAGTCAAAAGTATGTGATATTTGTGAACTGTATGGTATATAGCATTGTGATAGTTATTTTTCAGTAATTTAACTATATTTTGTTCATGCTTAATTACTCAGTAGACAGCCTAAGCTGATGCTAGGGGTGCTCGTAAAGGAAGGCCTCTACAATAAAATGAGAAAAGTTCAGTTTTCCTGAACTTGACCACAATTTTTTGATGAGAAGATCTAGGAAGACAGTATTTGCTTTGTTTGGTTTAGATTTATTTTTATTTTGTATCTATCACATATAGAAGCAGGGGCGCAACATAATGTTTCTTCTTTCGTTTTACTATCACTGTTTTTCAGCAATTTGATTGTGATATGCCTTGATGTGATTTACTTTGTTTATTCTCTGTGATGTTCTTTGAGCTTTATGGATTTGTAGACTTACGGTTTTGATCAAATTTGGAAAAAAATTTCTGCTGCTGTTTCTCTCCCTTCTCCTTCTGGGGCTCCAGTCGCATGTATTGTTAGACTGCTTGGTACTGTCCCATAAGTCACCGAGGCCTGGGTCATTTTTTTCAAGTTCTTTTTTTCCTCCTTGGCTTCAGTATGAATAGTTTCTTTTGCTGTGTCTTCAAGTTCATTAGTCCTGTCTTTTCAAGGGTCTAATATGCTAAGTCTATCTGGGGGACTTTTAATTTCAGAGACTTTTTTGAGCTTTAGAAGACATAAAAAAGAATTAAATGGAATCTTATTTTTCTCTTCATTATGCTCAAGTTTTCTTTTGTATTCTTGAGCACATGAAGTGTATTTATAATATCTTTGTCTGTTTTAATATCCTTGTCTGCTGATTCTGTCAGCCCTGTCCATTGCTGCTTGAGTACATTATGTTGTGGAGTTTCCGAATTTTGTCATCTTCCTTTGAAGAGTATTGACCTTTGTTTTGGTTGGCAGCTAAGTAATTTGTGGATTAGGTTGATCCATTCCAGACTTGTTGTTAAACTTCATTAGGACAGGTCTAGTGTAGTTTTCTCAGTGGTAAAGAATCTGCCTACAGTGCAGGAGACACAGGTTCAGTCCTAAGGTGGGGAAGATCCTCTGGAGAAGGAAATGGCAAACTCCTGTATTCTTGCCAGAGAAATCCCATGGACAGAGGAGCCTGGCAGGCTAGAGTTCATGGATTCTCAAAGAGTTGGACATGACTTAGCGACTGAGCACGCACACAGTGGCTTCACTTAGGGTCGATTTAGCTTTTAGGAGGAATCTCTGTATAGATTCCTGAAGGGCTTTCTCTGCATACCTCCCTCACTGTGCCCTGTCTTGCAAAACCCCTAATGCTCAGCAACTTGAACGCCAGTCCCTGTCTCTTTGGTCCTTCCAGACTGCTGTGCTCCACTTAGATTCTTCCTCCTTTCTGCAGGGAGGAGAGCAATTAGAGGACTTACCTCACTTGATTTCTCAGGAATCCCAATTCTGCTCTGCCTGGTGTCTCAATGCCTGAAAGCAGTTGTTTCCTATGTTTTGCCCAGCCTTACAGTCACTCATGGTAGGAAGGTGAGATCCATACTAGATATTCATTCATAGAAGGCAGCAGAAGTCACCCATCTTTAGTGGGTATTCTCTAAAGGTCTTACCCCTGTCCAGCCTGATTTATAGTCTCTTTTTGATGCTGATGGAGATTTGGCTTTGGTAGGTAGTCCTGGGGAAACTCATAATAAAATCTTAAACCATGAGAGAAGAGCTGTTACATAACCTCCTGGAGGGTTGTATCAGTTTTTTTTCAGGATTTGGTTTGAAGATTTCTGAGTGTTTTTAATACAAACTTCTTTTTTGTTTTGTTTAATAAGATGTATATTTTGATGCAAAATGCAACATCTTCTATGTCATTTAAGAGGAAACATAAGCATCACTTTTTGAAAGATTCGTGCTCTAAAGCAGAGATTGGCAGAGTTTTCCCATCAGGGGTCAGATGACAAATATCTTAAACTCTGCGGGCCATGTGGTCTCTGCTGCAGCTACTCCATTACAGGTCTGACAGTTACTATGAACAGAGTTCTGATCCTGTGGACCTTGTGGAAGGGTCTTGGGGACCACACCCTGAGAACATCTGGTTATGAACCTGAACTGGAGTGCCTGTGAGCAGGATTTAGGTGACAGGAGAAACTGCATACAGAGAGGAGGCCTAGAATGATCCCCACTGGAGTAATTGAGCAGACGCTTGTTAGGAGAGCAGTCTTCGCTTGGCACCAGACTGAGGTGCTGTCCAAGGATCCAGAGAGTAGAAAAACACTCGGCATTTAAGTAAATTTGATGCTAACTCAGTCTCCAACAGTAGATGAAAGACTTTTAAGAGACAGAACCAAAATTGCCACTTAAATGAAGGACTTAAAATTATCCCGATATGGGCTTTAGTCCCAGTTACAGCCTTAGTTCTGTAACTTGCTCAAAGATAGGTAATTTTCTTTGAATTTTGTACTTATAATTTTTTATCTGAGAAATATCTGATTCTTGCTGAATATGTGAGGAACATTTGGAAGTAAAGAATAAAAAGATGCATATTTAAATTGCCCAAGGATTCAGCAGATGAGAAAATTCTGATGGAGAGCTTTCAGATTTTTTTACTGCTTTGTTTCTGTGGCTTGCTGAAAGAAGCAGAGCAGAAAGACTTCCGTTATTGAGGTCAGGCGGGGACTGGATGTCTGTTGAACTATGCCAGGGTACAGTGGTGATGGTGATGGCCATCCTGCTCCAAAGGCCAGAGCTGGGTTTGGTACATGCATCAGACCTGTTGTTTCTACTGGTGCTGTCTCACTTGGTCCGACCTGTGATCCTGCAAAGTAAGGGCTATTGTTATCCCCGCTGTGAGCCACTGAGGCTTAGTGAATCTGAGTACCTTCCTAAGGTCACACAGTTGCTCAGCAGTGGGAGTTGAGATTTGAGCATAAGGGATTTGACTGCAGGGTTTCTGTCCTTAACCATTACACTTTATTGAAAATTGATTTTGTCCTTCAAGTGGCATTTGCAGCAGTTGGATAATATTGAAGTAACATTTAGTGATATTTAGCTCAGAAAGTTTTGGTTATTTTGTTGAGGTTGACAGTATCTGATTTTCCTTTCTTTTCCCTCTCCCGTTTCCTCTTCTTTTCCTTCTCCCTTTGAAATTCCAAAGTGAGGTTGCAAGGCTTTTTCTGAAACAGCCCATCAGCTTTTGTCCTTTTCTGCAAGTGGAGTTTTCAACAACTTTCCTTGGACATTTGTGCATTTCCTAGGTTTTAGTGTCTTCTGTTTACAAAGGCAGAGTTGTGGAAAGAAGAAGCTGGGATCTTTTGGGGTCATTGTGCTGACCCTGTACTATTTTTAGACTCATAATGGCAGCAAAATCAGTTCCTTTTTGGTTAAACAATGGTGGACAGGTTTCCTCCCCTTGCAGCCAGTGCATCTTGACTGATAGAAGTGATACGGTGAATTGACTGAATGATAATCAGTTTTCTTTCTTGTATCTGGAATTTGTATTCCAGCTAAGAATCATCACCTTTTTAAACCTGGTTCCTTTTCTTTTTCACACCTTACACCATCCAGGCAAGAAACAGTTTTCAACTTTGTGACAGTTACTTGAGAGTTAATGATGAATAAGGAACAGCTACTGCTGCTGCTGCTAAGCCGCTTCAGTCGTGTCTGACTCTGTGCGACTGCATAGACAGCAGCCCACCAGGCCCCACTGTCCCTGGGATTCTCCAGGCAAGATCACTGGAGTGGGTTGCCATTTCCTTCACCAATGCATGAAAGTGAAAAGTGAAAGTGAAGCTGCTCAGTTGTGTCCAACTCCTAGCGACCCCACGGACTGCAGCCCACCAGGCTCCTCTGTCCATGGGATTCTCCAGGCAAGAGTACTGGAGTGGGTTGCCATTGCCTTCTCCATAAAGAACAGTGGTCAGAGTTAAAAAATTGTGTGGTCTTGGAAATTTGTCCTCTTCATGAATAATGGAAGTTTTGCAAACATTAAGCATTTAGTTGAGTGCATACTTCTCAATTTGAATGCTTTTGGGGGTAGTATTCTAGTTCTCCTCCTGAAATAAGACATTCCTAAATCTGAAAATTTGATGAATAGAAAAAGAAAATTATGACCACCCATAACCCTTTCACTCATCATCTAATTTTGTGAAAAAGGAATAATTATTTTACTTAAATCCTTTATGTTAAATTTATTTTCAGAATTACTGACTGGTTTGAGAAGCCAGCACATACTGACGCCACATTCTCAAGACTTATTTTCTTAGGAAGATCTGGATTTTCATTATATTGTAATAAATTTCTTTGTCTAAAGAACTGCTTCTTACAGCCAGGACTCTAGTTACGGGGAAGGTTTCTTTTGGGCCTCACTCTTATACTTTCTTCCGTAATAATGTTATTGAGTAGAAGCAGTAATTAGAAGAAAGTAATGATAGTGGGGTGGTGGCCAAAAGACAATAAAAATAACAGTAACCATAAGAAGCCAATGTTTGTATGTCTTATATCACTTTGTAACTGGAGCCAATTATAAAAGCAAGAGATTATTATAACTTAAATATATGAAGACTATTGAAAATTACGGTATCTGTAGTGTTAAAAGTATAAAGGTGTGGCCTACAGAATATTAAAAATCCAGGTCTCTAGAAGAGCTCAGTCATTTTGCCTGTGTCTTCATAGTTCCCAGGGGTAGGGAAAACCGCACTGTTCCTACTCTGCTACTCACAGTGCTTCTGACACTTCCAGCTATCAAATGTCTAGGTGTTTTCCCCACTCTAAGCAGTTCTCCAAATCTCTGCAGCCACCAGCTGGGTGTCCTACAGTTCAGTTTGGTTCTGACACTATACCTGGAGTTAGTGTCAGATCTCACAAGCTATGGACTCAGTCCTGTAAGTCTGCCCTTTGGGTTCTATTGATAGAATTAGCTGGAGCAGCTCACAGAACTCAGGAAAGCAGTTTACGTCCTCGATTGCTGATTTATTATAAAAGGGTACATCTCAGGAACAGCCAGGTGGAAGAGATGCCTAGGGCAAGGTGAGTGGGAAAGGGCACAGACCTCCTGTGCCCTCCACAAGCCTGCCATCCTCCCAAGCACCTCTGTGTGTTTACCAGCCCAGAAGCTCCCCGAACCCCACCCTTTTGGGTTTTTATGGAGGCTTCATTACATACCCAACAAAGGCCTGTAGAGTCAAATGCTATGGTTTTTCCAGTAGCATTTTTCATGTACAGATGTGAGAGTTAGACCATAAAGAAGGCTGAGCACTGAAGAACTGCTGCTTTTGAACTGTGGTGCTGGTGAAGACTCTTCTTTTTTTTTTTTTTTTTTTTTTTGGAGAAGACTCTTGAGAGTCCCTTGGACTGCAAGGAGATCAAACCAGCCAATCCTAAAGGAAATCAACTCCGAGTATTCATTGGAAGGACTGATGGTGAAGCTGAAGCACCAATACTTTGGTCACCAGATGCAAAGAACCGACTCATTGAAAAAGATCCTGATGCTGGGAAAGATTGAAGGCAAAAGAAAAAGAGTGCAGCAGAGAATGAGATGGTTAGATAGTATCACTGACTAAGTGGACATTAATCTGAGCAAACTCTGGGGGAAGCATACTTTTATCACTGGTGTAGTCACTTTATTTGTTCTCTCTCTGTCTTGTATGGAAGCCTTTTCCTCAGCTGATAAAATTCCATGTACTGTTGACTTGTGTCCTGGAGATACATATGAGATACTGTTAAATGTATCACCACCATTATTGTATTGTTTAGTCTTCATCTGGGAACATGTCTCACCTCCTGATGTAAGAGTTGAAGTCAGTGAAGAAAAGTGAGCTAGGAGAGCTGACTGTGGGCCGATACTATTAAATAAAGGTGCATGCAGTGAAAATCCCACATGGTGCAGTGGTGAAGGACCTGGCCTGCCAATGCAAGAGACGCTGGTTTGATCCCTGGGTCCGGAAGATCTGGAGAAGGAAATAACTCTCTCTAGTATTCTTGCCTGGGAAATCCCATAGACAGAGGAGTCTGGCGGGCTACAGTCCATAGGGTTGTAAAGAGTTGGACACGACTGAGAAGGCAGGCAGACAGGCAAGGTGGTGAAAATCACTGAATGGGGTAGTCTTATCCTCACTCTATACATGGGGAAATGAGGCTCACTGAGTTGAAATGAGGCTCACTGTGTACCACAGGCACACACCTTAGTGACAGTTAGGGGATTTGAATTTAAAACCAGTTTGGCCTGATTTCAGCCCCTCTCTTTCTGATGACCCTCAGTGGATGGCAGTAATTCTTACCAGCTGTTAGTGATGTCAGAGGCATTTTGGGGGTATATTTTTCTCTATCTCTTATTGCAGTTCCTTTATATTTTATGCAATCGATATTAATGTCTGTGATGTTACCTGTCATATTTGAGGCTTGGTTTTGTATGGTTAGCCTTTAAAGAGTTGATTTTTTTCTTTTAAGTGATAGGTTTGTCATTTAAGCCATGGAGTAAAGGATGGTATATATACTTGTGACTCTGTCAACCAGTAGTCATATTGGGCATATATCTCTTGATCCAGTTGTTTTACTTCAAGCATATAGCTTTTAAATTATAAATAAACAGATACTTATTAAAAATTAGTCCCCCCCCCCCCAAGAAGAGCATAATATCAGGCTGAATTTAAGGGAATGCAAACAACTAGATGCATTATGGAACTTCTCTTAATGAATGCCAGTTGTTTTAAGTTATTTAAAGTAACCGAGTTCTCCTCTAAGACCTACATAGAAAATAAACACTTCAGCAAGCCTTCATCAGACCTGCTTTTCTCTTGATTACTTTATAACATAGTTGCATACTGCTACTGCTAAGTCGCTTCAGTCGTGTCTGACTCTGTGCGACCCCATAGACGGCAGCCCACCAGGCTCCCCCGTCCCTGGGCTTCTCCAGGCAAGAATACTGGAATGGGTTGCCATTTCCTTCTCCAATGCATGAGAGTGAAAAGTCAAAGTGAAGTCGCTCAGTCATGTCCGACTCTTAGCGACCCCATGGACTGCAGCCCACCAGGCTCCTCCATCCATGGTATTCTCCAGGCAAGAGTGCTGGAGTGGGCTGCCATTGCCTTCTCCACATAGTTGCATAGGAGCAGATATAAACAGTGGACCTTTGCAATGTCTCGTATTATTAGGGGGTGTTATCATCAGTGTGCTCTCCGTCACTCAGCCATGTCCGACTCTTTGTGACCCCACAGACTGTAGCACGCCAGGTTCCTCTGTTCATGGAATTTTCCGGGCAGTAACTCTGGAGCAGGTTGCCGTTCCCTTCTCCAAGGGATCTGCCCAGCCCGGGGATGGAATCCGTGTCTCTTGCATCTCCTGCGCTGGCAGCTGGGTTCTCCACCACTGTGCCCCTTGGGAAGCTCTTTGGTGATTCTATTTAAAACCCGCCAGTGTTCTACCACCTTGGCTTTTCATGTGTTCCCCTTTTTCAGGTGGGCCCCCTTAAGAGGCCATAACCTGATATCCTGATAACAGTTGATGCTTTTTCTTAAGGTGGCTCATGTGGTGAAGAATCTGCCTGCAATATAGGAGATCTGGGTTTGATCCCTGGGATGGGAAGATCCCCTGGAGGAGGGAATTGCAACTGACTCCAGTGTTCTTGCCTGGAGAATTCCATGGACTGAGGAGCCTGGTGGGCTACAGTCCATGAGATTGCAAAGAGCCTGAGCGACTAACACTTTCACTTTCTTGGGCTTGGCTTCCTTGGTAGCTCATCTGGTAACGAATCCACCTGAAATGCAGGAGACCCCGATTTGATTCACGGCTCAGGAAGATATGACGGAGAAGGAATAGGTTACTGTCTCCAGTGCTCTTGGGCTTCCCTGGTGGCTTAGCCGGTAAAGAATCTACCCCCAGGGCGGGAGATATTGGTTCAATCTCTGGGTTGGGAAGACCCCCTTGAAAAGGGGTTGTTTCACTTTCATCTCTCCACTCCAGTACTCTGGCCTGGAGAATTCCATGTGCTATATAGTCCATAGGGTCGCAAAGAGTGGGACACGACTGAGCAACTTTCACTTTCATTGTATTTTTGTTTTGTTTTGTGTTTGGCCTTTCCTTTGAACTGGCTTTCCTCGGGGCATAGACCTCAGGGTGCATTTAGGATATTTTCAGAGACTGGGACTCTCAAATGTTGGATGTATATTAATGTGTTAGTAAATGGCTTTTAACGCAGTTCCTTAAATACAGATAATTTGGATTCAAAATGCAGAAAACTAAATTGCTTTCCAAAATTAGAAACTGAGCACTTTTGTTCATTGTTGAACCTAATTTTTTAAGACTTTGCACTTAATTTTTGTGTTGGTACTGATTAATCCAGTAGTGTTCAAATGTGGGAGGAATTAACTTAGAGGGCTTATTGAAACAGATTCCTGGGACTCAGTAATAAAGTTTCAATAGGTCTAGGACAAGCTGATGTTGCTTCTCCATGGGCCAGGAACCCTGGTCTAATCATTATTTCCCCTTTGAGGGGAAGCATACACCACTAGGTGGCACCAGAACACTTGTCAATCAGGTGCTGTTGGGCCCGTACTGGGTTTGCTAATTGCAGGTTCAAGATTGTTTAAAAGGTATAATCACTAAGTTACTGAAATTTCGTAACTTGGAACCTGAGTTATTCTGTATATCTAAGGATATAAAAAAATGTGTTGATTCTATCAGAACAACAGAAAGGTAGGGCTATTAAGGTTAAGGTGACCTTTTCCAGGAAGAAACGAGGACTATACCTCTCCTTTCCACTGGCTTTATTTCTATTTATCCAGGTTACTCAGTTCATTTACCAGAGATAGAGGCTGGCCCTGTCACAAAATAGAAAAGTACATCTCATATTTATTACTTACCATTCTTCCTTAGTGAATCTTGTTGTTGTCGATAACATTTAAAAACCAGCTGTTCACACAAATATGAACAGTAGGTATAACTCTATCGGTGGGCCAGCTGTAGTGGGGACAGTTTGGGGACGTTAGAAAGTGTGAAGTGTGTTTTCCTTTCCTGTTGCCTTCCTTAGTCAGAAAGCCGGGCTGTTTCCTTTTTAAGACCCACAGAGAGGAAAGTCTGGGCTGTCGCTGGCCTCACCTCACCTCGTGTTACTCTGCACTCTCACTCCATAAATTTCCAGCCATTCCAGCACCTCCAGATTCTCTTTCTTCCCCTGACTCGAACAACCTGAGAGTTGGCATGGTTTCTACACGTGATGGAATGTGTGGAAATAATGGCTTGCTGTGCTCCCCTGTTTGCTAAGCTCTCCCCTTCACGTTGGGATGTTGCTTTTTGAAACAGTAAATGAGTCCTATTTTAGTTTTTAAAACAGAGTTTGTATAGTACCTCAATACTGCCTGCATTTTTCTAGATGCTGGAGAACAATCTTTGTGTTGATTCTACTTTTTAAAAAATCTTTGAAGCAAAAGCAGGGGTTTGGTTTCAAAGACCTAACAGGTATGAAAATGACTACCACAGAAAAAACTGAAATGGAGTCACTTGATCAGATTTTAAAATTAGATTGGCACTTTATCATGTATCTTTGATCACTGAAAAGAATTAAGACTATTTTAATTTTAGGAAAAGGAGACAGTTCATAGCAGAAGTAGAACATACTTTAGAATCATTTTTGAAACATCAGGTCCTTTTTAAAAGACATAAAAGTTTGTCTTTCAGTAAGCAGAAAGGAGGTTTTATTAGATTGGTAATTAAAAGATGAAACCAATTTGATTATTGTACAGAAGATATTTATTAGCCAGATCCATTTCTCCCTGTTTCTCTACTTTACACCTGAAATTACGTATGTGTGTGCCTCATAAATTTAAAGTATTATTTATATGTAGCAGCACTGTCCAGTAAAAATATGTGAGCCACATGTTTAATTAAAATTTTTCTAGTATCCTCATTACAAAAAGTAAGAAAAAAGAGGAGACAATAATTTAGTAATATTTTATTTAATCTAATGTTGTCTAAAATATTATCTCAACATATAATCAATATGACAGTTGAGTTATTTTTGTACCCACATTCTTTTCTTAGTCTGGGCTAGCAATGTTTCAGATGCTTAATAGTTCCATGTTAGAAGTGGCAGTTGTAATAGCAGCAAGTACAGAGGGCATTTTAGTTTCCGTTGAGTCTCTGAGGAGGGCAGAAAATTTTAATGGTAGTTAAATCAGTTAGTTTTGCAGATTTTTTAAAGTGGTTTTGGTGAATATTCACGTTAAACCAGTTGGTAAAATAGGATAATATATTATCTGTTGATTTCTCTCTCTTTTTTTTTTTTAAATTCTTATCAGTCCTCTACCACTGGTGAGATTGGTATTTTAGGTTTTTCCCAAAATTGTTTAACTAGCTTAAAATTACTTACTTCTGCAGATCCTATTAATATTTGTTTCTTTTGAACTGTCACATGCTGATTTGACTCCACACCTACAATATTTTCATATTTTGTAGTTGTGCTAAATTAGTTTCTTGCTGGTGTTGAGCAAGCGAAGCCTCTTAACTTAAGCAGCCAGAATATTTTGGTTGCTGTAAACCATTAGGCCTGTCAGCAGTTGACCTTGGAAATGCTAATTTGCTTCTCCCTGAGTGCTGCTCCAGGCACTGGCTTTCTCTCTGTGGGTGGGAGTTATGAACCCAATTTGGAGAAGAACTAGAGGCCCTTGGGGCAAGTTCCAAACAGATGTGCGTCTTGCTTCACTTTTGCATGTGACCAGCTCGCAAGAGGCATTCCTTGCATGAATTTCTTTAAAGGCATTTTTGAGTTGGCACTTAAGCCTAGACTGAAGTTGAGAGGAGGCTTCATTACCATTTGGATCTGCTCTTCCCCTGATTCTAGCTTTAGCTATTATATTAAATTTTGAATGAATTTTGTACACGGTTTGAGTTAGTGGTCCAGTTTCATTCTTTCGCATGTAACTGCCCAGTTGTCCCGGCACCATTCCTTCTCCAATGAGAAGGAATAAGACTTCTCCAGTAGTCTTCGTTCCTCTTTGTTGAAATTCAGTTGACCATTGGCATACATGATAATTTTTGGTCTCTCAATTAATTCTGTTCCATTGATAGAATTCTATAGTCCTGTCCTTATGCCTGTACCGCAGCGTCTTGTAGGTCTGTAGTAAGAGTTGAAGTTGGGAAGTATAGTCCTCCAACTTTGCTCTTCTTTTACAAAATTGTTTTGGGTCTTTGGGGTCTCTTGTAATTCTATATGAATTTAAGGATCAGCCTATCAGTTTCTACAAAGAAGACAGCTGGGTTTCTGATGGGATTGCATTTATTTAGATCTTATTTAATTTCTGTCAACAGTGTACTCAGCATTAGTTTTGCATTTCTTTTGTTAGTTTATTCTAAAGCATCTTATTCTTTTTGGTGCTGTTGTAAATGGAATTATTTTCTTAATTTCGTTTTCAAATTGTTCATTGCAAATTTTGAAAATACAATTGATTTTTATCTGATCTTGTATCCCGCAATCTTGCTGAACTCACTTATTAGTTTATATATATATATGTATATTGTATATATATATGTGTGTATTTTTAATGGATGTGGTAGGATTTTCTTTATGCAAGATCATGTCATCTGTGAATAGAGATAGTTTCATGTCTTCCTTTCCAGTCTTTTTATTTCTTTTTCTTGCCTGATGCTGGAACCTGCGGTAAATTCAGTGTTTAATAGAAGTGGCAGGAACAGGCATCCTTGTTGTTTAGGCAACCCCATGGACTCTAGCTCATCAGGCTCCTCTGTCCCTGGAATTTTCCAGGCAAGAATACTGGAGTGGGTTGCTATTTCCTTCTCCAGGGGATCTTCCTGACCCAGGGCTTGAACCCGCATCTCCAGCACTGGCATGTGGATGCTTTACGACTGAGCCATTTGGGAAGCGCAACAGGCATCTTATTGTGTTCCTTATCTTAGGACAGAAACATTCAGTCTTTCATCATTAAGTGTGATGTTCTCTGCAGAGCTCCCTTCCTCCTGCAGTGTCCTCCAGCACTACCCCCTTTGAGAAAGTTTAACATTCTGCTCACTGTAAGAAGAAATGCTTAAAGCAATTTCATTCATTACCACAGAGCATGTATAAAAAGATAAGCTTTGAGCTGGGAGAGGCAATAAATTGATTAACTGGTACAGCACACAAATGAGTAAGTAAAATAAAACTTTAAAAGTGCTGTGAGAGTACAGTATGTATAGTAAACAATGGGGGCACTGTGGGGTTAGTAAATCCTAGCTAAGGATCTTCCGGAGGAGTTTCATGTAGAAGATGATGACCAGAAGATGAATAGTGGTTTCTGTAGAGTGGGAGAGGGTACCTCCGAGGAAAGCAAAGGTGAGAGGTGGTCCAAAGAGTTTGGTGTCAAGGTCTGTGGAGGGTCTGGGGTTTTACCCTAAGTGGATGCCATCAAGTTAGCCTGCCACGGTTGGATGGATGCTGGCAGAGGGCAGGAGACTCCTGAGACTGAGACAGAGGCCTTTTCTGTGGTACATCAAGCCTTGTGATTCTACCTACCTCCTGTAGGTTCACTCCCAATCTGAGTCCTTTCAGGGTTGACAGGGAACAGCTCCAGAGCTCAAGAGCGATACTGTAGTGGGCTTGTGTTGGAGTTGAGGAACCTTAAGCTTGGGGAACTCAGATGTTTTTAATAGGCAGTAAGCCCGCCTGACTTTTGCTCTGGAGTGAGACTCTTGCTCTGTCTTAGTCTTCCAAAGCTTTGTTCATTATACAAACATCCTTGAAAGATAGTCTGGGACAAAAGGGCAGGTCATGCTTCCGCACATTGTGCAGAGATGTGTGAGGCACATGAAGAATTGCTTCCCAATACCTGACAGATCCAGGGAGGTGCAAGTAGTTCACCTTGAAGACTAGCTGCAGTTTGGCCCTTCTCAGATTTTTAGCACCATGTGTTAGAGCTTTAGTACCATTACATCAAGACGACGTAGTACATTTCATCCTGCAGTAGGAAGGCCTCGGTTACTGCCACTTTCCTTCCTTCTTTTCCTTTTTGCCTGATAGGGCAGCAAAATACTTTGGTTGGCTAGGTAGAATAATTTAGGACTTTTAAGAACCAGGTCTGAAAGTTAATAGCATGGAGACTTGAGGTTTTGGCTTCTTCATCTGTAAAATAGGGGATAATATTGTCCTAATATCTAATGAGTATTTGATTGTGGGCCCACAAACAGCTCCTTTATTCCCACCTTATTTAGGGTTGATGTGAGAATTGAATAACATGTATAAAATGCCCTCCACAATACTTGGCACAAAGCACTCACATTTTATTGGTCAGTTACTTTTTTTTCCAAATTTTTGAACACATCCTCTCATTTATTTGTTTGCTTGTTTTACTGTCAGTTAATAGTTTTTATTCAATCTCCGAAGAGTCCACAGAGCTGTTTTCATTAGATTTTTTTTTTTTAATTGAAAAATCGTTAGTTTCAGGTCAATTACTTTTTGACCACTGCAGGTAAAAAAAAAAAAAAAAAAAAAATGTAAAGAGTTATTTGGGCCCTTTGCAGAGGGGAATGTTCCTTTGGAGCTCTTGGTTGAGAATTAGTATTGTATAAAGTAAATATTGTACAAATTTAATATTATACAAATTCCCTGAGTTAAAATGCAAGTTCTGTTATCTACTATCTGTGTAACTTTAAACCGGTTACTTCAGTTCTTTGAGCTGCTTTTTCTTTGTGGGTAAAATATGGCCAATATCTCCTTTTCACAGTTGTTCCTAGTTTGAGACAGTTTATGCACTTTGTCATGCTGGATGTACTTTTCACCTTGGCTTGTCAGCCTGTAAACACTTACCTTGATAATAAAGAGAATTGGTGGATAAATAATTGTTAAATATATACTTTCCCATTGGAATGGAGAATGACTCTGAGAAAATGTGTTGTGATGGCTAAGTTTGTGTGGGGGAAAGGGATTGGGGGTGGGCATTATCTTCTCAGTAGGAACAAAATGATGTCTATGATGGTTTCTGAAGCAGAAGTGTGTTCTAGTTTCAGAAAAATTAGTATGGGATTTAATTTCAAGCACAGAGGATCAGAGCACCTTTGGGACAGACTGAAATAGATATTTAAACTGGTTGCAAAAAGAGATTATGTGGTCTGTTACACAGAAGATGCACTTTTTGTTAGTGCTCTCTACTCTCTTAGAATGGAGCCCTCCGGAGTCCTTGGGTTATTTTGGAGTTTGTTGAATTTCAAAGAATTTCCCTGTATCTGCCTTATTTTTCCAAGGTGCACTATGCACCTGTGTTTAGATACTTAATAATTGGGAAGGAGAATACCAATAATAGTTAGTAATGAACCCTACTAAATTCATATATCAAATCCCTAATAATACCCAGAAGCCTTCTTATAGATCCAGATGAACTCAGAGATTGTTTCATATGATTGACTGTGAAACAGTTTCTCTTTATTCTTTTCCCTTTTGATTAACTGATGTCATGTTACCATAATTTCCCATTCATCCAGTTATTTAAAGATACTAATATTTGCATTTTCACTCCAGTGATCTTGTTTTTGCTTGTCATCCTTACTGTTCTCACCAGTAGGGGAACTTTGCAAAACATAAGCAAAATCCTTCACATTTTTATACAGTTAGAGCACAAGTGAAGCAGATGACTGCCTTATGAACAGGGATTTTAATAAACTTTTGTTCTGTGTTTATTTAATGGATTTCATTGGTCCCAACCAATGAGCACCATGGGAGTGGATTTCTCAAGAACCTTTAGATAGTATACTTGCCAAAATTTGAATTTCCTGTCAGTGTTTAAGAGGTGACTGATTTAACTTCTCTTTTTCATTAAGACTGCATTTTAACTCTGGATCTGGAAAAGAAGTGAAATTTTAAGAGCTAGGATAGGTACTCATATGTTTATTAGAGGTGTTGAGTATTATAATTGGTATTTGCTTTAATTCTCTGGCTATAATGTGGCAAGTGGTTTCCTAGGAATGAGCTGAAGGTAGACCAACCAGTCAGGAGGCTGTTCGGGCCCAGGCATTAGGTAGTAGTGACTTAGACTAGAAAGATGGTGTGAGGTTGGTGAGAAGTAGACAGATTCATAAGAGACAAAGAGGGGATAATTGATGACACTCAATGATCTACTGAATATGGAAATTGAGGGAAAAGGAAGAAGTCAGTGCTGATACTCGCTGCCGACTGAAGCATTCCCTGTTAAGAGCCCAGTGTATTATTTTGCTATTTCTGTGGAACAGCTTACCAGAGACTTAGCGGCTTAAAACAACAGTCTTCTCTGACAGAGCTGGAGGTCAGAGGTCTGAAGTGGGTCTCCCTGGGCTAAAATCTCCGTGTCAGAAGGGCTGGGTTCCTTGGTGGAGGCTCCGGGGGAGAGTTGTTCTCTTGCCTTTCTCAGCTTCTGGAGGCTGCTCACATTCCTTCCATCTTCCCGCGTAGCAGTGGCCAGTCCGGTCTTTCTCATCCTGCATCACTGTGACATTGACCCTCGTGCTCTCCTTCATCAATAGAGGCCCTCATGATTATATTGTTACTAGGTATACCCAGAGTAACCCAGGGTAATTTATCTCCCCTTCTCAAGGTCAGTTGATTAGCAACCTTAATTCTCTCTCTCCATGAAATGTACGTACTCCCAGGTTCTGTGGATTAGGAAATGGAACCTTTGGGGGGCCTTTATTCTGCCTACCACAAATGGGAGCTCAAGGACTAGTGTTTTGGGGGAAATGAATTCAGCTTAGACATGTCTCCAAGTGGAGATGACCACTAAGCAGTTGGTCTTTGAGTTCGGGGTCAAAAAGGGAAGTATTTGGGAATAGCCTACCCAAGGGAATTGAAGCCACGCAATGTGTATTTGTTACTTAGAATATGTGAAATGAGCAGAGGGTCTGGGCCAGCATCCTGGGTTCTGCGTGAAGCTACAGACGGATGAGATAGAGGAGGGGCTGCCCGGGGATAGGAGCGCATCTAGCAGGATTTGGTTTCAGGGAGGTGGTTCTGTCTTCACCCAGAAAGGATCCTAAAGCATCTTTTTAAACCTCCTTCTATTACAAATAAGGAAACTGAGGCCCAGAAAGACGAAATAACTTGTCTAAGATAGTTGAACTAGTTAACAGACGTACTTCTTGATTTCCTGCTTCAGTTTGTCTGCCACACTGCATCCAAGTCCATTTAATCTTTTCAATTTGAAGATGGTGTTGAGAAAAGAGTTCATGTTCGTGTGTGTGTTTTGTAGGTGTTCTGAATACCAAGAAAGTAAGTTGTAGTAATAATGTTATCTGGCCTAGTGCCTTACTTCAGTTCAGTTCAGTCGCCCAGTCGTGTCCGACTCTTTGCGACCCCATGAATCAGCACGCCAGCCTCCCTGTCCGTCACCATCTCCCGGAGTTCTCTCAAACTCACGTCCATCGAGTCATGCAAGTAAAATAGCAGTTAAAAATTATCTTTTTTAAATCATGTAGACTTTTCTAAATGCAGCTTCATCTCTTTTTGCAGTCTCTTTTTCTCATTTGGTTGTTCTGTGCTCTCTGTCTCTCTCTTTTAAATAAACTTTTTATTTTTGAATAGTATTAGTTTTACAGAAAGTTGTAGAAAACTCAGAAGAGTTTCCATATACGCTCACACACATCCCGTACTTGTTGAGATCTTGCATTCCCATGGTATGTTTGTCAGAACTGAAAAACAACATTGGTACTTCACTATTGACTAAACCAAATGGTACACTCCAGACTTCTCAGATTTCACTAATGTCTTTTTTCAAGACATTGTCCAAGATCCAGTCCTGGCTGTCACATTGCAGGGAGTCACCATCTCTTGTCACATCTTAGTATGTTTCTTTTTTTCCCCATTTTTTTTTTCTTGGTTTTTATAACCTTGACCACTTTGAGGAATCCTGGTTAGATATTTTGTAGAATATCCCTGAATTTGGGTTTGTCATAGTTAGAGTGAGATGATGTGGTTTTGACAAGAAGTCCATGAAAGTCAAGAGCCCTTCTCATCACATGAAACTAGGGGGTACATGCCATCAACATGATTTGCTGTGATACAGATTTTTGGCACCTGGGCCCAGGAGTGTTTACCAGGTTTGTATACTGTGAAGTTACTTTTTTCTCCCTGTACGTACTGTTCTTTGGAAACAAGTTATTAAATCTACCCATACAAGTGAGGAGAGTTAAGCTCCGCCTCTTAGAGGGACAAATATCAACATACACTATTGGGAATTCTTTTGTAAAGAATTGTATTTCCCCTGTCCCAGTTCCTAATTCATCTGTTTCTCCAAAGCGTTCTGGTTCCATTTGTCAGAAATTGATACTTAAAAACTAAGATCTGGGCTCTAGGTATGCTTGTTGATGGCACTAGTGGTAAAGAATCTCCCTGCCAGTGCAGGAGACTCGGGTTTGATCCCTAGGTTGGGAAGATCCCCTGGATGAGGCATGGCAACCCACTCCAGTGTCCTTGCCTGGAGAATCCGGTGGACAGAGGGTCCTGGTAGGCTACAGTCCCTGGGGTCGCAAAAGAATCGGACACAACTGAAGCGACTTAGCATGCACCAGAATGTCACTGCTTCTAGGCCCTTTCAGCAGTCAGAAATGGGAAGTGTATGCATGTATACTAACAGATATGAACACATAGCTGTCATTGTTTCTGTATCTGTCCATCTGTATCTGCATTAAGGTATCCATGTGTTCATGCTGATGTCTTGAACTCTCATCTAGTATCACATGCTAAAATTGTAGTCTTCTTCCTTTGCTTATCTGTAACTTCCCTCTTCAACATTAAGAGACTTGGTTCCCACTGTCCACCATCCAGATACTTTATTTTGTAAAGCAGTTTCAGAATTGTTAGCCCATACCTCCATGATGGACAACATTATAAGCTAGCATACAGTGTTTATGTACAGTTCTTTTTGTCTTTAGTATTAACAGTTTTCAGTCAAAACACCATTCAGGGTTGCTTAAGTCAGCTCCTTTACCCTCCAGCTTCCTTCAGTGAGCTTATGTCAGATATCTGTAATGCAGGTAAATTCCTCTGTCATAATCTACATTCCATCCCAGGATCCATCAGGTCCCTGATTGTTGCTGTGTTGTGGTTCATATTGTTTTGTACACATGAAGGTTTTGTGAGTTAAATTTGCATGGGTTTTGACATTCCAATCTCTGTCTGAAAATGTATACTATACTGAAGACATGTTTACTAGCAGCAGTGTTGAAAGTGTTATTCTGAGAGCAAGACTGTGAATGAGACCATGGTCAGTTTTGTAGGTCGGCAGTCACGGTTAATGAATCTTCTGTATTCAGAGGTCAGGAAATAGTCCATGTATCAGGAGCCTTCAGTCATCACATGTTTGGAGGTGTTGGGGTTTAGAGGATTAGGCATATCTCAAATACAAGGTAAAGAGTTATGTTATATCACTCAATCAGGACATAGATATTGGAACTTAAAAGTGACGGCAAATGAAATCTACATAAAAGGACATAGGTGTGTGTGGTACACAGCCAACAGGAGCAACGTGGCAGTAGCTGCAGTAAGTTCTGAAATGGAAAAAATGCTTGGGGATTGTAAGTACTTGAAAGGTTCTGTCTCTTTGAAACCCCTACAGAGATGTTTCTCAAACTGCCGTCCTCAACAGCCAGTCATAGAAACAACTGGAATGCTTATTTAAAATTGCAGAATTGGAGTTCTAGAAGCCAAGCCCAGGAATCTGTGTTTTAAAAAAAGCAGCCCAAGTAGTTCTGATTCCTCCTGAAGTTTGAAAACCTCTGCCCCTTGAGAGTGGGATGCCTTGAAGGAAGTAGCTGTACACTTGTGTTTACTAAATGAATTCTACATATGCCTTCTGATCAGAAAGCTGATTTTGCAAATAATATTAGAAAAATACCTAATGCTTACTGAGTGTCCATTCCATGCTGAGTGCTTTTAGTAGAGTAGTCGTTTAGTGTCTGTGGAGAAGATACTATTATTATCCTCTTAACAGAAGATTAATAAGATTAAGGTTTAGAAAGTTTGAATAACTTTGACAAATAATTCTTTACTGGTAGGTCCAGTTCAAACCCAGGCATTCTACCCACAGAGCCCATGTTGTTAATTATGTTTGAAATCTTTGCTTTTGGGGGTTCATGCCATGCATCTTTATAGTTTCAGAGATAAAGTAGCCCATCTAAGAAAGAAGAGACTGTTAAAGTCATGCTGCTGTTTTGGTGCTTCAACAACTAAAAGTTTACATTTTATTGTTCATATTCAGCTCTCAAGGAAGCGGTGTTATAGTGATATTCATGAACCCTAAGAAGAGGCATGTATCCTAAAACAATTTTAAAACTGTTAACTGATACTTAAAATAATATGACAGTGTCCCATTAATGTAAAAGTACAGTACATGGAGCATAAGAGTAAGATCACAGATGTATAGACTTTTAGACCTGAAATGAAGTTTAAGGTCATCAGTTCCCTCTTACAACAAGGGAACTGAGACCCAGAAGATTAAGTTATTAACTCCAAGTCTCTGAGCGAGTTACCAAGAGCCCCAGTTGTCCTGATTGAGTTCAAGACCATTTCTACTTTCGTTCTGTTTCGTAAGTATCGTTATGAAACAATTTTTAAAAATTGTAACTGGAATTGTTTTTAAAATCCATTCTATTTAGTTGAACGTGATTAAAAGTTACATAGATGTTCACTGGGGGATGACAATTTATGGCTGAATTAGAAGCAAATCTAGTAAATTTGGAAGGAACGTCGGATACATTTGCAAAAATAGATGTTTGAGCAAATGACTAGGATACTTAAGCCGGAAAGTTTGTTTTAAAACAAAGGCTTTTGTGGAAGGTATTATTTATGCGATCTTACATTCAGTTCTGGTTTTCTAGCCTAATAAAGAGGCCTAAAATAATTCAGGAGTATAAAAATAGGAAAATAGCTGGCTGAGTTCTAGATTTGTTGAAAACATGGATTTGAAACAGTTCCTTTTTTGTCTTAAAATTCTTTGAATTCAGAAAGTATCTCAGAGAAAAGCAACTTACCATTTTAACTGTAAAACATATATTAGAACAGTGCACCTCTGGGACTTCCCGGGTGGTCCAGTGGTTAAGACTCTGCACTTCCACTGCCAGAGGTGTGGGTTCAATCCCTGGTCAGGGACCTAAGATCCTACACGCTGCTCTGTGCAGCCAAAAAAAGATTTCTAAGAACAATGCCCCTCAAAGTTTACCGGACTTCAGAATCCCCTTTGTGTATAGTATTAATCACTCAGTTGTGTCCGACACTTTGCGACCCCATGGACTGTAACCTGTCAAGCTGCTCTGTCCATGGAATTGTGCAGGCAAGAGTACTGGAGTGGGTTGCCGTGCCCTTCTCCAGGGGATCTTCATGACCCAGTGAAGCCTGCTTCACTGCTGAGCCACCAGGGAAGCCTGAGGACTTGTTAAAATGCAGATTGTTGATCCCCACCTCAGCATTTCCAATTCAGCTAGTTATCTGGTGTCAGACCTGAGAGTTTGTGTTTCTAGCAAGTTTTCTGGGGAATTGCTGATGCTGCTTGTCAGACAACCACACTGAGAACACTGAATTCGAGAAAACGATTTATAATGAAAAGCAATCATACTCTTGTGAGGTAATTATAGACTAAAAGCTGGTTTCTTTGGTATCTGTTACATAAAAGATTTCTGTTGATTCATGTTTCCGTACTTTACTGGTAAAACCGTAATGATGGCAGTGAGAGACATTAAAATGTTGTGAAGTCCCATCTGAGTCACTATGGTAAAATTAAATTATATTCAATGTAGTTTAAATTATATGGTTAAATGTACTTTTTTGGCAATGTAGTTGTCTGAACATTAGGAATTCGTGTGTGGAGTACATTAAGGGAACGTTTGCATGTATTTATTTTGGGGTACACTGGGTCTTTGCTTTGCTCGGGCTTTCTCTAGTTGCAGAGAGTGAGGTCTTCTCACTGTGGTGGCTTCTCTTGTGGAGCACGGGCTCCAGGCACATGGGCTCTCAGCAGTTGTTACTCTCAGGCCCTTTCAGCAAGAGGACTCAACAGTTGTGGCGCATGGGCTTAGTTGCTCTGAGCCATGTGGGATCTTCCTGGACCAGAGATTGAACCCATGTGCTCTGCATTGGCAAGTGTATTCTTATCCACTGTGCCATCAACAGTGTTTTAATTTGCATTTCCTGGATGACCAGTACTGTCAAGTACCTTTTCATGTGCTTTTTTTGGCATGCATCTCTCATGAAAGTGAAAGTTGCTTAGTCATGTCCAACTCTTTGCAACCCCCTGGACTATACAGTCCATGGAATTCTCCCGACCACAATACTGGAGTGGGTAGCCTTTCCCTTCTCCAGGGGATCTTAACCCAGGGATCACACCTAGGTCTTCTGCATTGCAAGTGGATTCTTGACCAGCTGAGCCACAAGGGAAGCCCAAGAATACTGGAGTGGGTAGCCTATCGCTTCGCCAGCGGATCTTCCCGACCCAGGAATCGAACCGGGGTCTCCTGCATCGCAGGCAGATTCTTTACTAACTAAGCTATTAGGGAAGTCCTACCTCTCCTGAAGTGTCTATTCAAATATTGTTTCCAGTTGTTTGGGGCTGTTTTTGTTTGTTTGTTTTGAGAGTTCTTTTTATATTCTGAGTACAGTTCTTTATCAGATATATGATTTGTGAGTATCTTCTCCCCATCTCACTCCTACAGTATTTCAGGGGTGGAAGTTGTACATTTTGATGACTCCAACTTATCCATTTGCTCCTTTATGGATTGTGCTTTTGGTTTTGTATCCAAGAAATCTTTGTCTAACCCAAGCTTGCAAAAATTTTCCAATTTTTTCTAGAAGGTTTATGGTTTTATGTTTTACATTTTAAGTCTGCAATCCATTCTGATTAAATTTTTGTGTATGGGGCAAGGTAGGAGGTATAGATCAAAAACAAAGATTATTGTTTTTTTCTTTTTGCATATGATAAGACAGTTGTCCCAGCACTGCTTGTTGAAATGACTATCCTTTCTCCATTTCTCTTTGCTTCTTTGTCAGATGAATTGTGTGTATATGTTGTGTGTTGTTACTTCTTGACTCTATTTTATTCTTTTGGCCTGTCTTTGTCCCAGTACCATGCTACCCGGATTACTAAGTCTTTATCACAAGTCTTGAAATTGGCTAGTGTCAGTCCTCCATCTTTGTCATTTTCACAGTTCTTTCAGCTGTTCTAGGTCCTTTGTATTTCCACATGAATTTTAGAATCAGTTTGTCAATTTCTACAAAAGGTCAGTGCAGTCACTCAGTCGTGTCCAACTCGTGTCGTGTGACCCCATGGACTGCAGCATACCAGGCCTCCCTGTCCGTCACCAACTCCCAGAGCATGCTCAAACTCATGTCCATCAAGTCGGTGATATCATCCAACCATCTCACCCCCGGTTGTCCCCTTCTCCTCCTGCCTTCAGTCTTTCCCAGCATCACAGTCTTTTCCAGTGAGTCAGTTCTTCGCATCAGGTAGTGAAATGATTGGAGTTTCAGCTTCGTCATCAGTCCTTCCAATGAATATTCAGGACTGATCTCCTTTAGGATGAACTGGTTGGATCTCCTTGCAGTCTAAGGGACTCTCAAGAGTCTTTTCCAACACCACAGTTCAAAGCATCAATTCTTTGGCACTCAGCTTTCTTTACAGTCCAACTCTCATATCTATACCTGGCCACTTGAAAAACCATAACTTTGACTAGATGGGCATTTGTCGGGAAAGTAATATCTCTGCCATTTAATATGCTATCTAGGTTGGTCATAGCTTTTCTTCCAATGAGCAAGCATCTTTTAATTTCATGGCTGCAGTCACCATCTGCAGTGATTTTGGAGCCCAAGAAAATAAAGTCTGTCACTGTTTCCATTGTTTCCCCATCTATTTGCCATGAAGTGATGGGACCAGATGCCAGGATCTTAGTTTTTTGAATGTTGAGTTTTAAACCAGCTTTTTCATTCTCTTCTTTAACTTTCATCAAGAGGTTCTTCAGTTCCTCTTTGCTTTCTGCCATAAGAGTGGTATAATCTGCATATCTGAGGTTATTGATATTTCTCCCAGCAATCTTCATTCCAGCTTGTGCTTCATCTGGCCCAGCATTTCGTATGATGTACTCTGCATATAAGTTAAATAAGCAGGGTGACAATATATATAGTACTCCTTTCCCAATTTGGAAACAGTCCATTGTTCCATGTTTGGTTCTAAATGTTGCTTCTTGACCTGCATACAGATTTCTTAGGAGGCAGGTCAGGTGGTCTGGTATTCCCATCTCTTTCAGAATTTTCCACAGTTTGTCGTGATCCACACAGTCAAAGGCTTTGGTATAGTCAGTAAAGCAGAAATAGGTGTTTTCTGGGGACTCTTGCTATTTCTATGATCAACGGATGTTGGCCATTTGATCTCTGGTTGCTCTGCCTTTTCTAAATCCAATTTGAACATCTGGAAGTTCTCTCTTCACAAACTGTTGAAGCCTTGCTTGGAGAATTTTGAGCATTATTTTGCTAGTGTGTGAGATGAGTGCAATCATGAGGTAGTTTGAATATTCTTTGGTATTGCCTTTCTTTGGGATTGGAATGAAAACTGACCTTTTCCAGTCCTTGGCCACTGATGAGTTTTCCAAGTTTGCTGGCATACTGAGTGCAGCACTTTCACAGCATCATCTTTTAGGACTTGAAATAGCTCAACTGGAATTCCGTCACCTCCAGTAGCTTTGTTCATAATGATGTTTCCTAAGGCCCTCTTGACTTTGGACTCCAGGATGTCTGGCTCTAGGTGAGTGATCACACCATCGTGGTTATCTGGTTCATTAAGCTCTTTTTTGTATAGTTCTATAATTTTATATACAAAATGAGCAAGGCAAAGGCTAACAGAGTTTTGCCAAGCGATTGCACTGGTCACAGCAAACACCCTCTTCCAATGACATAAGAGAAGACTCTGCACATGGACATCACCAGATGGTCAACTCTGAAATCAGATTGATTGTATTCTTTGCAGCCGAAGATGGAGAAGCTCTATACAGTCAGGAAAAACAAGACTGAGAGCTGACTGTGGCTCAGCTCATGAACCTCCTTATTGCCAAATTCAGACTTGAATTGAAGAAAGTAGGGAAAACCACTAGACTATTCAGCTATGACTTAAATCCATTATGATTATACAGTGGAAGTGACAAATAGATTCAAGGGTTAGATCTGATAGACAGAGTACCTGAAGAGCTGTGGACGGAGATTTGTGACATTGTTTAGGAGGCCATCCCCAAGAAAAAGAAATGCAAAAAAGCAGAATGGTTGTCTGAGGAGGCCTTACAAATAGCTGAGAAAAGAAGGCGAAAGAGAAAAAGTAAGATATACTCATCTGAATGCAGAGTTCCAAAGAATAGCAAGGAGAGATAAGAAAGCCTTCCTCCGTTATCAGTGCAAAGAAATAGATGAAAACAATAGAATGGGAAAGACAGAGATCTCTTCACGAAAATTAGAGATACCAAGGGAACATTTCATGCAAAGATGGGTGCAGTAAAGGACAGAAATGATATGAACCTAACAGAATCAGAAGATATTAAGAAAAGGTGGCAAGAACACACAGAACTATACAACATCTATAAAAAGTCTGCTGAAATTTTTGTTTGTTTGTTTTGATTGGTATTGTGTGCCCTGCAGCCCGGAAACTCCCTCATGATAGTAAGATGGGCCATTATCAGACCTTATGTGCTTCCAGTCACTGTCCTGCCTTCTTTCTTGCATATGTCTGTTGTCTTCCAAATAGCTTTTCATTTACTTTCACTTTGAATTTTTGGGGTGTCTTAGGCAGAATAATGAATGTGGTTCTCATGATTCTGTCTTGCCCAGAAGTGCAAGTACTATGGTAGGCTTTTGGAAAATAAGAGTAGCATCTCTTGAGAAGGAGAATTGATAACAACATAGAAGGAGGATTAGAGCAGAAAAGATATTGGAAAGGGAAGGAAGCAAACTGCTAATATGAGAAACAGGAAAGATTGAAACTAAGGCAGCTGTAATTGGGAAGGAGATAATAGCTGAGTTAAGCAGGCAGAGCTGATAGAACTTGGTAACTAGTTCTGTGTGTATGTGTGTGTTAGTCGCTCAATTGTGTGCAACTCTTTGTGACCCCACAGACTGGAGCCCACCAGGCTCCTCTGTCCGTGGGATTCTCCAGGCAAGAGTACAGGAGTGGGTTGCCATTCTGTTCTCCAGGGCATCCTGACCCAGGGATCAACCTGGGGTCTCTCGCATTGCAGGCAGACTCTTTACCAGCTGAGCCACCAGGGAAGCCCAATATGGAAGTTCAGTGTGGAGGATGCTAAAGGGAGAAGTCAAGATGACTTCAGGGGTTAGGTCTCCTATAACGTTTGTTTCTGTTGCGGTGCAGAGACTGGGTGCCTGTGTGTGGGATGTGATTGATTGGGCCCTCCCATTTTATAAATACTACTGCAGTGTTCTGGAACCAGTTAGCTACTCATTTAATATTAACAGTTCTTTATTTCTTACTTTGCAGTTCACTGTTGTTGTCATCCAGAAGCTGATACATTAGTGGGTGATAATTCCTGTTACAGAAATAGTCTACTTCATCCAGCAAAGAGTTCTCTGAGACACTTCTAGTCAGTTTAAGTGTTTATAGATGATTCTTTCTTTGATAAAGAGGCCTTTAAAGAAGGCAAGACAGTTAGAGAAATGCAAATCAAAACCACAATGAGGTACCACTTCACACCAGTCAGAATGGCTGCCATCCAAAAATCTGCAAGCAATAAATCCTGGAGAGGGTGTGGAGAAAAGGGAACCCTCCTACACTGTTGGTGGGAATGCAAACTAGTACAGCCACTATGGAGAACAGTGTGGAGATTCCTTAAAAAAATGCAAATAGAACTACCTTATGACCCAGCAATCCCACTGCTGGGCATACACACCGAGGAAACCAGAATTGAAAGAGACACGTGTACCCCAATGTTCATCGCAGCACTGTTTATAATAGCCAGGACATGGAAACAACCTAGATGTCCATCAGCAGATGAATGGATAAGAAAGCTGTGGTACATATACACAATGGAGTGTTACTCAGCCGTTAAAAAGAATTCATTTGAATCAGTTCTGATGAGATGGATGAAACTGGAGCCGATTATACAGAGTGAAGTAAGCCAGAAAAAAACACCAATACAGTATACTAACACATATATATGGAATTTAGAAAGATGGCAATGATGACCCTGTATACAAGACAGGAAAAAAGACACAGATGTGTATAACGGACTTTTGGACTCAGAGGGAGAGGGAGAGGGTGGGATGATTTGGGAGAATGGCATTCTAACATGTATACTATCATGTAAGAATTGAATCGCCAGTCTATGTCTGACGCAGGATGCAGCATGCTTGGGGCTGGTGCATGGGGATGACCCAGAGAGATGTTATGGGGAGGGAGGTGGGAGGGGGTTCATGTTTGGGAACGCATGTAAGAATTAAAGATTTTAAAATTAAAAAAAATAAAAAACTAAAAAAAAAAAAAGGCAAGACAGAGACAGTATTCGGAGTCACTACTGATTTAAGTCAGGTAAAGTGAAGTGAAATAAAAGAAATCTTAGAAATGATGAGATAAGTAGTGAGAAAAATAGGAATCATGGTATGAAATCTCAGAGACATCTTTTCAGGATCTTGCATTATTCGGAGTTACAGACATAAGGAAAAATGCTCATTAGCTGGTACAGTTATTAAAATGTGTATGGTAAGTTATGATAGACTTATTTTTTGGAGCTGTCAGTGATTGAAGTTTAACAGATTGATTTGCCGTTTTTATGAAATCAAATCTATTTTATTTTCTGAAGGTAATTAGCATAGAATTTATCCTCCAACAGATAGGATTATGGAATATAGTTGTTCCCTCCTTCTGTAATGGTGGCCCTTCCACTCTTGAAGAAATGTTTCTCAGAAGAAAATACTTCTCATTTAGACCAACACTTGATAGGTAAATGAGAGAGAATATAGTCCCTGTCTCCATAGGTCTTATGATCTAATAACTTTTTATCTCCTCAAACTTACATTTATAGTTTTAGTGGACTTAATTTTTGTTTAATTAAAGTGTTCCTTAATTAACTTTCTATTTTAAAGTAGGCTGACCCCATTTGCTTTTTTTTTCCTTGGTTTAAACTTATTTGAAGTGAGTGTGGTGATAGGCTGGTCTAAGGTAGTTGCTGTTCATTAACCTTATTTTTAGTAGCCATCTCATTTTATGAACTTACTAGATGTTTCTGATCTTGATCATTCTAGTTTTTCTCCGTTCCTCTCTCCTCTGTGGGTTTTGTGTGTGGGTTTTTTTGGACTGGAGTGACTGCCCTGGTATGGTAGAGATGGTTTCTAATCTAATGTGCCTAGATCTTAGGAAGGCATTAGACAAAGTCTTATGACATGGAAATAGGTTATGCCCAAAGGTTGATGATTATTGAGGTAGTTAGGAAAATGGACTCTGTTACTTAACCCTGATCTGAGTCTTCTCTTTGCAGTTTGTTATTTGTATGATGTTGGCTCAAGGTTCTTTACTTCTCTTGAGCTCTTTTTTTTTTTTTTAAGTTTTTTCCTTCCATCAAAAGAGGAATAACAGTGTCTTCTATACAGTTATTGCAAGGGTTGAATGAAATGATGCATGTAAATTGCTTAGCATAATGTCTGACATAGACAATGCTCAGTAAATGTTAGCTATTATTTCATTTAACTTCTTGAAAAAATACTAAGAAAGAAAGAGGGGTTGGATTTATGGATCATAGAAGATAGGGGAGGCTACCTGTTACTTAGATGACATTTTAAAATTCAGAGACCTCCACCTCCTGAATGAACTAGAATGCCAGATTTCAGAAACATGAAATCTGACAATCTTAAATTTTGAACATTAGATTGAAAAATTCAGTGGTACTAATGTAGGAAGGGAGAGGTCTACTTTAACATCAGTTCCTGTTGAGGTTTTGGTTTTTTTTTTTTGACAAAGTCAACCTAGGATCACAGTGGTATACATGGAATGATAGTATTATGGTATTAATTGGTTAATGTGTCATTGTAATTACTGTTTTTATTTTTTAAATTCTGAAGTCCATCTTTTTCTTTTTTAAAAAAATAAATTTATTTATTTTAATTGGAGTTAATTACCTTACAATATTGTATTGGTTTTGCCATACATCAACATGAATCCGCCACAGGTATACATGTTCCTTTAAAAAGGAACATGGGTACATGAAGGCAGGAACTTGAGGCTCAATTAATTATTCTGATGGAGCAAAGACTTGCAGAGCGGGAGATACTGAGCAGCCACCTTCAGTAGTCCTTCCTGTCTTTGAAGGACTGTAATCTGGGAGAGTTGACTCTGTGTGGCCCCAGCAGGTGGCTCTTCTGCAGCTGTGGAGTTGAGGACCAGGGTTCAGGTTCTACGTCTGACACTGAGGCATGACTTCAGTGGCATCACCTAACCTCTCTGAACCTCAGTTTCCTCAGCCATATAAAACAGAGTAAAATCACTCCATAAGGAGGTTATGAGGTGTCAATGAGTTAATGTGTGTGAAAGAGCAATTCAGATTTATGGTTGTCATTGCCTCGGATTGTTCTAGAAGGCGCTGAATCAGCTCTCTCTTTGGAATGATTCTAATAATTAGAGCCATTCGATGGAGAAACGAGCTTTCACCTAATGCCAAGGCCGCATCGTCATATGAGGGTTTTTGAGAAACTTCTGTGTAGAATAGAAATTTGTAAGAATCCTTTGAGCAGATATAGGGTGTTTGCCTTGTTTATTGCCCTCTCCAGGGCACCCAGCACCGTGCCAGGCGCATGGTCTGTATTTGGTAGGTGTTTGTTCACTGAGTGAATGGAAATTTCCCCTGACACTCACATTGTGTTCTTTGTTTAGCATCACTCTTTCCTTGTATTTAATGTTCATGTTCTCCCAGATGTTCTGGTTTACCTTTACAAATGGATATTTTGACAGTAAACTGAAGCAGCCACTCATAGTTCTTTCTGTTCAGGCTCATTTACTAAAGACTAGGGCAGAGAGAAAATATTGATATAATTGTCAGTGTGAGGCATTGTGAGAGCTGTTTTTCTACAAGTTTGGCCATTTAATAAAATTTCTTGTTTCTCTACTTCTGTAAGTGTTTTCCATAAGTATCTGCTTCTTTAAGTATATATAGACACTTTTGAGAGAGGACGCCTTATACATCCTCTTAAGAATCTACAGCCTTATACATAAAATATTTCCATGGGATTAAATTCCCAAGAGCCTCATAACAATGGTTGCCTCTGAGGAGTGAATTTGGAGATTTGGAGACACCACGTTACTGTACTGGTTGAATTTTTCAACCATATGTTTAGTTAATTTCTTAACTATATACTTTTATTACTTTGAAAAAGTGAGATGACCCAGAGAGAGAGAGTCGCTCCATCATGTCTGACTCTTTGCAACCCCATGGACTGTAGCCTACCAGGCTCCTCCATCCATGGGGTCTTTCAGGCAAGAGTACTGGAGTGGGTTGCCATTTCCTTTTCCAGGGGATCTTCCTGACCCAGGGATCAAACCCAGATCTCCCTCATTGCAGGCAGACACTTTACTGTCTGAGCCACCAGGGAAGCCAGGAGATAACCCAGTGATGCATAATTCAGTAGATACTAGGCCATTTTCAGAAAATTTCTGCTTGTATCTGTTTGCTGAGTTTTTCATGGGACAGTTTGTCTTTTTCTTGCCACATTGTATTTAAAAACAATTTTTTTTTCAAATAGATACTGCTTTAAGTGAAATAGATTTCACTTGGGGAATATTGTAAAGTACACAAAAGTTAACTGTAAAGTAACCTTCGTTTATTTAGAGTCGACTATGGTTAAGACATCCTGTGGGTGCTTTACTTACATTTTTTCAGTGTTCACATGAGGTTTAAGCCCTGCTCCCTTTTTTGTCTTTGCTGCCATAAATTCATGCGAGAGCTTTGATGTTGAACCAGAAGTCAAAGCCAGGCTTTGTTCTTTAAGCCTCCTGAGCCTTCTTCAGCCCCCACACTATTATCTAAAACTTGGGCACAGCCAAAGACTTGAAAACCAGTGAGAAATGGCAGTCACTGAGACTATGTTGGCTGGGATGCTGCTGTAAATATCACATACTGCCTTGACTTCACTGTTTCTTTTCCAGTCTGCTGGGGATTAGATAGGAACAAATGGACAGGAAGGGTATAGGAAAAGGATCTCAATCATGTAAAAGACAGACTTGACCTTAAAGATTCAAGGACCTTATAATAGCTAGCCAAAAGAGGTCTATGCTGCTGCTGCTACTGCTGCTAAGTCCCATCAGTCCTGTCCGACTCTGCGTGACCCCATAGATGGCAGCCCACCAGGCTCCCCCGTCCCTGGGATTCTCCAGGTAAGAACACTGGAGTGGGTTGCCATTTCCTTCTCCAATGCATGAAAGTGAAAAGTGAAAGTGAAGTCGCTCAGTTGTGTCTGACTCTTAGCGGCCCCATGGACTGCAGCCTACCAGACTCCTCGTCCATGGGATTCTCCAGGCAGGAGTCCTGGAGTGGGTTGCCATTGCCTTCTCCAAAAGAGGTCTATGGATATGTTTTAAAATGATAGATGCCCGTAGCCTGGGATTCATAGGGCTTTTGTTGACTGGTAAAGACTAAGATTGTATCCAGAGATTGAGTTCTAAATTCTATTCTCCATAGAATTTACTTCAAGCAATATTTTGAGTTACACCTTTATCATGGTGGTTTATAGATACTAACTACACATCCTAAGAAATATTTATCTATATAATGAAAGGTGGTCGCCATTGCTTTGGGGTAGAATTATTTAAGTCAGTTTGTCTTTGACTTTCTCTCACTCTTAGAAGAAGGTAATGTTTAGGAGAATTTCTTAGACCAGAGAACCGATTTTTCATTATTCCCTGACTTTTGCATGAGGTGTGTTTTACTTATTTGTGTGTAGTAGTTCAGACACTATTGCACATACGTTCTGCTCTTAGTCAGACCTGAGGTCAGATCCTAACTCTACCGTTTATTAACTGTGTGACTTGGGACACATGACTTAGCCTGAGTGAGCATCAGTTTCCTTGTCTTGAAATGGTATTTACCAAGACCTCATTTATGCTGTTGTGACAGAGGATGAGGAGTGTGTTCAAAGTGCCTGGCACGTGGTCGGTGGTTAGTGAAGAGTTAATCTGCCTTCTATGTTTGTTCTTAGGGTTTTTGTGTGACCATTTAAATGCTACAGCAGTAGAGAGGACCGAGGGCATTTGTTTAGCTTCGGTACAAACCGGTGAACACCTGATGCACACTAACGCTTCCAGACACAAGTCACATTTACCCCCTTACCTGTTAAGCCTTTCCTCCCTCACGTGGGCAGCGTTAGCCACTCCTTCTTGCTTCAGAGGGTATCCACTCTGCCTGGCCTGTAGTAAGTACTTAATAAGCATTTGCTAGGTGAGCGAGTTTTCTGGACAGTAGTGAGTGGGTGGGTGTGTGGGTGGGTGTGTGGAGATGGGGGATTGTTGATAAAGCTTCTCATAGCACATTGTAGTCTTGTGGGTTTATGTTAGTGCTTTGGTCTCAGGTTATCCAAAACAGCTGAGAGAGTTGAAGCGATGACCTTCACTGGATAGTTTTTAGTTCTAAAGGCAAAGTGCTTTCAGCATTTAGACTAACTGCATTTGTAGTGTAGTTACCCATTCTGTAATTATTGTAATGATAGATAATATTTTGTGAGTGCATACTGTGGGCCAGGCCCTGTGCTAATCAGTTTAGCTACATTTTCCCACATAGTCCTCACATTAGCTTTATGAGTTAGGTACTGTTATTGTACCCATTAGACAGAAGAGGAAACTGAGACTCAGAGTTGCGTGCCAAAGACTACACAGCTAGCAAGCAACATAACCTGGATTTGAATGCAAAGTGACTCCAGAACTGTCTCTTTGAGTTACTGTATTATACAACTTCCCTCTTCTGTATTACTATGATAAGAAAATTGTATAGATGGGTATAGATGATTGTACAGGTCAATATTTCACAAAGATTTCCCCAGTATTCCCTAAGCTTGTGAAAGAAGCAGTTGCTTACCAGTTGGTGCCATAAACTGTTACACTCTTCACTATAATTTCTGGTGGGAAGCAGTTATATAATGTGGATTCCGTTTTAATCTTACCACGGGAATATCTGTGAGGAGGAATAATAGTGACTAAAGTACAGTGCAGTGAGAAGTAACCAAGTTTCTATTAAATATTGCTCAAGCAGTGAGTAAGTCATTAAATTCGACTTTTGATGAATATATAATGATTGCTTAATACTAGGCTGCCAGGAAAAACACACACACACACCCACTCATAGAGGTAGGTGTGTGTGTCATATGTTAATATGTTGCTGGAGATAGTTGGAGCTGTATTTTAAAAGAGGAAGGGGCTTTTTTTTTTTTTCCCACAGAGGGAGGAAGAGGCAGTCTGGTTTATGCTGTCATTTATTTGAGTTTATCCAAAAAGAAGATATTTCTTGCTTACAAAATAATGGAAGAATCAATTTTAATTTGAAGAGATTAGGAAATATTTATTCCCTATTTCCTATTTCAGAAAGTAAAATCTCCCTTCTGTATGTGCCACCTGTTCTAGGAAATTTAAAACAGAAACCATTCTCTGCCTCCCTTCCTTCCTTCCTCCTCGCCAAGTGGACACATGTACTTTGTGGCACTGAACGTTGATCAGATCCTTCAGAGTGTGTGCTTCATGTTGAACTGGAGTCAGCAACCGCCGTAAAACACTGAATGGCTGCTTTGTCTTGGTATTTTACTAATAAAATGCGTGGTGTTGAATTTTATTCAACTCTGTATAATTGGTCTTATTCCTGTTCAGACATGCCTATACATGACTTGGTAGAATAAAAAACCACCTGATTCTGCAGTATTTGTTTGTTTAGGACAAAATTTCAGGAAACAACTTGAGCATGGGCAAAAGTGCTGTTGAATCATGGGCAGAACGTTGGAAGGGATAAGTAGGTCAAATTTGTCTTGAGGGTGTGCCTCCCAAACACACCCCCCCACACACACACACACACATGTACCCTTGTTGTAAAGGTAAAGGGGTCTTATGGACCAAGAAGGCGTGAAGCATTTGGTCCTGTTCTGGAGACTAGGGAGGATTCTGGAAGAGGACCCTGGGGCTGGAATCATAGAAGAGATACCTGGTGGTGTGGGGAGGTGGCCTAGAGATGAGCTGGGATGGATGTGCTAGGGGAGGGAGGATGGCAGGAGCCGCGTTTTCATGTCTGTTTCACTGAAGGCAGTTCTACTGAAGACTTGAAGGACAGTGAGGGAACTCATTTGGCTCTGGGTGCTGTGTGCTGTCAGACTTTTTCCAGCTGTGCTTCCCAAACCTTGGGGCTAGGCCCCTGGGAAGAGAAGTTCTTTCTCTCCAGTGCGTTCCTCAGGCTGCTGCTGAAGACAGCTGTGGCTTGGGAGGGGCCTTGTTTAGAGTACTTGAGCACGAAGCTGCATCTCTTAGTGGCATCACTTCACCTTCCATTCTCGCTGAACTGGTCGCTGGTGTGGAAGGAAAGCTTGACCGGTCTGTTGACCATGCCCATCTGGACTTGGGGAAGCCAAGACAGAGAATCTTCTCTATCCCTGGTCACCAGTATCCAAGAAAGTGGTATTATATGGAAGAATAAGGTGGGAATAGACACCAGACAATCTTGGAACTCACCCTGGATAAACTCATGAGTCCGTATTGTGCTGCATCAAGAATTACCATATTGTTAGAGACTTGCAACCTACATTGTTTAGCCACAGAAGACCTGGAATTTGTCTCACTGGAGTCTGCTGACATCTGTAAAAATAGCCAGTCAGTCTCCTCCCTTCCTGTCCTCCCTGAGACCTCTCTCTTCTCCCTCATTTTGCCCCACTCTTTCACTTTGAGACAACCCTCATTGATTGCTAGTTTTCATACAGTTATTTTGCTTTCATACTTGGTTCCTGTCTCGGCCATCATCTTCTTCTCACTGAAATTTTATGAATTTTAAGTTGAATTTGATTGCAATACTACATCACCGATTTCTGCTTAAAGTGCTTTATGTAACGTAACTTCAGTGCCTTATCCAACACTTCAAGAGAGAACAGTATGGTTATAACATTGCTGTTAGTGCATTCTGACATTGGGTAACAGGTGACGTGTCTAATGATTAGCGCGGCTGCCGAGATTGCATAATTACAGGTTTGTGTGACTTTAGGGGAATCATATACAGGGCAGCTGCCTCCATTCAGATAAACATTAGATAAATACCAGAGCACTTCACCCTAAAAAGAAGCCCTCCTTCAGCAATTGTCACTATTTTTCTACGGTTTGCCAATGAACAGGAAAATGAAACGGAAGCTGTCTTTAAAGAATGGGCTTCATTCTGTGGTCCTTCCTGGTCTACGTAACACTTGGTCAGTTCTCCAAGTTTTATTAGCAGTCCATAGTACTTATTAGCAGTCCCTAGTGTTTGGGATGCTAAGCTGGATCACTGGGTATGAACAAGACGGATTTGCAGGAGGCCAGCCACTGTACTGGCGTACTTACAGGAACAGTTATAATTATCTGTGCCCTCTGGACTTAATTTGCAGGGGCAGGGTTGGGGGACATATTTCAGCTAGTTCTTGAAGTAATTTCTTGGAGCAGTTTCTTAATTGGTGTGCCAGATGTGTTACACGGGACTCACCAAGTCTCCAGGAGACCTCCCCACCTATTTATTGGCTTGTAAATGAATGTTCAAGTGTATTGCTTAGGCTCACTTGATTAACACAAGTAAGAATTTATTTTAATACATTAATGCTCTTTCAGTGGCACATCTAAGAAATCCTGGACTCCAAGACCCCTGCTTGGCTAGGGAGGATGGTGGCAAGAGTACTGGAACAGGTTGTGATTTCCTCCTCCAGGGGATCTTCCCAACCCAGGGATCCAACCCAGGTCTCCTGCATTGCAGTCAGACGCTTTACTGTCTGAGCCATCAGGGAATCCCCATCAAAGGCTTGGAGTAGAAATAGTTTTGACCCTGGGCCCACTCAGAAGTATGTCTGCATGTGAAGCCTTCCCAGGCTCTTCCCTCCCCTGAAACAGTTCTCTGCTGCTGCCCTGGCATGGCTGCTGCTTCCTGCTCTGTTGTTGCTGGTGCTCTTGGCCTGGTTCTGGTGGACTTAGCAGCTGCGAGAAGAGCTGACTTTGTTACTCTCTGAGCATTCAGTGGGTGACTTGGTTGCTTTTATAAAGCCTGTCCAATTAGCCTTGCTGATGGGAAAGATTACTCTCTTCACCAGTGTTAAAACTTCGTAAGGGCAAGATCTTTTTCTCTTTGTTACCGATTTCCTCTTCCAAGGAATTTGGGAAAGCTTTTCCCCGACTAGGCCCAGTCACATTTGAATGACCTTGGCCAGTGTCCTACCTGGAACAGGCCACCTGGAGCTGAGATGAAGCTAGCTGGAGGCCATGACTTTCTCCCCAGTCCCCCCACCCCCAGGATTTGTTCCCTAGATATTCCTGGAGAGGTTAGAGGTGCTTTGTCCTTCTCATGCTGAAGCATCTTTTAGCACAGGGAGGCGAGTGTACATACTTTGCAGCTGGAAGGTCTGCGTGCCGAGGCCTGACTGCCACTCACTACCATGTGTCCTTGAGTGAGTTATTACTTCAGCTGCATGGTGCTTCAGTTTTCTCGTATAAAGTGGAGATAAAACTACCTTTCTCTTAATGTTGCTGTGAGGTTTAATATAAACACAGTGTGCTGAGTGCATCTTGGCTCATAATATAAGTGCTTACTAATTATTAGCTACAGCTATTATTATTACATATATTTTTATCATTGCAGTTACTTTCCAGGCTTGCAGAGGTGTGGTACAGTAATATTTTCCTCTCCAAGCTATGTCATTCAGTGAATTTTAACATCATTTTTGTAATGCCCCTGCTCCCCACCCTGCTTTGGGGCCAGCCTTTTTCCTATGGAAAAATCACAATGAAAATAGAATAGACAAATACATTTATTTTACATTTGAATTCAATTGAATATCAGGGCAGGACAATTTTTAGTTTGGTGAAAGTTTAATTTTCAAATTTATTATATGATGGTTGTGTAAGAATATTGTTATATTTCTTTTTTGGATCCCAGTAACACTAAGGCATTGTTCGTACCCTCAAATGGATTAAATCTGTTTGGAAAAATGAGACAAATTCATATAGGAAAACAAGATTGCTTATGGTTCAAAGTGCCAAGTATCAAGTACAGTTGTTAAGATAAATTAAACGAGATCCTTCTAGGCTGATAGAGTTTAAAAGTAGGCAGGGCTTGAGCTCAGCCCTTGAAGGGTGGGTTGGATTTGGTTGGTGTGGGTTTTATTATATACCATGGAATAAAGGATCAAGGGACTTCTAGCTACTCAGTCCCTCTGCCCTTTCCATTCCCCAGCCACTTTTTGGTCAACAGCCCACTCCCTGTCATGTGTTTATCCCTCTTTTCCTCCTGAGTTCTTCGGGGCTTTATTTAGCCTTTTTCATACAACACTGGAGAAGGCAATGGCACCCCACTCCAGCACTCTTGCCTGGAAAGTCCCATGGGCGGAGGAGCCTGGTAGGCTGCAGTCCATGGGGTCGCTAAGAGTCGGACACGACCGAGCGACTTCACTTTTATTTTCACTTTCATGCGTTGGAGAAGGAAATGGCAACCCACTCCAGTGTTCTTGCCTGGAGAATCCCAGGGACGGGGGGGAGCCTGGTGGGCTGCCATCTATGGGTCGCACAGAGTCGGACTCGACTGAAGCGACTTAGCAGCAGCAGCAGCATACAACACTATGCTCTTTCCCCACCCCAGTTCCTTAGTAGAACAAGACACATTCCATATACCTTTTTTTGCCTGGTATTTCTGAAGCATGAACACAAATAAAAAAGAAGTGATTATTGTATAATAAGGGAAACGGGGTTAACAGCTGCCTGATATGGATGTTTCTCATGGCCTCCCTTCCAGATGCTGTTGTGGGAGTCCTTCTAGTTCTTATCTACTGTCTCCTGTCTCTCCAAGCCCTTTTCTCCAGCAGGTCAAAACATTGACTTGGGGCTGAGGTTATCTGACTGAGCATCACTTCCAGCTGTGGCGTGGCTCTCAGTTCTTTTCAGGAGTAGCTTCCTGCTGTCTTCCTGTGTTTTCTCTTTGTTGCCTTGGGCTGCACTGTTCATCACTTAGGTTCTTTAGCCTGTCCCAACATTCTTGCGCCTTAGTGGAAGCTGTGTGTGCCCAGGTGGCCTCCTTAGATGCTTCCCCTAGGCTTCATGCCATCAAATCCTGGCCTAGCCATCACTGCTTAGGTTCTCCTTTGCAGGGAAGGTCTCCTTTGCCTTATATTTTAAATTGTTATCTAATTCAAGTCTTACTATTATCCATGGGCCCTTGATAATAAAGAGCACCATCCTGCTTACTTTGCAAACTTGAATGTCAAAAGCACATTTCTAAGTGCTTTCAAAAATTAACTCAATTCCAGAGGAAGGTTGCCAGCATGATGTCAATTCCTGGTGCTTTAAGCCCCTGACAGATTTTTATTTCTTATATTTGCCCCTGATACATCCTTTAGAAAGTTTCTATTTAGGTTGAAGTTTCCATTAATTATTGGATTTTTTTAGAAAGCAGCTTATGCTGTTAGTCTTTGCTCAGGTTACCAGCTTTACCCACTTTTTTCAGTGGTCCCAAAATAAGAATCCATTACACATAAAATACACTGATTTCTTTAAGAAAACAAACCAAAAAACCTGCACCATTATTTCCTTTAATTAGATAAAGCTTGTGTGAAATCAGGGGCCTACTTCTCTCTTTTTAAAAAGATTTTCTTTTTTTATATTTTACATTATTTTAAATGAGAAAAAAAACTAAAAAAAATTCTATAGGTCAATTTCAAACTCCTAACCAATTTGCTGAAATGTAAATATATACAGTAAAATACTTAGAAGTCACAACCGATCATCATCAGAATATAGATTGTTTAAAATTCTCTTTCTGATCACTAAGCAATTAATATGATTTTTAACAAACAGTTGCTATATTATGGCAATAGAGACACATTTGGTACCAGCAACAATTAAGCAACATGTCTCTTTCACTGATGTTTGGACATTTTTAAATAGTCTTACTATTTTATTTGGTATATGACTTGAGACCTTTCTCTTATACCATTTTGTTTAAAATTTGTATTTAATTTTGTGAATGTAAATACAATTTGTTTCTTATATAAACCCTGCTCCTTCCCACTCCTCAAAAAGAAAAACAAAAAACTTATGTAGAGGTATACATATATTCTGTGAAGTCTGGGTGTTACAAGCCAAGAGATACTCTGCTAAAAGCATGTTAACCCAGGAGATATTTTAAGGAATGTGTTTGTTATTGACTATTGTAAAACTAAAGCATAATTTAGAAGTCTAGGAAATAATTTCTTAAAAGCCTAATGTAAGTGGGTTTTACATTATTTTATAACTTTGAGCTAGACAGTTGTATTGTTCTTCAGGGGAGACAAGGAATACTGACATTGGTCTGAGTTAGGGTATTTGAATGAAGAGTCTTTGAGTGTGTGCATCCCCAAATGTGATTTAAGGACACCAGTTTTATTTGCATTTCTTTCAGGTTTTTAAATGCTAACTTTTTTATTATCCTGTGTTCTCTGTCTTTTCCTGATCTGTTAAATTGTGTGTCTAGAGCTTGGGGAAAATGTTTCTTTTAAGCACTTTTAATATTATCTCACTTTCCTAGTCTACTAGTCACTTTTTGTAACCTTCTTGTTCCCTGAGGGTTTTTTAATTTTTAAATACAGTAAGGACAGTTGTTTCATGCTCTGACCGATACCCGAAACATTTGGGGATCTATTTCTGCTGTGGCTTGTTGTTACAGTTTTTCAGAAACACGTTTGTTCTTTCTCTCTCTCTGCCCTCTGTTCTCCTCAGTGGCCAAGGGCAACTTCCCTACAGCCTGGAGGAGCAGGGTGGGCTTATTACTCCAGTTCATCTTTATTTTGAGGAGTGGGGACCCTCAAGTTACTAGGGGAATGTATGCAACTTTGGATCCTGCGTTCTGCTTCTGATTTGGCCCTGGTTTTTCTTACTGTTTTGTGACTTTTGTTTTTAAGGCGATCTCTTTTTTTCCTGTTTTACCCTGTGATTTTAGTTGTCTTCAGTAGGAGGATTGGTCCGCATAACCCAGCCTACCATTACTAGAAGTGAAAAATCTTCCTTATTTGATCTTTAATGATATTGTGGGGTTCATGTGCAGATATATAACTGGACTGCTTTAATGGATGATGGAACTGAGGCTGAGAAAAGTGTAGTGGTTGATTTCAGACCGTCCAGGTAGGTGGCATAGCCTGAGACTCGTGTGTCTGAGTCTACATTTCCACCTTCAAGCCTTTTTCTGTTGGCCATCTTCTTCAAATTTTGAATGAACCAGGTGTATATTGAAGACATTTTAAAAGATGTAATACTTTTGCAAAATCATTTACGTAGACCATTGACTAATAATTATGTTGGTATAGCTTTTCCCAGATATGGCATTTTAAGTGAAAAACAATAATTTATTTCCCTTTTATTTTTCAGCTGAAGTGAGTAGTGAATACAGTATGGATAAGGCAATGGTTGAATTTGCAATGATGGATCGGGAACTAAACCATTATTTAAAGGCTGTGCAATCTACAATAAACCATGTAAGTTTACACCACTCACCTGGTTATATTTGGTTACAAGTGACTGACTTAGAAATAGAAACACAAAATCAAAAATCTTCTCTAACCTTTAATTTCTTATCCTTTCTGTGGTAGCTATTAATCTCTTCTTAATCAGGAAGTTCGTAGAATAGGAATCTTAACTATTTTCCTAAATAGGTCACCTAGATTTAATTAGGATATTACAGTTTAGATTTCCTTGCATTCTTTGGTCTCAGATTTTATTAGTCTAAGCCCCCTTTGAATGTAAGTAGTTTTTTATAAAAAACTAAAAACTGCATAGAACTTGTTTTTATCGTACATTTGTTTAAGCATACAATTTAGACCAGGTTTGGTTACTCATTCTCCAGCTGTAACTAATATGTAGCTATTGCAAAATTCATAGAATCAGATAATAGGGAAGCGTTTAGAGCAAGTTTAAAAATAAAGCAGGTTGGCATTTTGTCTTTTCCAGAAGCCAAACTTAACTTTGTTGGCTCCGGCTATCACAGGAACAACACATAAAGCAGTTAAGGTGGGAACATAGCAACATCCTTTTCAGCAGTACTGTGTTGAGTAAGAAATGAGCAATATGATTGCAGTAATGTTTCTGAGAAGTGCTTTGTCCTCTGAGCAGTGGAAACTCCCCTTTGAACTGATTTCATATACCTGTGTAATAAGATGTCTTGTACTTCTGGTTTCTTTATTTGCTTTTTCTTACTTATATCTATGGGAAAATTCTAAAACTCAAATATTTTACAAGATTAGCTGCTGTTCAGTGGAAGAGAAATTTTTGAATATGATTTAATGCTTAAGCCATATTTAAGTGAGTATTACATAGTTATGTTTCTGATTATATGCCGTTTTCTGAGTTTTTTTGTCTTTAAAATTTTGTTTTCTCCTTTTTTTCTTTTGATGGTTAATATTTACTAAGTGTAGCATTTGTGACTATCTTAAGAATGTCTGCTTATATCCAAGTAATATACTCATTCAGTTCTGGTGTTTCTAACCATCATGACTGTCTTTGGCCTGTGAATATTTCTTCCATAGGAAGATATGAAAATGGTATCATGTATGGTCTTTGAAACTGATAGCAATGATTTTCAACTCCAGCTGACCCCTAGAACCAGCCAGTCCCTACCCTGCACTAAAGTGATCCTGATTTCACCAGTCTGTCTGGAGCAGGATTGGGACACCTGTATTTTTTAAAACCCATTCTATTATGTATCCAAGGTTGATAATCACTGCCTTAAAAGAACAAGGCTGTTTTTATAGAATAAAGTGTGAAGTGAAGTGAAAGTCACTCAGTCATGTCCGACTGTTTGTGACCCCACGGACTGTAGCCCGCCAGGCTCCTCTGTCCATGGAATTCTCCAGGCCAGAATACTTGAGTGGGCAGCTGTTCCCTTCTCTAGGGGAACTTCCCAACCCAGGGATCAAACCTAGGTCTCCCGCATGGCAGGCAGATTCTTTACCGACTGAGTCACCAGGGAAGCCCATGAATACAGTATATTTGCTGCCAAAGATGGGAGTTAGACCTGTATCATGGGCTGGTCCAGCACCGACCGTTCCATTCTGTGGAGGTTATTTGATAGGCTTTTCTGCTTTAACCTTGATGTTTTGCAAAGGAAACAGCACAGTGTACATTATAGATAAGAAAACAGATTTTGAAAGTTGAAGAACTTAATGTGGATTTTTTTTCCTGTTAAACCTTAGGATTCACAGATACACGTGATATTTTTATAGAAAGAATTGGACTTTCCTACTTTCAAAAAACTGAGTCACTCATAAAAGGAAAAAAAGGAAAAGCAACCCTCCTCTCACACATATTCAGTAGTTAACAGCATTTCTTTCATCTTGAGGCTTCATTCCATTACCCCCACGCTACTAAACAGGAAAGATGGTGCTTGGAGTTTTATCCAGCTTTTCAGCCCTAACCTCACCCTGCGCTGTGGAGCAACTTGGATTCAGTGATTCTAATGCTTGTCAGGAAGGTCCCTGATCTTTCGTAAGAGGAGAAAGCAAGTTGTGCTCTCTATATAAGCTTGATATGAGACCAAGAATAGCAAATCATAGTTTTGTAATATTTCTAAGACCTAAAACCATATAGAGACATAGTGGAGATATGACCATTATTTTGAGGAAAATATTTTATCCTCTTTATATACTATTCACTCTTTACACAGTAGGAAGTACTCTCTTCCTGCCATTTTATTTCTTGTTTTGATGAGGGATAAAGAATGAACAGCAGCCAAAGGGGCCAAAATGGTATAGTTCTTTAGGAATAGAAAGGGTCTAGGGATCAGAAACTGTTACAACTCCGGGGCTCCCATTTTCCAAGTTATGATCATGGGTCAAAAAACTTAACCTCTTGGAACCTCATGGTCTTCATCTATAAAAGTCTTAGCCTGCCTGTTTCATAAGATTAATGTGTTAATCAGATTAGATACTGTGTATCAAACACTTTGACATTCATAAAATTTGATAGAGGTAAAGATACTGTGTTATTACAAACTTGGATTTCCAAACACACTCCTGAGAAAGGTGAAACAGGATCTTTCTTAAAAACAAGTCCTTTGCTCACTTTATTTCAGAGCTTTGAATTAAAACTTTTATTGGCTTTAACCTGTCCTTTGGAATCCAAGAATCATGTAGGATTAGATTTTGGCTTGAATGAGTTACAATATGAGGTGTTTATGATCTCTAAAACAAAGAAATTGTTTTAAATCAAATTATTAAGAAAGAATGGACTTCCCTGGTAGCTCAGTGGTAAAGAATCCACCTGCCAATTTAGGAGATACAAGTTTGATCCCTGGGAGAAGATCCCCTGGAGAAGGAAATGGCAACCCACTGCAGTATTCTTGTTTGGAGAATCCCATGGACAGAGAAGCCTGGTGGAATACAGGGTCACGAAAGAGTTGGATACAGCTTAGCAACTAAGCAGCAGCAACAGTTAAGAAAGAATACAGGCAGTAGGAACCTGTGTCAGTCCTGTTCCACTTCTGCTCTGCCATAGACTGTTAGGAGCTACAGTACCGCCGTTCCTATATCCTTTGCCAAGGTTCTGGTCTACTCTCTGGTCTTTTCTGCTTAAAAATTTTTAATCATCAAAGAGCATTGGAGTTTTGTATTTGAAAGAAGATCTCTCATCTGCTCTCATCTTCACAGAATTCTGAAGGTTATGAACCTCTGCAGATGTTTTCGAAGTTTACTTTGGAACCTTAAAGGTGTGGCTCAATTTACCAGCCATCGCTGGGAAGTCCCTTTGGCTTTTAACAAAGCACTCAGATCGCCTTTCTTTGTCCTTTGAGAAAATAGAGCTGCTATTTTCTACAATGCTTGAAGTTTTTATTTGGAATCAGCATTTATTTCAGTGCTCTGAAACTTAAAAAAAGAAAAGAAGTAAAGACTTCGTCCCAGCTGTTTTGTAAAGGGAATATTATGCAGTGAACACTAAAAAAAAACCAAAATTCCCAGACAGTCCGTAAGTCATTTATAAAAGCCTTCAGGGTAAATGGGTTATATACCTGTCACAACTCTTTAAAACATGTTAAACCACAAACAATTCAGTAGGAACTCTATGGAGATTTTCAGTCATGAGACCGCACATGTGATGAAAGTGTTTTGAAAGCTGTAAAATGGCACATAGATATGCTATGATCCATCTACTTCTTTTATCGCTGTGACTGCTAAGGAAAAACTTTTCTCAGTTTCATATTGAGAACAGAGTGATGTTCTGAACATTAGCTTTTGATGACCTAATGTTCCCTTTCTTGATTTCTAAGCTTTTGTTATTTGAGTATCTTGAAGGGCACCATTGGCTGGCTTTTTGTTCTCAAACGTTCACTGAACACATGTTTTCTAAACACTGATATGCCAGGTACTTCTCAGTGCTAGAATCTGGAGGTCAATCAGCAAAGCCCACGCAACCTCACCTTCAGAATGTCTGAAGTCTAGAGAGGGAGACAGACATTTAACAAAGAGCAGTACAGTCATTATTTAATGATTGTTGTACTGTGTACTGCAAAGGGAAAATAAAGTTTTTAAGGAGAGTTATTAACTCAGGGGGCATAATATCCTCTGGGCAGTAGGTTGGTGGTTAGGGGACTCCTTCCTGATAAAGTGATATTTAATCTAAGAGGAAAGTCTGATGAGCTTCAACATGGGGATCACAGCATATAACTTTCCCTTGTCTGTGTGACTTTTTACGTGAAATGGAGGCATCTTTTTTTTTTTTTCCTTCTCCTTGATGTCAGAGTTTCAAAGTGCCTTGATCAATCTGAAGACTTTAATTTGAGAAAATTGTCAGAGAAAGCCTGCTTTTATACATAGAAAGGTTAAAGTCTGTACAGTAGCCAAGTAACCTACCTAAGGTTGGTCAAGGGTTCATTCATCTGCAGGTGTGAGTGCCTGCCATGAGCCAGGAACTGGCTTTATTAGTAAAGCAAGTTATGGCAGTAGTTGATTTATTAATAAGAATAATTTCATTACTGATATTCTGCTTCTCAAGCCATTTTACTGGTCACATGGATTATCCCTCTTGAAGTGAGACTCTCTTATGTATTGAAAAGTGAAAGTAAAAGTCGCTCAGCCATGTCTGACTCTTTGCAATCTCATGGACTGTACAGTCCATGGAATTCTTCAGGCCAGAATACTGGAGTGTGTAGCCTTTTCCTTCTCCAGGGGCTCTTCCCAATCCAGGAATGGATCCCAGGTCTCCCGCATTGTAGGCAGATAGTTTACTAGCTGAGTGACAAGGGAAGCCCAGGGGAATCTTCCTGACCCAGGAATCGAACCAGGGTCGCCTGCATTGCAGGTGGTTTCTTTACCAACTGAGCTATCAAGGAAGCTGATTCCATGATCAGGAGGCCTTATTCCATCTGTCGAATAAGCAGTGATAATACTGTATACTGTGTACTTCTGGTTCTGGATTTGTGTCATGGTTTTAAACTAAACCTGGAGTCCATCTTGTGGGCTTCAGAGTCCAGAAGGTGGGTAACAGCTTGATCCAAAGAGTCCTCAAATTGATTCTCAGGTAAGTTCTTTTCAAATAAGAGTTGATGAAGAGTCCAATTGCTGTCGTGGGGGTGGCCTTTGTAACTTTTTTATAACCTTAATTCTCATAGTGAAAAAAGATGCCCCCCCCACCCCTGCCAAACTAAATAACAAATGGCCTAAGAGGTTCCTATTATTTACTGATAGTATTAACAGTCAGTGGTGAAATATTCATTTTCTGTGCTTTTTTGATGAGCAGTCTAACCTTAGAGTTTAGTAAAAATGACTAAAGCTTAAGATTCACATTATACTTTTTTTTTTGGTCATGATACTTAATTGTGTGGTTTTACTGTAACAAACTTCAAATCTTAAAGGAAATGTCAGATTTTACCCGTGTATGGTTCTTTCAGTATGTGCTGCTTGAATATCTTACCTTATGGAAAACCCAGAGCATTTGTATTTTCTTTACCTTCCTCAGCTGCTGTCTTTTGTACTACATACATCTTAAAGATTATCTAAGATTTGAAAGCATTTATGTCAGATTGCTACCACATATTTCTTGCAGTTTTAAAAATCAGTTTTTTATAACAGTTCCTACCAAGTATAGAGGAGGAGGCTATTTTTCTTCTAACAAGAGGGGCAATTAGTTGCTGGATCAGCTTACTTGGGTTGTTCCTTATAAATCTGTTCATGGATATATGCCCTGTGCACTGTGGCTTTTTTACTTGATAAGCTAACACGAACGTTTTATCTGCCTTTGAAAGCTAGTATGTTGAGAGAAGAGTGGAAATATACCTCGTGCAAGTTGTTGAAACCAACACAATCTTAGATATAATAAAAGAACAAGATGGGTCAAAGGTATAGCTTACCTCAGCCTTGACATTATGCAACTAGTTTAGAATGTTTTTGACATATCACTTCCCACTGCCTCTTCACCCTTCACCCTTCATCACCTGGTAAACTTTGCCTTTTATAGATCTTATTTTAAAGTTACTTTAAAATCTTCTCCTTTAACATGAAATCTTATGGGGTATCTTGTAAGTTGGGAGTCACTTTTTTGGTTATACCAGATTTGGGGAGCCTTTCTCACAGAGAAAGCTAATGATTTATAGTCTCTGAAGAAACTTCCAGGGCAGAGGATGTGATTTATTGGCTGTAACCACTTGGTGACTGGGTGTAAGAATGCACCTCACACTGTGACTCATTGACAAAGGTGGAAGGAGGGATTGTAACACTGGGGCGGAAGATCCCTGAGCCTGGGAGAAATGACTCTTGTCAGGTAGGGGCTAACAGTGGAATTAGTGAAGAGCTCCTAGAACCAGGTGGGAAAGTACTGTGAAACCCTCCACTAACTCTCCAGAACAGTGTGTGGTGCCTTTCCGTCCACGTTAACAAACGCTCCTTTCATCTCTAGAGATATTGCCCAGATGTGGTAATTAACCATGGGAGAAAAGTTGATGTAGAGGGCTTCCCTCTTGGCTCAGTGCTGAAGAATCCGCCTGCCAAAGCAGGAGACACGGGTTTAATCCTTGGTCTGGGAAGATCCCACGTGCCACGGAGCAGCTAAGCCCAAGCACCACAACTGTTGAGCCTCTGCTGTAGAGCCTGGGAGCCTCAGCTACTGATAACCATGTGCTGTAGAGCCCATGCTCTGCAACAAGAGAAGTCACTCACTGCACACCGCAACTAGAGAGTTGTCCCTGCTCACTGCAACTAGAGAAAGCCCCTGTGCAACAACGAAGACCCAGCACAGCCACCACAAAAAAAAGAGTTAATGTAGATATTCTCTGTTCAGCCTTTTGGCGCCAGAATGTGTCTCTTTCTGTGATTACTGGTGATTAATTTCTGTTCCATTGCTCTAGAACTCCCTCTGCAGTTCTTCCTAAATTAAGGTTGTCTTCAGTAGCATTGTGTCTAATACACAAAAAGAGTAGATCTGGGTGTAGTATTTCACTAATTGAGTTGCCTCTATAGAAAGGAATTGAGATATAAAACTCTTAGATTCCCAAGTAATATAGCTGCTAATTGGTGAAATTTCTGGTCTGTGTTGTATTAAGACTGATTATCATGGGTGGTTTATAGAAATCTTTGTGTTTTGTAGGTATCAAGTGTTGGATTTTATTCAGAGTTCTAAAACATTTACACTCTACTGGGCCTTAACGTGCCTCTCGTGGACATTTTCAAGTTCGTTCCATAATGCTAGTTAATCAGGATATGAATAAGTATAATAGGAAAAAAAGGATTTTGTGGTCAAATAGTTGGGGAATGCTTGATTAAAAGAATTTCCTTCAAGACTCCAAAGCCTTTAAGATGCTTTTGTGCATTGTGATTCTCCAAAGGAGGGTATTTAGTTATTTCCTAAACTTGTTTGAAAATCTCTTTGGGGAAGAACTGATGCTTTACAGAACCCACTTTGGAAAATGCTTCTGTTGTCTCAATCCCCGTTCCTTATGGAGGAGGCTGAGAGATGATGGATCCAGCAGTGTGTGGTCCAGATTTCATGGCATCCAGGGATCTAGGAAGTCCCTCAAATTCCCTACCTGAAGTGGACCTATAGGATGTTTCTGGGCAGAAAATCAGGAACGGGCCAGACCTCCGAAAAGACTGCATTATTCTGGCAGTGGAAGGAGGAAGAAACAGCTCTTTTTAAAAACATGCAGTAGTTGCTTGGCCATCAGAGCCTCTCTTTGAAGCAAACAAGACTCCATGTGCGGGGTATTGCTTCAGAAAAGTGGGGGGAAGGAAAGGAAGAGAGGAAGGGATGATATAGGCAGAAAGGACACAGCATTGGTGTGGACAGGAAAAGCACATAGACCCTGAAAACCTGGTTCAGCACAACTCTCAGTGCTTATTGAACACCTTGGTCTTGGAACTAGGCAATGCTGACAGCTAATCACTTGAATTCTTTAAATGATATGAATATTCTTTAATACAGCAAGCTCTTGCTCATTTATGACATTGCGCATAGTCCACATTTAGCATCAAACTCTTATTTTAGATAATCACTTGAGCCTTCTTCCACACCAGACTTTTCACCATACTTGGTAAGTATTACAGATCTTGAGATGTTGGCCTTTCCCCACTATTTGGTGCTCGTGAGCATGGGCTCACTGCAGAAGAGAGATGGGAGAATAGACTGAGCCACGGAATTGATCACCAAGTGCTAAGACTCACTATAAAATGAATGCGTTTGCCAAGTGTGGAGTTGAAACAGCTGCTTGTTTATTAATCTCATAATTAAGTTGTTCAGTTAGTGCCAATAGTATGCTTAGTTTAATGAAGATATAAAAGCCTCTTGACATGTGTATATAAAGTAGGCTACAAAATAATATTAACTGAAATAGTTTGACACAGATAAAACAAACATGCTTAAGAAATTCAGAGTAAGGGAAAAGAGCCTTTGCTTAAATTCTGGCTTTTCTACCGTTTAAACCTCAATCTCTTTTTAAGTGAGGGTGATCAAATGCAGGTCAGAGAGTTCTGGAAACAATGAAAAGTGATAGCGTTAAAGCAGCGAGAACAGTTCTGTCAAGGCTCATTTATAAAGTTGCTCAGAGAGTTCTATAAAGGAGAAGTCATTTCTTTTGATCAAGTTTAAACAGTATCTGAAGAGGAAATTTGAGTTAACATTTAGAGAGCAGAGTAGGCAGCAGGAAACCATTGGGAAAGGCCAGAGTTGATTATGTCCTTGAGGCGTTGAAGGAAGGCCCTCTTTCCTTAGGAGGAGTCTTCTGGTAACGGGGGTGGCGAGAATGTTGGGGGGAACTTGGTGCTCATAAGTGGAAAGGATGGGGTGGAATCTGGGGGACCAAGCCAGTGAGAAGCATGACATTTGGCCAGTTGGATACAAAGTCCCTTGGTCAGTAAGTCTGCTTTTGTCTGCAGCAATGAAGAAGAGATTGTGTCCCTTAACATGCTAGTTAATGGCAGAGGGGGCCTACTAGATATAAGGACCAGCTCTGTGTTCTGTGCTCAGTCGTGCCTATTTGTGACCCCATGAACTTCAGGCTGCCAGACTCCTCTGTCCATGGAATTCCCAAACAAGAATACCGGAGTGGGTTGCCATTTCTTTCTCCAGGGGATCTTCCCAACCCAGAGATCAAACCTGTGTCTCCTGCTTGGCAGGCGGATTCTTTACCACTGTGCCCCACTGGGAAGCCCTATATAACATAGTATGAAGATGCTATAGCAAGGAATAGACAGCTAAGTAAAAACTTTGGTAATTCAGGATTAACGTTTGATGTTTCCTAAAGTAAACAAAAATTACTTAACGATGTAAGCGAGATAATTCAATAAACAGCATAATTATATACCCATGTGCACAGAGAGAAATATTTCTTCAGTTACATTTCCACCGTTAAGTAGTGTTTGTTAATTAGCGCCCTTTGAACAAATAATTGGGAGAGAAAAATGTGTTGGATTTATTCCTCCAAAGTATCATTATGTATGGGTTATCAGCACTATTTCAAATGTGCAATCTGTATAAATTGTTGACAGGTGAAAGAAAGAAAGTACATAAGTGGAGAGAAAGTAAATGCATGTGAGTTAGCAGTTGTGCTGGTAAGGAGAGCTCTTTGATACTGCAGCAAGCCAGTGCCCGGTGAATTGTCATTGAGAAGATGGCGAGAATTTCTTTTTACTATTTCTCTCTTAAAGCATCAAGGTTCTAGCAATAGTGACTTTCATTCTTTTGTATCATGACCAGCCTGATATTTTAATCACTTGAGCTTTTTGATTTTTATTTCTTTTGAGGCTTTTTCTTTTAAAGGAAAATTAATGTCACATATTATAAGATTCTTTTAAAATAGTGAAAATCCTTATGCACATTTCTCATAGGCTAGAGTAATACACCAGTTTAACTATTTCTTCTTTTCTTTATGTGATCTTAAAAAAATCATTTAATTATCTTCTAATTGAAAACAGTCTTTATAAAGACCATGTCCAGATAGCTCAACTGGCAGAGCATCAAACTTTTAATATGAAGGCCCAGAGTTCAAGTCCCTGTCCAAGTGCCAAAATAAATTGGGGAAAAAAAAAAAAAAAAGACTTTCCTGTTGGTCCAGTTGTTGTCACCGCATTCCCACTGCAGATGCACTGCAGGGGGTGAGGATTCCATCCCTTGTCCGGGAACTAGGATCCCTCATGCTGTGCAAAGCAGTTCCACCACCTCCCCTGACCCCCCAAAAAGACCAAGTCATTGTTACTTAAAATTGGAAGCAAGACCAGGAATAAATTTAATATGATTGCATCACACAATTGATTTCCAGACGTCCTGACTTGCTTGCTTTTAACTTTCCCCTTGACCGACACCCAGGGGTCCCACATGCTTCAAGTGCCTTTCAGTTGCCTCATCTATTTGTGATTCTTGGCATGTCATTGGTACCAAGGAGCAAACCCACTCCACCCATCAGGTTACTCTCTGTCACTCTGAGGATTATTTTAGCCTCCACCATGACACAGAAGCCAGTAAAGCCACATGAAGTACTAAATCGAAGCCCTAAATGAACTAAATCCTGGGTGTATTCAGAGCATCCCTCTTACAAAATCAGAAAATAAATATGGCTCATGAGGTGTGGTTACACTGTGTCTTAAAAAGCCTCAGCAAACACAGAAAAAGCCTCAATTTTTTTCCTGGAATAAATTCTTACCATATTACTTAAAGCACCCATAAATAATATAGGTGAAGTGAGAATATCATGCGATATTGTCTATAATAGAAATGGTATTGCTCAGCCAAAATATGGAATTAACATGTTTTACTTTTGTGAAATGCATCCCCATTACAGTAGTAAATTATTTGATGTTACTGTTCAGGTTAATTATTGTGTTTTTGTCTATACCTATCTACTGGAAAGTTGTGTTGACCTTAAGCAGGTTTGTAAAATGAACTCAGTAGTATCTGCCGCTACCTCTCACAGAGCGATTTCTTGATTAAGAAATGAGATAACCTGTGTGAAAGCGCTTGAGAGGTAAAAGTGCTGTATAAAGGTGAGGGTCAGCGCTCTGGCCTGTTAACTTTTAACTTCTTTTCTCATCATGAAAATGTCTGCCACATGCTGTTTAAATTGGTTCACTCTTCTAAATCCCCTGAACTCAGAATAAACATGTTGCCATTTATAAGTGGCTTGTGCTTTGTTTCCTCACGTTTATTTTCTCATGCCACAGCTTAAACTAGAAGGAAAAAATGCGTAAGTTTTACATTCACTTTTTGTCCTTAATTTAGTCATCTTTTTGGTAAATGCTTATTTCTGCAGAAATCTCTTGTAACAGTTCAACAAGTGACTAATGCAGATTGGGCTTGCTTAGTCTCTGAGTCACTTTATTATGAAACACTTAAAGTTGAACATCGATTGGTAACAATGAGGAAATAATATGAGACAATTTATACTTTGTGATCTGATGGTTTTAGTGACTAACTCATCAGGCAATATAAAAGAAGGAAATTAATGAAAATTCACAAAGCCAGATGAAATTAGTCTAAAAGTCAAGTCTCAGTAAATCACAGTCACCTTTACTACTTTCTCAGCAGTTGGCATTTCGTTGATAAGAGTGTTGGGCTGGGAAGTAAAGATCTGACTTCTCATCCTTGTTCTGCCAGGCTGTGACCTTGGACAAGTCACGGAAACTTCTGTGCTTCAGCTTCCTCATTTCTAAAATGGGAGTTATCACAATATTTGCCCTACATACTTCACTGGGCAATTGTGGATAAAATGAGAGTATAAATAGGGATGTGTTATTATAAATAGGAATGTGTTTTGGCCCTCCCTCCCCCCCAAAAGTGAAAGGTGGTATATAGTTATTATATCCTGACTGTCCCGATCTGACATCTCATATCTGAATGGCCACAGGCCCTAAGAGTGAAAGAGACTTCCTGAATCTGCCTCAGAGGATCAGAAGGGAGTCTCTGTTAGCTGTTGGAGCTTGAAAGAGATAAGACACATTCCCAGTGTTTAGAGTTCTTTCCCATAGAACATTCAGTGGCTGGGTTTCCAGGCTAGCCAATTTTTTTTTAATGATTTAATCATAAACAGTTCTTTGTAATCCAATTTCCGTAAAACTGTAACAAAACCCATTTGTGCTCTTGGTGTCAGTTTGGTGTTTCAGATGTTCTAGAGGACTTAGCCTAGTTGATGAAAGCAAATTAACTTCTCTTCTGACTTCCCCAGTTATTTGATATTTGTCTACAGGCTGTTGATGGTTTACTTAAACCAGGTTTAGAAATAATCAGTTTCTTTTCTTCAGTCCCCTGGCACTTTGACTAAAAGAGTCTGAAGCCAACTTATTTTGCCCCAGGTAATGGGTGAGGAGCCCTCCGGAATCCCTGCCCTCTTTAATGACCACAGAAACCTTCCAAGCTAGGTAAGGTGGATGTGATGGACTCTGAGCCTCCGCAGGGTTAAGGGACATGCTCAGGTCGCATGCTCAGTCTCAAGAGTTGAGACTTGAACCTTGGTTTTTTGATGTGTCATTCAGGGCTCTTTTCATGATGTCTCCATGCCTCAGGACAGATGTATTTCATTGAGTTCAGTTTCATTTGGGAGTAGGAGTGTTTTTATCTAGTCTTGGTTATAAAATGTGTTTATGATCTTACACACATCTTATTGTAAATTTCCCAACATAAAATTTTAGTCTAAATGAGTAGTGACTCTTCACACTGCCTTGACATGCACAGGGAAGAATTCTGTTAGTATTCAAGAACTGCTTGAGGAATATTGTTTTATGGAACTGTTACACTAAAAAGATGGGATACTCAGTCTTTCCATAGTAACAGTAAGCCTAGTTAACATTTCTGTAGTGCTTGCTATATGCCAGGCAGTACTCTTAAGTGGTATTGGTTAATTCAGGTTGAGAAACATTTTCCTTCTTGCCAGCTTAGACTGCAGATTTACTCATGCTCAGTTTTTAGAAGCAGTGAGGGGGAAGTCTCTGCATGGAAGAAGGTAGAGAAATGGTCAGTAGGTGGCATTTCAGGGAACATGTAAAGGATATCTCTCTGGGGTAGTGCAAAGAATACCACAGTTGGAATCAGGAGATACAGGTTCATCCTTGCTCTTCCACTACCTAACTGTGACATTGATCCTCTGACTTATCCTCTAAAATCTTCAGTTTTCTTATTTGTAAGAAAGAGGATAATGATACTTTATGGGACTTTTGCACAGATTAAATGCAGTAAAACACTTAATTTCATGCCCTCACAGGAAGTGAGACTTCATGAGAGAATGTTAATTGCTGCTTTAAAAAACAAAACAAAAAAAAATTGGCCACATCACACAGCATCCAGTATCTTAGTTCTTCCCCCACCTCCCCACCTCTGATTTGGGGAAATAAGAACCTCTGTCCCCGAAGTGGAAGCGTAGAGTCTCAACCGCTGGCACGCCAAGGAAGTCCCAATTGCTTCTTTTAATCTCCATGCATAAGGTGGTTGAGAAATTAAATTGGAGAATGGACTGTGAAACCTAGTTTATAATTTTGTTTAAAATATCATACAATTTAAAGATGGTATTTTCCATTGACTTCTGCCTTCTTGGGTGCTTCAGAGTAAATGTGCAGGGAGTCAAGGAAAACAGACTATGGCTGGAGAATCTGGATTTTACAGGGTGGCCATAGGTGAGTAGGTGAATACACAATAAATGGCTTAATGGTATCCTCTGTTATGAAATTGTGTTGTATGCTTTACAATATGAAATTGTAAGTTGTATGAAATTGTATGCTTTCAGACTTGGTAGCCACCTAGTAGTTTTAGCTTTATCCCCTGTTTGGTGTTTGGTTCAAGGAAGTTATTTAATCTCTGGGCAGTGAGAATCAAATTATATAAATTATTCTAAAAAGTGCTCTGTATGCTATGAATCACCTAACTGATTTTTGTTTTGTTTATTATTTTGCTTGTGGTACAGTGGCTTTCCATTAGATTAAATTAGAAGTCATTGTCATGTGCTCAGAAAATTTTTCTCATAAGTGACAAAATGTAAGGTGAAAGTCAGTTTGATAGCTTTAGTGATAGGAAGTCATTTCAAATAACAGGAAGCTGTATGAATTATAGAGAAAGCAAGAACAGAGAATTTGATAGGCTTCTAGATGAGATTGAATGGACCAACCTAAGGAGAAGGCACTTAATGAACCACTGGATTATTCGTAATTCCACGGTCTTTGTTGTGTTGGATAAGCTATAAATGAGAGAAACAGCCAGCCAGATATCCTTGAATTACCCTTACTCTGTGCTATAGACACATGGTATGATATAAAGACAAGGGATCTGAAATCAGACTTACTGTCTATCAGAATGTTAGAAGATAACTTATGGATTTTTTTTTAATGTAGTGTTCACAAAATAGATGTTTTGCTGCTTTTTCAGACCCTATAGTTACATAAACTAGGTTTTCTTTCTGATGGATGCTTGGCAAGAACAGAGGAAAGAGTAATGAGTGTGTCTCTTTCTGTATGGTTAAAACAGAAATGGTAAATTTGTTCCTTTGGTTATTCAGATCTTCTAGTTCATGGAGGGTGACTGGAGGACCCAGGAAAGACCCGTGGAACATGAGCAGGAAGTCCTCACCATCCTTAGATCAGCAGCCATGTAGTGGCTAGGGGCACTCTCCAATGGCCTCGGTGGTGAAGGCTGGTCTTTCTGGTCTTGAATGTTCCATGATACTGAGCGTTGTTCCTGTGTCCTCCCGGATCTTTTCCTTTCATCAGGAGAGAGAGCACCACGTATGTATGTCCCTCCCCCTAGCATCTCCCCTTCACATGCACTCACACATACAGACTGGAGCAAGAAATAACTTCTTTCATTGTTCAGGTTCTAAAGCAGGATAAGCTTCTGTATCACCAACCACTGCTGAGTTGAATGGAAAAGTTTATCTAAGGTAAAAAAATCAGGTTCCCCGTTAGAACTTTCTTTGGAGCCTTGATTTTGTTGGATATAACACAAAATAATGAGGCTTCCTAGGTGGCTCAGCAGTAAAGAATTCGCCTGCCAATGCAGAAGACAAAGGTTTGATCCTTGGGTTGGGTAGATCCCCTGGAGGAGGAAATGGCAACCTGCTCCAGTATCCTTGCTTGGGAAATCCCGTGGACAGAGGAGCCTAGCAGGTTACAGTTTATGGAGTTGCAAAAAATCTGAGATAAATCTAAGACTTAACAACAACAACACAAAAATAAGCAGATAGGGAAGGGACTATAATATAGGTTTTGTGCATTGAGAACTTCATTGAGAAAATTCCTAAAGCAAAGAGGCTTTGAAAGAAATTATGCTAGAAGGATGGAAATAGTTTAGATATGAAAAAAATCAGTGGTATTTGTTTTTGTAAAGCACTGTATTTTTTTCCATTAGAAAAGCAAGCTAGTTGTATATAGTTTTCCCAGTTCACCTGCCCCCTTGTCCTTGAGGAGGTGAGGGCATTAATCCTTGACAGGAAAGTCTATGCCATCTGGGAAACTTCTTGATGGCTATCATTTCGTCAGTGTCGAAACTAACCTGAAAGTAAGTTTGGTTGTCCAAAGGTCTCCTTAATCATGTAGTTAGAATGTTTCATTTGATAAACATTACCTGGGTTATCGTGTTAAAAACTGTTGGAAAAAATTTTGAAATAACTGGTCGATAGATTTGGTTTCTACAGAATATTTATTTAGGGACTGCTCCTGAGTTTAAGCTGCCCTTCTTAACGTAACATCTGTATCACCAACTTATGACGACTGTAGTAAATTATCTTACTGACACAGTTTTTTGTGTAATTACTAAGATATGCTTGTTTGTGCGTACTCAGTCATTTCATTCATATCTGACTCCCTCTAACCCTGTGGACTGTAGCCCACCAGGCTCCTTTGTCCATGGGATTCTCCAGGCAAGAAGATTGGAGTGGGTTGCCATGTCCTCCTCCAGGGGATCTCCTGACCTGGGACTCAAACTTGTGACTCCTGCATCTCCTGCACTGCAGACAGGTTCTTTACCCACTGAGCTATCTGGGAAGCCCAAGATATGCTTAGAAGGTTCCTTTGATAGGCCCTGGGGAATTTCTGCATTATAAACTGCATTTAAGTGGGGAGAAAGGGAACCTTGGGGGAGGGGAGGAAGAAAAGGACAAAGTCTGTAGTTTGTTTCACCTCTCCATTGCTAATTTTCAAAATGCATAGTGTGCTCCCAGGCCGTTGGTTCTGAGTGGTTTCGTGCTTTTAGCCCCTTTTCTCCTTGTTATCTTGACCTGTCTGACATCCCATGAGATGTGGGGCACTGAGAATAGAGCATCTTTTTAAGTGCCTCGTATGTCTGACAGTGTACTGAGTACTTGGGCTGCATCACCGTGTATCCTCAAAAAAACTGGTACAGTGGGAACTTTAACATTCTTGCATAGAGGAGGATGCTGAGGCCAAAAGAATTGCAGAAATGGCCCAAGATTCCACACCTGGTGAAAAACTCAGAGGACATTGTTCAGTCGTTCTCTTCTTTGACTTTAACTTTGCTACTGTGGAGGACTCCCTCCTCCCTGAATTGTTATGTGCCCTTAAATTTCATGACAACACGTCTGACGTTTCTTCTTGCTTTCAGCCACGCCTCCATAGTCTCCTGGTAGACCCAGCTTTACCTCTCCAGCCATGAAATCTTGGTGTTCCTACCTGTTCTTAGACTCTCTCCTTTGCACTCTCTTCCTGAGTTTTCAACTTGAATTACTGTCTTTGTGCTGTGTCTATGCACTCATTTGGGTCCGATTCTTCATGACCCCATGGACTGCAGCCCACCAAACTCCTCTGTTCCTGGTTTTTTCCAGGCAAGAATACTGGAGTGGGTTGGCATTTCCTCCTCCAGGGGATCTTCCCAACCTGGGGATGAAACCCATGGCTCTCTGGTCTCCTGCTTTAGCAAGCAGGTTCTCTACCACTGTGCCACCTGGGAAGCCCATCTTTGTGCTGCCGAGTTCCAAATCCTTGTTTCCATTCCAGATCACATGGCTGAGAATCACACACGTCGTCTGTTTGGTCTTTCTGCTTTCAGTCTACCCCAGTGGCCCACATCAGAAACCTGATTATCATCCTCACTCCTACTTCCTCATAGCGCTCATTCCATCACCAGCATTTACGGACTCGCAAATGATTTTCATCGCCGTTTTCATAATCTCTAGTCTCCCATGGAGAGTTTTCTGCAGAGAGTTTTGTTCTCTTCTAACGTGCTTTCTGGGCTTGCCAGGTGGCTCAGTGGTAAAGAACCACCTGCCAGTGAAGGAGACACGGGTTTGGTCCCTTTGTTGGGAAGATCCCCTGGAGAAGGAAATGGCAACCCACTCCAGTATTCTTGCCTGGGAAATCCCACGGATAGAGGGGCCTGGCAGGCTGTAGTCCATGGGGTCACAAAGAGGCAGACGCAACTTGGCGACTGAACAACACAACAGATATTGCTTCCTATCTAGTAGCTCAAGAACTCTGTCTAAATTGCAGATTTGATTATTTTACCTGCCTTTTTCAGTTATTCCTGATTACCCTCAGGATTAAATTCGTATACCCCTGCTTAACTTGGTAGCCTCAATTTTTTACCATTCTTTTATGCTAGTTCTAGGAATGTTCTCTTGCTTCTGGGCTGAGTACACATTATTCTTTCTGGTAGAGGTGCTCTCTCCCTTTCAGATCACTGTCGCCTTCCTGCCCTTCATAAACTTCGTCTGGCTCCTTCTTCACGGCCCTCCCTGACATCACCCAGCCTCTGTCCGCCAGATGTATCTTGTGTTCTCATAACACCACACACTTAGTCATCTTTCATAGTGTTTATAACTATAACCCTATCTTTTCTCCAAAACCATGTCTCAGACGTACAACTGTCTCCTTTTCATCCCCATTTCATTTCATTCCCATAGGCATTTCACATTTAACTTTCTAAAACTAAACTCTTGGTTGGTTGGTTGTTTTTTTCTCCAAAACCAGCTGTTCTTCCCAACTTCCCCTTCTCAGGAAATGGCATCTGTACCATTTCATCTAGTCAGAGTTGTCCTCAGTCCGTTAATGTTTCGCCGCCCGCATCCGCAGGCTTCATCAATACACCCTGTCTCTCCGCCTCCGGAATGCGGTTAGAATCCGACCGCCCGTTGCTGCTTCTGCTGCCACCCTGGCCTGGGCCGCTGCCTCCTGGGCCAGCGGACGCCTGCTGACTGGTCTGCTTCTGAGTGGTTTCCCGCTGCCGCCCTTCCTCCCCTCAAACCTGATCTCATCACAGTAGCCGGAAGCGAAGTGCAGTGAAGTGGCTCAGTTGTGTCCAACTCTGTGCGACCCCACGGACTGTAGCCTACCAGGCTCCATCCATGAGATTTTCCAGGCAAGAATACTGGAGTGGGTTGCCATTTCCTTCTCCAGAGGATCTTCCCAACACAGGGATTAAACCCTGGTCTCCCACATTGCAGGCGGACGCTTTACTGTCTGAGCCACCAAGAAAGCCCCAGAGTGATCCTTTAAAAAGGGAAACCGGATCTTCTCAGTCCTCTGCTCAGTCCTTCTCATCTCTCTCCAAGCAGGGGCTAAAGGCCACGCATTGGCCTCCCTGGTCTGCCCCCACCCCACAACTCCATCTTCACTTCTGATTCTATCTCCTTCTACTCCCCCCTGCCCTTTTAAATTTTTATCAGGTCTCTGCTCAGAGGTCATCTTTTCAGTGAGGCCTTCCATAACCATCCATCATAGAGGAGCTCACCCACCCTGTTTAACTGTTCTCCATAGCACTTATTACCATCCGGCTAATTATATCTTTTCTGACTGTTCTTCTTAATTAGAACTCGGAGTCCATGAGGGGAGAGTCTTGGTCTCTTTTGTTTCCACTGTATTCCCAGCATTTATGTAGTGCTTGGCCCCTAGTGGATACTCAGTAAATCTGTAGGGAAATGAAACTGAAGCTGTCATGGATTTAGGAGTTTTGCAGACCTGGCAATCACACATCCCATACTGATGAGCATTTTGAGTGCTCATAGTTACACCACTCCTTGGCCTCGACTTCCCAATCTGTAATATATGGATGTTCTTACTTCTCAGGTTGTTTATTTGTTTAGGAAGATTAAATAAAATAGCTCTGTGAAGTGCTTAGCTCAATACCTTGCCCATAATAAGCTATAAATTGAGAGAAATTGTTGCAACTGATACTCTGCTGATTCTTGTCAGAAGACCTCATTTAATTGCATGTCCACCAGGTTTTAAATTCAACTGTATCTTAAACTTGCTCTTGTGACAGTAATGATAATGTGGTTGCCAGACTTGAGGGGAAGGGATGAAGGAGGGGGATCGGGTGAAAGTACTCAAAAAGTACAAACTTCTAGATGTGAGACGAAGAAGTTCTGGGGATGTAATGTAAAATAATAACAAAGGTGACAATACTAGTTAATAATAATAGTGCTTACTGAGTGCCAGGAATAATTCTGTGAGTCAGCGCTTTTCAGTAGAACTTTCTGCAGTAAAGGAAATGTTCTCTATAAGCACTGTAGAAAGGTAGCCGCTACCTGTGGCTTTTGAGCTCTTGAAATATGACAGCGTGACTGAAGAACTATTAGGTTGGTATAGAAGTAATTGCAGTTTTTGCACTGTTGAAATTTGCCATTTGATATTGGAATATATTCTGAATAAATGTAGTTACGTTATATATCATTTTAACATGCATTTCTCATTTTTATGTTTTGGTTTTTTTTTTGCAAATGACTTATTACTTGCTGCTTATTTTATATTTATTTTGGACTACGAAATGATGTTAGACAAAAAGCATATTGGAACAGTTTTCTATTTAGTTCAAAATGGGTGGGAAAGCAGCGGAGACAACTCGCAACATCAACAACACGTTTGGCCCAGAAATAGCTAGCGAACATACAGTGCAGTGGTGGTTCAAGAAGTTTGGCCAAGGAGATGGAGCCTTGAAGATGAGGAGCATAGTGGCCAACCATCAGAAGGTAAAAACAACTATTGTGAGCTGTCATCAAAGCTGATCCTCTTACAACTGCGTGGAATTTGCCGAAGAACTCAGTGTTGACCATTCTACAGTCTTTTGGCCTTTGAAGCAAATTGGAAAGGTGAAAAAGCTCAATAAGTGGTACCTCATGAACTGACTGGAAATTTTTTTAAAAATCTTGTTTTGTAGTGTCTTCTCTTATTCTATGCAACAACAGTGAACCATTTCTCGATCAGATTGTGATGTGTGATGAAAGTGGGCCAGTGATGACCAGCTCAGTGGTTGAACCAAGAAGGAGCTCCAAAGCACTTCCCAAAGCTAAACTTGCACCAAAAAAGATCATGGTCACTGTTTGGTGGTATGTGGCTGGTCTGAACCGTAGTGAAACCAGTACATCTGAAAAGTATGCTTAGCAAATCGATGACATGTACTGAAAACTGCAATGCCTGCAGCTGGCATTGGTCAACAGAAAGAGCCCTATTCTCCACAACAATGCCCAACTGCGTGTCGCACAACCAGTTCTTCAGAAATTGAATGAATCATGCTATGAAGTTTTGCCTCATCCGCCATATTCACTGACCTCTTAGCAACTGGCTACGACTTCTTCAAGCATCTCATCAACTTTTTGCAGGGAAAACACTTCTGCAACCAGCAGGATGCAGAAAATGCTTTCCAAGAGTTTGTCAAATCCCGAAGCAGAGATTTTTATGCTACAGGAATAGACTAACTTATTTCTCATTGGCAAAAGTGTGTTGACTATAATGGTTCCTATTTTGATTAATAAAGATGTATTTGAGCCTAGTTACAATGATTTAAAATTCACAGTCCAAAACTGTAATTACTTTTGCATCCACCTCATTAATTTTTAATTGTATTTAATTTTAAATAATTTAGATTTTAATAACCACATGTAGCTAGTAGCTACTGTATTTGAATTCCAAAGCCCTACAGTCTTTAAATGCATTAATTCATTTAGTATTCATGACAATGCAGAGACTTTTGTAGAGTTAGAGATGAGGAGATCAGGTTTCTCAGAGGTTGCCTAAGACTTCACAGCTTGTCTGAAGCAGAGCTGGGATTTAAATGTTAAATCCTTGGGTAATCTGGTTGCAGGGGCTCTGCTGGTACCTCCTTTGTGTCAGTGTCAATAACAGAAGTCCCGCAGGCCAGGGGTCAAGCTGACATGTCTGTGTTCTTCTTGCATGGAAGCTGAGAAAGTGAATTTCTGTTTCCTGCCCTAGTGAGGTATCACTCATAAAGTGGAAAATTCCCCAAACAAAGGAAAGGTTCCTATATTCTCAACCAGTGAGCTTGGCCACTCAGCCTCTGTATGCACTTCCCTTCCAGACTTAAACTTGCTAACAGTGCAACAATAGGAAATTGCTCCGTTCTAACATGTTGCAGCTCTCTGATAAAAGTGAAAAATATGCTCTGTCTTTCCCCCATACAACATCTTAAGTGTCTGTTTCCAAATCTAGGATATTTGGGACACACTCTTTTATGTGCCTTCTGTTCCATTATGGTCCTTTGTAACTAGTGAGCCACCAGCTGGATAAGCTACTAAGTCGCTTCAGTCGTGTCCGACTCTACGCGACCCCATAGACTGCAGCCTATCAGGCTCCTCTGTCCATGGGATTTTCCAGGCAAGAGTACTGGAGTGGGGTGCCATCGCTTTCTCCGGAGCCACCAGCTTACTTTTTGTAAAATAGGAGCAGGAAAAGAAAGGAAGAAATTAGTTAGAAACATAAATTTGTACATGTCAGACCAAGGAAGAAATATGGATACTTAGCTTTTGCTATTGATCCTGAACCCATAGTTGGTATTTTAACTCCCTTCTCTAGTACCTGTTGTATATTCATTTTGCCCTCAATAGACTCTCAAATGATGTAGGTTTTTACCTGACTACAACAGCAGTTACTGGGGTATATGTGTTCTTGGTGATATCCTGTCTGTATGGAGTTGCTTTTGACTCTCTTTATCTTTAGACAATGATGTGGCAAACCTAGGAGGTAGTCCAGGTTCCAGACACACACCTCCTTTTCCTCACTTGGTAGCAGTAATCCTATTTACCCTTGGTAGTTAAGGTTCATTGCCCCAACCAATTCTGTAACCTCAATTTTTGTCTGTCTGGTCAGTGTCATGAGAAGCTCAAAATTGCTAGGTTGCTGTTTAAGCTCCCAAAATCACTGAAGGCATTGTTGAGTCCCTGGGTAAAATCAGTCTTCTCTTGGATACTAAGACTGTTAGACCTGCAGAACTTGAGTTGCAATCATGGCAGAAAAAAAAATGCAAGTTGGTTGTTAGGTGTAAGTGAGGGAGGGGAAGATTCACAGCTAATTCAATTTTTGTCCCTTGGTTGGTGTTCTGGCTATTGGAGAAATCCTCTCATATATTATTCACTGGTTACCCGCATGCTGGGGGACATCAACCTCATGGGGTGTTGCTTCCCCAGCAGCACTGGCACTGGATCTTCAGCAGACGATCTAGCATTTTTAGGAGATCATCTCATCTTTCTGGATAATGGGGTACTTGGGAAACCCAGTATATCCCATTAGTGTCAACCCATTGCTGTCCTTTTTTTATTCTGAAATCTTGAGTGAGATACTGTAGTGGTAAATAAGGCATTGAATAATTCTGTAGATTTTGACAGAGGCTTAGTGGATAGGAATGCAATTTTATTAAATTCAGAATAAATGTCTTCATATGAGAACTAACAAATGGCCACTGAAGGTGAAGGATATCTGCCTGAAATCAAGTATGTTTTCATAAAATTCGGATGAGTTATAAAAGTTCATTTTGAGTTGGCACTTGGAGGCACATGCAAAGCAAAATTAAGTTGAAAGGAGGTTTGAATGAGTTGCAGTCATTTGTCACTGACTCAGTATGACCTTGGGCAAGACGCTTAATCACTGTAAACTGCCCATTTCTCACATCTGTCAAATTGGGATAATGATGCTTGTGCATAGAAGGCTTTGAACCACTCAGATGAAAGGTTTTGTGCAGTTGCAATGTGTTTGTTAATAACAACAGTAAAAATCCTCATCTCACTCTCCCCTCAGCCTGACCTGTGTTTATAATTGAGCAGTACATAGCAAGATTGCCTGTGAAATGATGTTCTCGGCATTTATGTTGTTGCATGCTCTCCTAGCATCTAATACATTTCCTTCACAGCACTTCTCACAGCTGATGATAGTATATTTGACTCTTTGAATAGTACTGTTTTCCTCCACTATACCCCAAATCCCAAGAGACCAACAGAGACCAGGTTAGTCTGTTTACTAAGGAATCTTCAGTGCCTAGCACAGTGCCTGCATGCAGTAGGCATTTGGTAAGTATTTATTGAATGGGTGAATAAGTAGAATAGGTAAATAATGGTTATTTCTATAAGTTCTGCTGAAGAAACAAAGAAAGGGAAAATAGAGAAGAAAATAAAGCAAACAACAACAAAGCCCGGAAGGCAAATCAGCAGTTTGGTTCCTTTACCTGTCTCCCCCCACCCCCCAACCATATTGGAGTCCTGTAACAAATATGTCATTCCTGTTGGTCATAGTCTTATAGTGGGATTAATGCCATGAGGAATGATCAGAGTAATTTTCAACAGCAGAAATGTTTAGTAACAGATGTACATAGATGAGGTTGCCTCATTCAGCTGCCATCTGTGGGACAACTGTCTATTCCAATAGGACGTGTCCATTAGAACCAGACCAATGGCACTTTCCCACAGGTTTGAATTTACTCGTTTTCAAAATTTTTCTGAAAGGCTTGAAGAGGGAAAGATGTTTCCATGTCCAATAATGGTGTATTACAACACCTGGGCAAACTGAGACGTCCATTCAGTGTGTCATAATGTTCAACAAGGAAGTGTTCCTTCCCTCTTAAGTGTCTCTGTCAAGAGTCAAACTAAATAATGGCACTAGGAAACTCACTCAACTGCAAATAATTGAGTCCAACAGAGTTCAGTGCAGATTGTGCAATTGACAACAGAAACTGGCCTGAGATGAAGGGTATAATCCATGCTGGTCATCATTAGTGTGTGTGACATATGTGGGTTTGTCCTTTTTTTTTTTTTTTTAAAGGTCTGGTACAGTATAGTAAAGTCTCTAGAAAATATAATGTGTCTCCATTGCAGTTAGGTTGTAGTCAGTGAAAGCATAGTGATTTGTAGCCTGGACATGCCTTTCAATGAAAACTTCTGCAAGCTTTTTTGCTATATATAGGTGGAGACAATGTTGGCCTATATAAATTTACCCAGTGCTGGCCTATATAAATTTACCCAGTGCATGACCAGTTGGGTTGGTGGTGTGTCGTAAGTTTGGGCCAACCTCCATAAATGTCTCAGCAGTTATGCTAAGTGCATTATGCTGCTTGGGATCCAGCTGGGACTCTGTAAATATTGCTGAATGAATGTTCTAGGACCAGTTGAGACAGTTCTCCCTGGATTCCCAGCATGAAAGTAGGTCCCACAGCCTTAGATCATGGATTGGAACTTGGGATACTTAGCATACTGAGCAGAACACAAAGCATATTGCTTATCACCACTGTGTACCCATAATAAACTTCTCAAGGCTGTGTGATATCCAAAATATAAATCATTAGGTATATGTTCTTTTGGGAGCCAAACATCTAACAGTGGCTGTTTTGGAGAGAGTAAATCCATCTTGAGTCTTGGTTCAGTTACAAGAATGACTAATTTCATACTAGATTCTCCCATGATTCAAAAGTGTGTGAATGACTCAGTCCATTAATATCCTTCACTCCTGTGATCTTCTCTCCCAATGAAGTAATAGCTATAAGGCAGTAATGATTGGAGGAGGAGACCTTGACTTTGTCCTGTGGCAATAAAGTGGCACACTGAGTAATTGCATATGTGTACAATATTGTTTGAAAGAAATGAAGTGTGTGATCATCATATTATAAATTTTAGTTTAAAGCATGCTGAAAATAACATGTAGTTTCAGTATGGGTAAAGACCACGAGCTTTCCTTTTGTTCCTACCTTTATTTCTTTTTCTGAAACAACGAGCCTCTGTTCATAGGGACAAGCCACCAGAGATCTGACTTCATTGTTACAGTCAGCTCCTTAATTGCCTTCCCTGGCTGACGTAAGACAAATACTAAAGTCACAGGATTGTTGGGTTCCAATTAAATGTAGCTAGACTTTCTCAAGTGCTTTTGATCTCAAACTGAGCAGTTAGTTGGAGAGTCTCTGGAAGATTTGGCAACATGTGTTTTGTCTTCATTGTCTTCACTGCTCCATCATCTTGAAACAATTCATTCAACAAAAATCTGTGAATTTTGAAGTCAGCACTTTGTGCATATCTGGCTCTTGCTAAAGTCCCCAGTGACCCAGTCACTGAATCCAGTGGACACTTCTCAGTCCTTCTTTAACTTGACTTCTGTGCAGCATTTGACAGATCTTGAAACATCCTAGACTTTTGGGACATTGTCTTTTGGTTGTCCTGTTAATTCTTGCACTTTTTATTTCTTGATCCTTCAAATTTCCCCATAAATTCAGTATTCTCCAGAGTTCTTGCCTTACTCTCTCTCTCTCTCTTTTTTTTTTTTTTTGGTTTCTATTTCCTCTCCTTGGTAATCCCATTCATTTCCAGGTTTCCATTAAAATCCATGCCCTGATTTCTCTATGTGGGTGTTCATGTCAGTCTGTGGAGTTGCAGGCCTGGGTATCCAGCTACCCTGGAGATACATATAATGATAATCACAACAATAACACCTACTCCTCACTGACTGTTCTCTGTGACAAAGAGCTCACCAGAGCTGTGTTGCTTCATCTTAGCTATTCCTGTCCGCAACATCAGGAGGGAAATCCTGTTATTATTTTCTGTCTACAAGTGAGGAAACTAAGGTTAGATGCATTTAGTAACTTTTCTAATGTCATTCAGTTAGCAGAAGAGCCTCATTTTTAATCTCCAGTCTAGAGCCCAAGGTTTTCATTAATACTTGGGATTAGCATGTCAGAATGGAATCCTTTACTTTCCCCTCACTTCCCCACACTCTCCTTTCCCTGTTATTCTCTGTCCTGTTTGAAAGGACCATATTTCATCCCTAAAGTAGATGTCTGGGGATTGCACTTGACCCCCAACGATGGTGGATCACAGTAGTACTTTGCTTTTTTGTGTCCAAAATATTGACATCTTGTTTGCATTAATAAGGTTAAGTTAGGTTTCAAATTCCTGGCTTCAGGCTGATAATGTATTGTTTGGTCTATATGTTGTTTTAAAGACCAGAAGAAAAAAAGATCTCACAGAAGTCTAGAAATGTACCTTTTCCTTAGAAACCTGTACTTGCTGTCACTTGGCAGTGGTCCCCCAGAGCTGTGGGGCGGCTTCGTCTCCCCTGGGGCTGCTGCTGGCTGCTTCTGCACGGTGCTCACCACTCCCTGTTGTCCTGAGCTTCTTGGGGGTTTCCTCAGGTCCGTGCGTGTGCAGCCCTGTGGGCAATTAGGACCCCTGGTAAAGACTCCTGTGCTTCTGCAGATGGTCTTCTCTCTCTAGTTTTTGCCCTGATACTTGAAGTGAAGTGAAAGTTGCTCAGTCGCGTCCGACTCTTTGCGACCCCATGGAATACAGTCCATGGAATTCTCCAGGCCAGAATACTGGAGTAGGTAGCGGTCCCCTTCTCTAGGGGATTTCCCCAATCCAGGGGTTGAACCGAGGTCTTCTGCATTGTGGGTGGGTTCTTTACCAGTTGAGTCACCAGGGAAGCCCCTAGTACTTGAAGGATTTCCTCAAATGAAATCCGTTACTTGCTTTTTCTCAGTGTTTCTGATTTATGTTCCCTCACTGGTTCCTTCTCAGTCTGCAAACATGTTGAAGACTCTATGCTAAAGTTGGAAGGAAAGAATTAAAAAAAATTAATATGTTCTGTGCTCCAGAGTTAAACACAAACGTGGCATATTTAAGTCTTCATGGCATTGACGGTGTTCCTGATTTCCAGTTAAGAAGTGAGATAGACCCAAGGCCTAGAAGGATTGTCCGCAAATCCACAACTTAGGGACCCAGACCTGTCTGATCTTGGGGTCCATGTTCTTTCTCAGCCATCATGTCAACTTCACTTCAAGCTACTGTTGACCACTCTATGAATAAACAAGTGTCCTTTGCTCTCTCTTTCCCAGGATCTGCTTCCCATCTCTTTCTCCTTCCCTTGCTGCCAAACTTGATTCACTTGCTCATACAGTACCCCCTTAGTCCCTCTTCTTACCTCACTAGAGTAGAATTTGCCATCTCTGTAATTCACTAGTTCATCAGCGTCATTTGAGCAGCTGCTGTAACATAGATGGTATATTGGGCACCATGAAATGATCCTTGTCTGAGAGAAGCTTTGCAGGCTAGTAGGTTGAAACAGATAAGTAGTTCCAGTGCAGTGTACCGGTGCCTGGTAATTAAATCCAGTGGCTTCTTTTCAGCCCTTATCTTACTCGAGCTCTCCTGCATCATTTTTTCCAAAGGACAAGCATCTCTTAAGGAAATTCTCTTCTTTTCTTTTCTTCTTGGACTTGCCTTAACTCCTGGTTCTCTTCTTCACTTTTTTTTTTTTTAAAGAATTCCTTTTGCATTTCTCTTCTTTTCCTTCACATGCTCTCATTTTAAATGTCTCTCCAGCTGCTTACTAGATCTTTCCACTTAGATGTTGTCCAGACGTTCAGGATTGCCCTCTCTTTCCTCAAGAAAATTTTATTTAATTAGTTGCTCATATTAAAAATCTTAAAGACATCATCAGTTTCATGTCTTCCTCTCACAAAATGACTCAGTAATTCTGCTTCAAAAATAGCAAAGAATTTGATCAAGTTGCCAGCCCCTCTGCCATTAGTTAGCATAGTTCAGTAACTTCTTTTTCGTTTCCTGTCTTAATGCATCCTCTATGCTTTAACTACAGCAATCTTTTTTTTTTTTTAAGAAAGAAAATTTTCATGGTATTATCACTTTATTCATTAGAGTATTTTAATGTCTTTCCCTGCTGCCTATCAAATCAAGCCTCACTTTCATAGCCTGGCTCCCAAAGCTGTTCAGCACCTACTCCTGATCAGCTTTTCTGTTCTTCTCTCCTGTTTAGCTACACAGAGAAGCCACTCACTTGATAAGTGGGTGCTACTTAAAAACATGACCTTTTCTTTCCAGGACAATATTAAATTCCCATTCTGTTAACTACAGTGTCTGCTAAGTTTACTTCTCAGTTAGTTTCTCTCTTAAAATTCCTTTAACCCAGTGTATGAACTGAATTGTATTCTCCCAACATTCATATGCTGAAGGCCTAACCTCTAGTATCTCAGAATGTGTTTGGACACAGAGTCTTTAAAGAGATAATCAAAGGTAAAATGAGGTCATTGGGGTGCTTCCTTTTAATGTGGTGACTGGTGTCCTTTCAAGAGAAGAATATTTGGACACAGACAACATACGAGAGAAGACTGTGTCACAGGGAGAAGATGGCCTTCTACAAACCAACCCTGCTGTCACCTTGGTCTCAGATTCCTAGACTCCAGAGCTATGAGAAAATACATTTCTGTGGTTTAAGCCATCTAGTTTGTGTTACTTTGCTATGACAGTCTTACCAGACTAGTACACCCAGTGACTTAAAACTCAGGTTTTAAGTCTTGTACCCAGGCAGTTTATCCTTAGGAAAGGATGGACTAAGGCTCTAATAGATCCCTCAGACTTCTTGGAGGTATTTTTGTGTTTGTCTTAGGAAAAGAGGGCCATCCTTACTTATTTCAGACTAGGTAACACTTACGGTCAACTTACAACTCAAAGAATGGCTTTTTTCTTTCCTCATTTGGGATTCTGTATCTCTTTATCTTGAGAATACAAACAATGCAAGAAACCATTAAAAAATAGAATTGATTCCTATTTATTGCATTGATTTAAACAGATAATGAGTTTAATATTTTCCAGGCTCTCATTTTAAGAGCTGGAGTACAGTAAGTTCTCTTTGCAGTGGATAGCTATGCCAAGTGCAGCATCAAGTTTCCAGAGAACGTATTTGCTGCAGTGAAATTTTGTGCTTTACAGCAGTTCTCTGGAGGTTCTAGCTGTGGGGGAAGAAAGTACTCTGAATCACTAAATTTGATGTATTCAGGTTTTCCTAGTCATACTTCACATTGCTGCATTGTCAACTCCAAAATGCCTCCATCCCCTGCCCTGCACTTTTCTGCTCAGCTCCTCAGCAGTGGTTGTATTGGATCGGGGGAGATTAAGCGTGTTGAGTGGGTTAGAGACTTTGTTGGAAAGGGACATCTGCGTTTACCGATATCTGCTCAGATTAGCTCCTTTCTGATCATGAAAGATTAATAATTTCATACTAATCAAAGGCCTTGAGAAGCTTCACATGTGTGCTTTTATTTTACAAATCCAGAAAGGGAGCCCCTTATTCCTTTCTGAGAACTCATCATTTATTTTCTGTGTCTGCTCTGTGCCCTCTTCTTGCTACAGCCTTGAACTTGCCTTATCTTGTTCTCTCTAGTGTAGAGATAGAGAATAACCATGCACTGGATAGAAGTACTGTTATTTTTGTGATATTAGGCATTATTCGGTTGATTGTCTTTGTACCTTCTTGTTTCCAAACTGGGCTTTATTGTTTCTTTAGCCTGATAGGACTTATTTTAAATTTTCAATTACATATGACTTGTCGCTAAAGCCTCGCCACGTTTTTCACACCTCTCTTTGATGATGGATCCAGCACTGGTTGAGCTTCATCAGTGCAATGAGAAGACAGTTCCTATACTCCGTACTTTATATATAGATTTAGGTATTTTGATTTCATGCTTAATTTTCAGTTTTGATTTGGCGCATGCATAGCAATTAAACAAAAGAAGATTATCTAATTCTTTCCTCCATGACAGAAGATAATCAAAGCAGAGGACTTACAGATAATCTTTTGACTTTGAATGGTAAAATATGATGCTTTCAACATTTTTGCATGTTTGAAAATTTTATAATAAAATATTGGGGGAGGGGAGAATAAAGATTGAGAGGTTAGCTTTGAACAGACTAGGGACACTTACTCCAGGTGACTGCAGATGGTGGAAGTTCGGGGCTAAAGTCTCCACTCATTTTGTGAAGGAGGAGCTAGCCTCACCTGCTGGGGCCTAGGACCAGAGAAGAGGAGTGCTGGAGAGAAAGCAGGACAGACTTGAGAAGAAGGAGGAGGGACCGCATAGACCTAAATGAGAAGAAGCACCGTCATGCTCAGTTTCGGGTGAAGGTGGGGGACACAGTTGCGTGGTAGTTGTCTGGACACGGCAAGTTAGCAGGGCAACGAAGGGATAGTGTAAGAAACCAAAGGGTAGATGGGGTAAATGAATTTCTCAGCTGTCCACTAGCAGTCTGTTTCTGAAACAGGGCCCTGTCTCCCTGGTTCTCTGTTGAAGGAAATTCTGTTTTCTACCTCTATATTTATATTTGAATAAAATGCAAGAAAAATACTGTTACAAGACTGTGTCATTGTTAACATTTAACTACAGTAATTTTATTGTCCTCCTCAGGTAAAAGAAGAACGTTCAGAGAAAATACCTGATCTAAAATTATTAGTGGAGAAGAAGTTTTTGGCTTTACAGAATAAGAATTCCGATGCAGACTTTCAAAATAATGAAAAATTTGTCCAATTTAAACAACAGCTGAAAGAACTAAAGAAGCAATGTAAGTCAGCATGCTTTGCTTTGGTTTGGCTTTTTTAAATTAGGGAAGTGACTGGATGAACAGTCCCAGAAAACTGATTTTTATAGAGTTTGCTTATCTGCTTGGCTTGATCTTCTTTCTGAATCGCTTTTTTATTGTTGTTGCAAATCTGTATTTTGTCTAACTTTTGGTTCAAATCAGCCTATCCATTTCTGAAAGCCAACGGTTTCCACAAAGTGCTAAGAAAATTCCCCAGCAGGTAGAGAAAGTTACACTGTTATTGTCCCAGTGCTGGGAAAGAAATTGGAAAAATAAAACTAAATAGCAAAGGTAGTTTTCAAACTTTAAACTGCTGTGCCAAGCTTTAAAATAACTGTATCTTGATTCTAGTTTTGCTGTTTTACAGTAGTAGGAGCAATGTTTTCTCAAATATGAGACCAAAATCCTCTTGATCTGTTCTATCTGGGTGGTAGTATAAATTCCACGTGATTTTCTTTTTCTTTTTTTGCCTTCCTAGGAAACTTTATTATACTCAGGTTTTTAATGCACATAATTTTAATTTAAAAATGAGAGTAGAAAAATTATTAATTGTACCCCCAAAATCTTGAAGACAGTGTTGGCAGAAATATGTTTTTTATACAGTGAAGTACATGTCCTTTTTTTTTTTCTCCCTTTTTCCCCATATAATCTACATACCAATTTTACGTAATTTTATTGTTTTTACACTAGCATCAGTTGCTGTTCTTTAGGTTTGAGGCTCTTTTATTCCTTAGAGAATTGAAGAAAGTAATTTTTTTTTAACTTTGGTTTCATATCATCTTCATTTGCATATACATGGGACAGGAATACATGATATAAGATAAATTTACTTCATGTTCATATTTGTATTTAGCAGGATTCCTATTTTTAAATAGGCCTTCTTTTAAATATAAGCATTTTCTTTAAATTGATGATGAGATCTCAAAAAATAACTGAGGAAGCAGCTTTACTTTTGTCTGTTTTACAAATAACTTAAGTTTCACAATTTGGAATGTTTTGCAATCATGATGAGACTTTTGCTTTTACTGTAAATTTAAATAGTAAGCATTTTTCCCCACATTTCAAATCTATGTGTTTTTTTGGTGGTTGTTGTTCTTCATTGAACAGCATAGCTACCAAATCTCTCTAAATTAATCTGTACTGTTTCCCCAGATGGATAACAATTCTCCAAATAGGTAATAATTTGCTAGTGCCTTTCTGCTCTAGATGCTATTAAATTGAAGTTCTTGCTTTGGTCAAAATAACCAAATTATTTTATTTTTCTTCTTGGAGACAATAATCACAAATTATGGCAGATTTAGCATCTGATCATAATTCTTGATTTTTTTTTTTAGATATTTTATAATGCAGATTAAAGGACAAATATTCAAAAAACAGAAATTTCTTCCCACTTTGTTATTGTTTACAAAGTTATTATTCCATAAGAGAAAACTATAAAGATCTTTAGAATCATATACTCATGTGGAAGTGCCTTCTAATTAACAGTGTATATTCAACAGAATTATAATTATTGGAATTATAGTATCATTTCTTTAATTCTCTCTAAAATGAGGAATGAGGAAGAGGTTTCCCCAGGCCAGCAGTATACATCGTTTGTCTGGATAGTTAAACCTTACTACAGAGTAAATTTATATTTAAGAAAACTTCCTTATATATGGTTTCCTTACATATGGTAACACTAGAATTAAGAGAACTTTCCTTATTATGTCTCCTAAAGTAATCTTTTTAAAAATTTTAAAATATCAAATGGTAAAACAAGCAAAATATTAATTAATATTCTTGTAAGATACTGTGTAAGATGTATATACTTTACTTGCAAAAATGTGATTTTTAGTGCATCATTGTTAGTGCTATCAGTTAAACTGGTGCCATGCCTCCTGGATTTCATTTCTTTAGATGTATGCTAGTGAGGATGCTGGTTAGCACCAGGCTTGTACAGTTTTGTGGAGCCAAGTCAAAGAGATTATAATTTATAAAGAAGCTGGTGAATCTGTTTATTTTGAGAGATGTTCTGAAGGCAAGGAATTACAATAGTAATTTTGTGGATTTTTTTTTTTTAAGGTTGGAAAAGACAAGCCAGGGAGAGATACTTGAATCTAGTTGCCTATTTTGACAAAGGCTAAAGCATTTTTATGGTCTGCACATAGTAGAAGAGTTCTTTCAATGAAAATCACCCCACATTTTCACCAACTTTATTATTTAAGAACATAAATTGCATGGGATTACATTTTACCAAATAAGGACTTAATGAAAGAAATACCAGGAAGCTCTTAGGTGGGGGGAAATCAAGGAGACCAAAATCAGGTCTGACCTAATTTCTCAAGGCAGCTCAGCCTACAGCAGTTAATCCTGCTGCAGCTCAGCGGCTGGTTCTCAAAGTGACCGGTCTCAAGAACCCCTTACATTCTTAAATTTACTGAGGGCCAGGGACTTTCTTGGTGGTCCAGTGGTTAAGACTTTGTGCTTCCATTGCTGAGGATGCAGGTTTGATCCCTGGTTGATTAGGGAACTAAGATCCCACGTGCCATGGTGTGTGGCCAGTTTACGTGTGTGTGTGTGTGTGTGTGTGTTTGTGTGTACAACAAACAGCATATTTTTTAAAATTATTTTTTATTTAGGGCCCCCAGACAGCTTTTTAACTTTTCATGGGTTGTAGCTGTTGGCATCTAAATAGAAATCAAAACTGAGGAACTTAAAAAATATTAATGCACTTAAAAAATCAATCATAAGTCTATTACATGTTAATATAAAGAACATTATGACATATAACTAGGTATTTTCCAAACAAAGAAAAATTAGTGGGAAGAGTGGCGTTATTTTACATTTTTGCAAATCTTTCGATTTCCGGCTTAATCGAATGCAGCTGGGTCTTCATATTTGCTTATGCATTTAATCTGTTGTGCATTGTTTTGATTGACGATTGACTTTTTTTAAGTGTGTTGGTTGGACCAAAGAAAGTCCAGCTTCACACGTAGGTAGTTGGACTTGCTGAAAGGATCTTGCAGACCACCTGAAATTCTCATTTTGAAAACCACAGATTTAGGCCAAGGGTGAGTACATTTGGCCCCATTGGCCAAATCCAGCCTACACCCTTTTTCTCTATGACTTACCAGCTAAGATTTTTTTGTTTTTGTTTTTATTTTAATATTTTTCAATTGTTAGGGAGAAAAAGTCAAGAGAAGAATGTGATGTGAAGATTAAATAATTTAGATTTTAGTGTTCATAAGTAAATTTTTATTAGAATCTAGACACATTCATTTATTTACATGTTGTTTATAGGTGCTTTACATCATAATGGCAGAGTTGAGTGGTTGCATCAGAAATCATCTGACCCACAAAACTTGTTTTTACTATCTGACTCTTTCCTGAGTGGTAATTAGAAATAAGGGAAGGTATTTTTGTCGTTGTTAACTTTAGATTTTTTCCTGCTGCTGCTGCTAAGTCATTTCAGTCATGTCCGACTTTGTGCGACCCCATCGATGGCAACCCACCAGCTCCTCTGTCCCTGGGATTCTCCAGGCAAGAATACTGGAGGGAGTTGCTATTTCCTTCTCCAACCCATGCATGCATGCTAAGTCGCTTCAGTCATGTCCAACTCTGTGCAACCCCATGGACGGCAGCCCACCAGGCTCCTCTGTCCACGGGATTCTCTGGGCAAGAGTACTGGAGTGGGTTGCCATTTCCTTCTCCAAGATGTTTTCCTAAGTACCATGCATTTTTCTCTGGTATATTCAGAACACCTTATGTGCCTGCTGTATATGAGTCTTTGCAGCTGGTGCTCTGAGATCAAAACAAGGCAGAGTTCCAGGACCTGGAGAAGATAATATATACAATTCTGGTAGAGCCATGAAAGCAAATATCCAAGCAAAAGCAAAGACAAAATGTCAAAAACAAATATTATACAAGTGGGCCTTAATGGAGGAAGAACAGGAATGCAGATTTTATCTGTGTTGGTTGATAGGAGTTGCCTGGAACTATGTGTTCAAAATGCTTCGGAGGCTAGGTTCAGGCCTTGCGAGAAAGAGTGTGCTGAAGGATTGTGGGAAAAGAAGAGAAGCAGTGCAGATATCTGGTATTTACCATCTCTAGAATATAACAGCAGCAGATGAATTATACTCATTTGAGGATATGCTTACTCTGAAGGCCACATACTTCAGTTGCACACAGTAAGGTTTTTTAGTAGTTATTTGTGTCTTGCAGATATTGCCAGGCATTCGATCCATCTTCTTTGGGCAAATCGTTTTATGTGTGGGTACCCAGTGTCCTGAGTGTTAGAGGTATTATGTCTGCCTCAACTTCCTAGGATTATTACCAAGGTTAAATGAGATAGTAGATCCTTGCAAACTCTGAAAGTTTACTTTACATTTAAGTTATTATTGAGAAAGAGCTAGTAAAGCATAGTGGAAAGAATGTGACTTTAGTAGCCAGAAGACCTGAGTTTGAGTCAATAAATAAGTAGCCTGATCTCCGTACCAGTACCACCTGTTTTTCTTAGGGCTAATTCTTAGAGTCATACAAATCAAGATTGTGATTGAAGATAATTTTTATATTTTGTGGCAGTGATGATAAATGAGCCAGGAAACAATTTTCACAGAAGAGAATTCTGTTCCCCTAAATGGTAATCATGGTCTTACTAACCCAAGTTGTAAAATAAACAATATGACTTGGTTTAGGACAGACAGAACCAGACCTAGTTGGATAAAATTATTTTAATTTACCTGAACAGTATATTCATATTGTAATATTCTCTCTTCCTTGTCTCTTTTACTTAAACAGTTTACAGTATTGCAACTCATGGTTTCCTGTGATTTTAATGCCAGGAAAACTTAATTAGAATATGTAGATGGCTCTGTATAAATGGGCTTCCCTGGTAACTCATCTGGTAAAGAATCTGCCTGCAAAGCCAGAGACCCCGGTTCAACTCCTGGGTTGGGAAGGTCACTGGAGAAGGGATCAGCTACCCACTCCAGTATTCTTGAGGTTCCCTGGTGCTCAGATGGTAAAGAATCCGCCTGTAATGAGGGAGACCTGAGTTCGATCCCTGGGTTGGAAGGTTCCCCTGGAGAAGGGAATGCCAACTCCCTCCAGTATTCTGCCCTGGAGAATTCCATGGGGTTGCAAAGAGTCGGATACAACTTTCACTTTCTGTATAAACACTTTCTCAAGTTATCAAGTAATCTTTCTGGTGTCCCTTATTCACTTACCAATTATATAACTAGTAGGCATCAAAAGTTTTAGTATAGGTCAGCAAGGCAGAAATTGAGGGCATTTACAATAGTTCATACTTAGAAACCTTTACAATTTAAGGGCTTCACTTTGTTGTCAAAATAGAATTTACTGTGAATCTGAGAGCTTTGGTATTAAATAATGGGAAATGTAATTTTGATGGTACCTTTAAATGTTAAAAGGGTATGTCTTTTAATGCAGATTTGCTAATCTGAAGATGTTCACCACAAATTTAACAGTATACTTAGATCATATATGAGATATGCAGAATACGAGATACAGAGATAATTGAATCCATGTGTGAAACTCAGAAGTCAATTTAAGTGATACATAAATCTGGACAAAAAAATCGTTATCACTTCTCATAATAATTTTTCAGTGTGTGTGTAGGAATTCACACTATAATCTTGTAAATTATATGGGTTTAGAAAATAACTATGTGCCATCACTTGAAACATGCTCATTGTAGGGCTCAAAACTGATAAAATAGGGAGTGGCCATTCACTTCACAAAAAGATTTGCTCACAGATTCTGTTAGATAGGGAGTTCCTTAAGAATACTAGAATACCTTTACTGTTCTTTGTGGGTTGCTTACCCCATCCTTCATCATCTGTTCAAAGCCACAGTGTCATTCCGAATGAGCAGGGCTTCTGTGTTTTGCCTTCCTCTGTATTCCTTGAGGTCTAGGTACCTGGTATGTATGGCACAGATCCTTGATGGTCACAAGAGTCTTCAGGAGAACTGCCATATACCTGAGAGCTTGTGTTTAGTCGCTCAGTCATGTCTCTTTGCAACCCCATGGACTGTAGCCCACCAGGCTCCTCTGTCCACGAAATTTCTCAGACAAGGATGCTGGAGCGGGTTGCCGTTTCCTACTCCAAGGAATCTTCCAGACCCAGGGACTGAACTGGTGTCTCCTGCATTGGCAAGCAGATTCTGGGAAGCCCACCCAACAGCTTATGCCCTACCTAAAGGAGATGCCTGTAACCTGGCCAATCCCTGCTGCTATGAGGGAGGGTGGACACAGTGTTACCCGATCTTCAGGTTTTGGGGAAAACCCAGAAGTTTAGCTGATCATTTTTTAGTTACTAAATTTTTTGAACCACTGTGCAAACAGAACTGTCAGTTTGTGAGCTTTGATTTTGCATTCTCATAATACCATTTTTCAGTGCCTTGTTAAGCACTTAACAGGGGACATCAGTATTAATTTGGTCAATTAACAGTAGATTATGATTTCTTCAGCAAAAGGGATGCTTTTGTTTCAAGATACTTCAAAATAAGGCCAGAGTATGCATTTCCTGCCGTTTGGGAATGTGGAGTAGGAACCCAGTGGATTCTGTTGAAAAGCAGGTGGAGATTTTATGTTGAGGGGCCAAGTAGGGGAATCCCCTACACCAGTTGCAGATGAACAGGGGAGTTTTAGGGAAGATTAGCTGTTTTGAGGATTGGAAAGGTGTATATGAGTTTTGAAGCCTACTGGAAGGAGAGAGGCGAGGAAGAAGAAAAGGAGGTGCTTAGAAATATGTTCCATGTGTTTAAACTACACCAGGTGTTGACCAACCTGACTTAATGCTGATCCCCTTCAACCTTTAAATCTCTTTGTCGTGCAATATAACTGTCTATCCAGACAACATATATTGCTGGCCTGCAATTAACCAAAGCCCAAGCCCCTTTAAAGTAGGAGTAGTTTCTCATTCATCTCTGTGTTCCTTTTGTTCCTTATCTAGTTGGAGCTCAGGTAATATTTATAGAACAGAATTACTCAACTAGAAAAAGAGGGTCAGAATCCAGTTAAGGTAGTCTCATGGTAAAACATCTTTTCCCTTCAATATTGTGCCATCAGTAGAGAAGAAGAGGAAGAAAATTGGCATGCATGGCTTTGGGACCTAAAATCAGCAGCAGAGGGTTAACAACTATATTACCTTTGACAGTCCTTTATTTTTTAAATTACTCAGAAAAGACAACATACATGATTCTGTGTTATAAGCTGTTATATGATATGTTAGTGTAAATGTATTGTATATGTAGCAACACATAGTTTTTAACACCACAGCAGTATCATACTCAGGAATTGATGCTCACTTGCTTAGAACATTTAAGCAAACTTTAAAAGTTTAAGCTTGCTGGCTCTTCTATAGACAATTTTATCATCTCTGTGGCCCTTAGTTGATCTTCATTTTTTCTTTAATATTGATGACATCATCACTATTCATTTGCTGGATGACCACTAATTATTGGGAAATGCTAAAAGTCATAAGTTTCACAAGAGATTGACTTTTCCACAGTGGATTATATCCCTGGCCTGAGGACTCATGCTTATTGAGTGAAATTTACGCCCTGTGCAAATGTTGTATTCTTTGTGTATTTGCCTCTCTCCTTCTTCCTCTTTGAGTCATTCTGTCTGATTCTTTTGTGGCTCTTTCCTCCCTTCTGCTTTCTTTGTGTTTCCCACCCAGATGGTTTCTCTTTCCCGGAGGTCTTTATTTACATCAGGGGTAGCTAAGTGCTACCATTCCCGTCTTAATGATGAAGCAGCTTCCGAGAGATTAAGTGATATGCCCAGGGTTACAAAGCTCATAAACAGTAGAACCAGATGACACGAGATGCCAAGGAGAGAGAATTAGAAAGAGATGTAGCTATCCTCTCTCTTCTGTTTCATAAAGTTATTTCCTAGGAAGTTTTACACTTTAAAGCAGATTTGGGGTTCAGTTCATTGTTCAGTTGTGTCTGACTCTTTGCAACCTCATGGACTGCAGGACACCAGGCTTCCCTGTCCATCACCAGCTCCCGGAGCTTCCTCAGATTCATGTCCCTCGAGTCGGTGAAACCATCCATTCATCTCATCCTCGTCCCCTTCTCTTCCTGCTTTCAATCTTTCCCAGCATCAGGATCTCTTCTAAGGAGTCAGTTCTTCACATCAGGTGGCCAGACTGTTGGAGCTTCAGCTTCAGCTTCAGCATCAGTCCTTCCAGTGAATGTTCAGGACTGATTTCCTTTAGAGTTGACTGATTTGATCTCCTTGCAGTCCAGGGGACTCTCAACAGCTAGTGAAACTAATTCAGATTAGATTGATTCTGTTGTGGTGGAGTTTTAATCAGGGCATTAAGCTATCAGGGAGCTCTTTGGGAGTGAAAAATTGGCTTTTCTACATGCATGTTGTAATAAGCAATAAAAGATGCCCGTATACTCCACCTTCACTCTAGAGTTTCCCCTATTCTTTTAGGAAAATAGTATTCAGTTCAGTTCAGTTCAGTCGCTCAGTTGTGCCCAACTCTTTGCGACCCCATGAGTCGCAGCACACCAGCCCTCCCTGTCCATCACCAACTCCTAAAGTTCACCCAAACTCATGTCCATCAAGTCGGTGATGCCATCCAGCCATCTCATCCTTGGTCGTCCCCTTCTCCTCCTGCCCCCAATCCCTCCCAGCATCAGGGTCTTTTCCAGTGAGTTAACTCTTCTCATGAGGAAGCCAAAATATTGGAGTTTCCACTTCAACATCAGTCCTTCCAATGAACACCCAGGACTGATCTCCTTTAGAATGGACTGGTTGGATCTCCTTGCAGTCCAAGGGACTCTCAAGAGTCTTCTCCAACACCACAGTTCAAAAGCATCAATTCTTCAGCGCTCAGCTTTCTTCACAGTCCAGCTCTCACATCTATACATGACTACTGGAAAAACCATAGCCTTGACTAGACGGACCTTTGTTGGCAAAGTAATGTCTCTGCTTTTAAATATGCTATCTAAGTTGGTCATAACTTTCCTTCCCAAGAGTAAGTGTCTTTTAATTTCATGGCTGCAATCACCATCTGCAGTGATTTTGGAGCCCAAAAAAATAAAGTGTGACACTGTTTCCACTATTTCCTCATCTAGTTCCCATGAAGTGATGGGACCAGATGCCGTGATCTTCGTTTTCTGAATGTTGAGCTTTAAGCCAACTTTTTTGCTCTCCTCTTTCACTTTCATCAAGAGGCTTTTTAGTTCCTCTTCACTTTCTGCCATAAGGGTGGTGTCATCTGCATATCTGAGGTGCTTGATATTTCTCCCGGCAATCTTGATTCCAGCTTGTGCTTCTTCCAGCCCAGCATTCTCATGATGTACTCTGCATAGAAGTTAGATAAGCAGGGTGACAGTATACAGCCTTGATGTACTCTTTTTCCTATTTGGAACCAGTCTGTTGTTCCATGCCCAGTTCTAACTGTTGCTTTCTGACCTGCATATACGTTTCTCAAGAGGCAGGTCAGGTGGTCTGGTATTCCCATCTCTTTCAGAATTTTCCACAGTTTATTGTGATCCACATAGTCAAAGGCTTTGGCATAGTCAATAAAGCAGAAATAGATGTTTTTCTGGAACTCTCTTGCTTTTTCTATGATCCAGAGGATGCTGGCAATTTGATCTCTGGTTCCTCTGCCTTTTCTAAAACCAACTTGAACATCAGGGAGTTCACGGTTCACGTATTGCTGCAGCCTGGCTTGGAGCATGTTGAGCGTCACTGTACTGATAGAAGTGGTGACCAGGCTTTGTACGATGCCTACTACAGGTGGTGCTTAATCCGTGCTAGTTGGAGTATTAATGCACAGGCATTGTTTGAGGGCTTGCCTATAAAAGGTATTCGTATACTTTATATACATTATTGTTTATTTCTCACAGTTCTACAGCAACTATACCTGTATTATAGATTAGGAAATATGCAGAGAGGTGAGATGGCTTCCCTCAGGTCATAAGTGCTTAAATTCAAACCCAGGTTTAGGTGACACCAGAGTTCACGTTCTTTCCCTTGTATACCACATCAACTCTTGAAAACCTTTCCACTTTTTTTTTTCCTTCTCTCAATTAAAGCATTTCGTGCATCTCTTTAAAAATTGATGTGTTCTGGGACTCTCAGGTAGTGAACAGTGAACCCAGATTATGAATCTCTGTTGATGCCCTCTGGTGACACTGATGGAATCTGCTCCATCTGGCTGAGAACCTCTTGCTTAGTCACTTGTGTTTAGAGATCAGGGAGTAGGGTTCATATCAGGCCTTATATAGTATTTTATGTGTGCTGATATTGCTTTCAAAGCAGCCCCTAGAGAATCACGTTGTAGCTGAGCCCATTTTATAAAGAAGTGAGACTCAAAAGGTGAGTAATTTGGTCAAGGTCACAGAGTAAGTTACAGAGTGAAACTGAGTCCTCCTTTTGCAGATCCCATGGTTTTGGCAATACATTCAGTAAATAGTGCAGGAGAATGCCTTTTCCGGTGTGAATAGTTGCCGTGCTAGGGAGAAAGGAATAGGATGTTTATTACACCACAAGTTTAGAACAAATTCCATGAAATATACTTCAAGCATAGCAGCAGTAATCCCATGCACATCCATCATCCCTTTTAATCTTTGCAGCATCCACGTGCCGGAGAGGAATGCGTGGAAAATGCAGGTTCTGTTTTTAGCAGACTGGTTCCTGGAGGTGACATATTTACCCAGTGTCTCACTATCAGGAGGTCAGAAGGATAACAAATACATCTCTGAGGAGAGGGGAAGCTTTAGAATGAGAGATGACTATAATTAAAGTTATTAGGAAAGAAAGGTTCAGGTATCAAGGGAGGAATGAGTCAGCAGCAAGTTTAAACAAACTGTGGACTGTGGGTGTTTCTCTCCTGGTGGCTTATTTTGAGAGAGTGTGATGTCATCCGTGCCCAGAAAGCAGCCTGACCCCAGAATAGGAGTAAGTGTCCTGGAGAGATGCACATCACGCTTAAGAATTGTCTTGTTGAGGTATTAGTTCCTGAGATTGGAAGGAGCTAGTTTGTAATTATTAGATGAATATAATGAGTATCCATTTGTAGTTGACATCTGGCTCCTACCAGCCTCTGGGGAACCACTGTTTGTTTTTTTTTCTCCATATAGTTTTGGCTTTTCTAGCTTGCTGCATACATGGAGTCATGCAGGGTGTAGCCTTGTAAGTGGCTTTTTTCCACTAAAGCAAGAACGCATGTGAGTTTCATCCGCAGTTTGTTGCGTCGTGTTGCTATAATAGTCCGTCATATAGATGTACCATAGTTATATGCTCTTCTGTTCAGTCACCAATTCAAGGTCGTTTCAGTGGCTTCCAGCTTGGAGCCATTATGTTTAAAGCTGTTCCAAGTGTCATGTGTAGGCTTTTATGTGAATGTGAGTTTTAATTTCTCTAGGATAAATATCTAGGTGTGCAACTGCTGGCTTATGTGGTGAGTACACATTTAACTTACAAGACACTGATAGACTGTTTTCCAGCATGGTCCCATCTTATATGCCCGTTAAGTATTGTATTAATAGTTGCTGTGTACCCTCACCAGTCCTTGGGTTATTTTGGTTTTGTTTTTAATTTTAGCCATTCTAGTAAGTCTGTAAGGTTAGCTCATTGTAGACTTAGTTTGTGTTTTTCTAATGACAATGATGCTGAACATGAAGTTCCTTTTTTGTGCTTAAATTTTTCATATAATGTTCATGTTTTGGTATTCGTGTATCTCCTACATTTATTATTTAGTTTATCCAAGAGTCATTTTAGACAGTTTGGGGCAGTGGTTCTCACTCAGTCTGTTCCCACACCAGCAGCCATCAGCATCACCTGGAAACTTACTGAAAATACAGATTTTTCAGATGTACTCAAGAGCAACTGAATCGGAAACTCTGGGGACGGGACTGAATTTTAACAAGCCCTCCAGGTGATCTCCTCTAAGCCAGAGTTTGAGGACCATTGGTTTGCAGTAGTGGCGCTTACCTATCACTGGATATCAGTATCAGCTGTGAACCTTAAAAGTAAAATTAGAGTTCAATTCCACCCCCCAGAAATTCAGAATTAATTAGTTGGTGTCATATGGGGCTCTAGGCATTTTTTAAAGTTCTCTGGGTGGTACTAATGTACAATCAAGGTTGAAAGTAGCTTATATACCCAAGGTTGTTTAGCTAGGCATTGTAGAGGACACGAATCTGACTTCTAATTCCAAGTCTCATGCAGCTTATTATCTAAAAGGGAAGGTCCAAAAATACGAAGCATAGGTACGGGCATATATAAATCCCTCAGCAATTACCTAATAAGTTAAATTGTACTTGGTGTCCTGGGTTTGATTGTAAACTACCTTTATATGTAATTCTATATCTGAAAGCCTCATTTTTGTATTCCATGTTGTAGTTCACATTCATTCATTCAAGCAGTGTTTATTGAGTATGCTGAGAATGTGGTAGTGAATAAACTAGACAAATCCCTAGTTTACATTCAAGCTTACATTCTGGTCTTTGGCACCTAGGTAGCCTCTACTCACTTTACAGTCTTTAAGTGGAATATAGTACACATCTTACTAGCTCTAAAACAAAGTAGTATGTTCATATGCAAAATTGATAGCTTTAATAATAATATTTTTGTTATATTCAAGTATTGTCCTGCAGAATTATTTGCCTTGTATTTGTTAATATTTTAGTCATGAAATCTATTTTCTTGATAACTTTTTTAAGCCATGTATTTAATCATCTCCATTAATAACACTGTTAAGAGCAGAGACTGTCCAACCCATGGAAAGATCCTAGAATTTGGGATCAGAAAATATGAATTGAGATTCTGAATAATAGTTTGTGTTTTTGATCCAGTAAATAGAATTTTACATTTCTGTAAAGTATAGGTAATATAATAATAATGCTTCTTAGTCCCTAGAGTTGTATAGGGATTAAACCAGATATTTTAAAATGAAAAGTGAAAGTGCTATTATAAACTGTAATACACTCCCTCAAATATTAGTTTCCTAATCTTTTTTTAACTTGCTTAAAGGCATTAACTTTAATAATTTTTATTTCAAAAGTTAAATATTTTATACTTGATTAGCAGTTGTCACACGTCCTTAAGTACAAGGAGACAAAATGTTTGGTTCTTTTGTAAAAGTGTTAAGAGATTGTAAAGAAGGATAAAATAGACTGTCAAGTAGTTAAGGAATGTTCTGTCATTGACAAGGGTGTGAACAAAAAATGTTGATAAGGTGACAGATCATTTTTCAGTACAATATTGGTTTTGGCAACCTTTTCTTGATAGGAGGCAGAGAGTGAAGTGTCGGGAACAGCCCTAGACACATAGCGAGCCATGCTGCCCC